>NC_091846.1:77274711-77574787 GCF_037783145.1 Equus przewalskii
TATTAAAAAGCCTGACATGTGCATCCTATCATCTATTCTTCTATGGGAAGAGTTTTTCACCATACGTGCAGCATTGTCCAACATCACAGGAGAAATATTATTGATTATTCCAGCACAAACAGCCGAGAGGCAAAAATGCCCCCTGAATTGCTGGTGGATCCTTCTCTTAAATCACGAAATATCAGACCTTTCTAGATAAAGACGGGAGAGCACCGGCGACTTGCCCCAAGCCTCGCAGCTGGTCAGCAGGAAAGGAGAGTCCTTACCTTCCCCCAGAATTTTCCTCACTGCTCCATTTGGGGCCACCACTGTCCATTTCTGAAAAGAACGAAAGAGGGGTGGGACTGGGCGAGGAGTGGGAGGTCTGGAGCTCTCACCTGGGCCCAGAGTTTAAACTTTTACAGAGTACTGTCAGCTCTTTACACAACTCTCCCCAAGGACACCAAACACTGCACAGACTATGGATTTCTGCCTTGTGCGTCTGCCTCCCCGGCTGGTGGAGGGGCTGGACCGTGCCTGTCCCCAGCATCTGGCACCGTGCTTGTTAGGTCCTTCCTAAATCTCTGTGGAGTTAAATTAAAATAAAAACCCAGGGGCTTTAGGCCATTTCTCACAGTCAGAAAAGCTAAATAAAATCTAACAGAGTACACATTTCAGAAATGTCTGAGGCCCAAGAGAAAAGAAAACCTTTTTCACCTCACCAGAGTGGCGTTCCAAGACGGAAGTCAGTAAACGACAGCCACATCTGGCCCACTGCCTGCTCCTGTAAATAAAGGTTTATTGAAACACAGCCACGCTCATTCACGTGCACGTGGCTGCTTTCGCACTTGAACAGCAGAGCTGAGCGGCTGTGAGGGAGACTGCGTGCCCCAAGACATAAGGAAGACACGAGGAGAAAGGAGGGCACATTTGTCAAAATAACACCACATATTACCGTCTGTCTTACAGCTGGAGACGAATTGATATCCCCTTTGAAAATTATCTGCAGGCTTACGTACCCTAGAAATGCAATACTATCTACTAAAAACCACGCTCTCCTGTTACAGACTTTACCGAAAATGCGGAAGGGAGTCGTAGAATCGCTTACGAAGCCTGCACACTTTTGGAGTTAATTTCCCTCACTTATGGCTCTTCTATTTGGTTTTTTATGCACAACACAAAAGTACTGAATAATCATATTATATCATGATTATTACTAAATATATAGTACTACTCTTTCGACGTTAACAGAGATAAAGTTATATACATCAGATCTGCAATTCAAAAAGGGTCCAAATCCTTTCTGAGTCTTGGGTCATTTGAGAATGTGAATATAAGCATTACATTTCTGACCTACGAAACAAGGAGAACATTCGGGCCAAGTGATATAACTTTCATTAAAATTGCAAATATCCTATGAAGAGTGTAATTCTTTCTTCAGATTTAACACATAATTATACTTATAATTTTAAACTGATGCAGAAAATATGTATCTAATGTACACTGTAAAAATGTTTATATTGTTTCTATCTGAAGTTCTCAAACCTAAATATTGTTTTTCCTATGAAATTAGGGAATGTAGAAAACAATTTATTCAAGATCTATCCATCCCGAAATATCCTGCAGTTCTAGATCATCAAAAGAACCTTTCTTTCCTTCAAATATTTAAACATTTAAGAGTTGCTACTGGGTTTTTATAGTATTACGATTCAATTCCTTTTTGTTTTATTATGGAAATTGAAATAAGCGTTTTCTGGAAGTCTGAAATTACGCCAAATACAACTCAAATTCCCTCTATAATATTACTGAGTAGGGAACATATTTATGAGTATAGTTACAAGGGTACACCTTTGGGATTCTAAACTATACTCTGCTTTTCACATTTAACAATAATGCAGTAATTTGGAAATGTATTCAAAATAGGGTGTAGTGAAGTACTCGTCTTTCATTACAGGAAAAAAAGGAAAAAGAAAAGATTAAAGAAAAAAGGGCGAAACTGTGTAGTCACCCCCCGGCACCCCGCCCCAAGCCCAGCTAGTGACCAGGCCATCGTCCTTCTAGACACCAAGCTTCCGCTGGGCACCAGCACACGGCGGCCTGAGCAGCCTCTGCTTCAACAGTAGGTAACCTCCCTGCATCTATAACATCCATGTAGGACAGGATGTCAGCTCTGTCCACTGGGGGAAAAATGTATCTGACGTAACAGTCCTTATGTGAATGGGCACCCAGCCTTTAGGTGTAGGGTCTGGACTAAGGTCAAGGCTGAGCGTCAAGTCCCACTCAGAAACTGAGCGCATGCTCTCTCGGCCCCGGCTGAGGCCAGAGGACTCTTTCCCACCATCAGCCATCTCAAAAGCATTCCCAGGAGCCTACGAATGACTCAGGGCAAGCCGGTTCCACACCACCCTAAGACCACATGCCATTCCCATGGCTCAACACAACGTGGGTGTGGACGGCCACTGGTCCCATCAGAGTCAGCGACCTGGGGCCCAGGAGCCAGCACTCACCATCCTGTTCCCTCTTATGTAAATGGAGACATTATTCATTATTCTCCCGCCCTGAATTCCTCACGAGGCCACTGTGAAACTATCACATGAGATTTTATGTATAAAATTTATAAATAAATAATTCAAACAAAATATAAAGATAGGAATTCTTTTCACACACACAGAAGCACATGCTGGTAGCATGACTTGCATCTTGGGGCTGGATCCCTGAGCTTCCTTCGTGCACCTTCAAATGATGGAGACATGTAACCACATGTTTGGTTTGGAGCTACAAAGACGTCTTCAGCCGGCAGCCCTGAGCTGCCGCGGGAAGCCTGACTCCTCCCCCTGCTCTCGGGCTAATTTGTGCAGCCACAGGCGCGGTATCTCTGAGCACATTCGCCATCACAGACTTTTCTTCATTCAAAATTATATCCATGAATGACATCACAAACAATTACAACTTCAAGCAGCAAATAAACAACTGATGAATGCACGAAAACAATGGCAAATAGCTCCCGGAATAAGATGAATAAACTTATTTTAATTGGATAGAGGCGGAACAGAAGTAGAATTGTTTTTCTGGGGGTAACTCTGGGCCATCTGAAGCTAATAGTCCTCAAACACTGCACAGAGCGCCTGCCCGGCTGCTTTCTTCACACCCTGCGCATGGGACAAAACACCCAGAAAGGGGCCGCGTGCATCCCTGTGTGAGCAGCTGCACATCTGAGAATTCACAAACCCCTCTTCACGTCGCATGTGCCCAGCAAGCACGATGCATCGTCCATGAGCTGGGGTCCGGCTAGCAGGCGCCCAGGGGCAGCATTTCTGTTCTCTCTGGTCTATACACAAAGGTGCAGCAAAACGTAGACCGACATTTAAATTCCTCTGCGGCAGCTGAGAGAGACTTCATCCGAATGAAGACGACTTATTGAAATTTCAGTAATGAAGAATGGAAAATGCTAAGTTACAACCATCTTTATAAAGATCATTTACTAAAACATGAAATAAAGTAGGACAGCGGCAGCTGATGGCCAGGCCTCCCCAGGGGACACCGTGGTTCCTCCCCACCCAGGCTGCAGATGACCTACCCTCAACCCAAGCTTCCCATCCAGACAGCACACAGGTCAGGTCAGGCTCCAGCACATGCTCGTTCAGCCCAAATGCTCAACTGTTACTAAGATGTCACTCAAAACTTGGGTCTCAGCAGAGCACACCTGCTGAGGACCAACTTCTGCAGCCTCGGCAGAACCTACACTGGTGGGATCCAGTAGACGGTCCACGTGTTTATCGGCTGGCAGGGACCTCGCACACCAGGGGCCCGGGACCACAGCATTATCACAGGCCCCTCGAGAGATGCGCAAGAGCAGGCAGGTGGGAAACCTGGGCCCCCAAGCCCTCCTGGAGAGCCCAGGGCCACCAACTGTTGGACTCGGAGCAAGGAAGGGCACCTGCTGCTGCCTCCAGCGTGGGGAGGCGGTCATGCCCAGGGACGGAGGGGGCCCGGCTGTCCAGACGGGGACACACTGGGGACCCTGCTGAGACACACGTGATCACAATCACGCCTCCCATCATCCTCTCCTCCCCAGTGAGAAGCGAGCAAAGGAGCAAACTTGCCAGCGACACAAAGCCACAGCCCCCGAACTGCTGAGGGCTTGGGGAGAGGAACGACCAACTCAGCATGAAGACAACACTTCCTACCTTCAAAGAAGGCTGGCCCGTGAGGGCCACTGACAAGATGGCACACCCAGCTCCTCCACGCTGCGCAGGGGTCCTTCAAGACTTGGAAGAGCGGATGCAAAAGAGACGTACCTCCCCACCACCTCCTCGGTCGCAATCAAACGACACAGCCTGGGCCGGCCAGCGTGTACTTAACGCGTGTCACCATGTCCCACCCAGCCCACACCCGTCCCCTGCCCTGGGAGGAGGGCTGCACAGACAGCGGTACTGCATCCGGGGAAATCATTCCCACGGCTTCACGCTCAGCAGCTGCGTGACTTCATGAGGCCCAGTACACGTGAATTAATATGAAATAATGGTTATTTTCTCTATTTTCCTCAGACAGAGAGCTAAGAGGCCGTCCTTCCACTTCTGCTTGCTGCACTGACCTGAACGTGATGGGATTTAGGCTTCAGAGTGGCCTGAACAGACTAACAGAAAGACGGGAGAGTAAATTTGCTCAAACTTTAAACCGTTTCGCACGGATACGACAAGACTCTGAGTGAATCAGCTTATTTACAGTCTGCGTTAGCATCTGCCACAGAGGGGGAAGGGGCAGCCCCACCAGAGTGTCCCCAAAGGCCCTGGGTGCAGGTCTCAAACCTTCCCAACATGCAGACGCACAGCTTCCTGTCACCCCCACGTCCTGCCATGACCCCCGATCCATCAGCCTCTCAGGAATTCCTTTAGGAACCAGAGAGTCCAAGGAGATCCACGAGCATGAAACGTTTTGTAAAACATACCCTTGACAGTAAAAACCTAAATTTCACATTTCTGGTCTGCAAGAGGTCAGAGCAACCCCTTATCGGAAGGAATAACTGTTAATACAGTTAAATAATTACGACGTGGTCATCATCCTGCCCTTATTAAAATGCATAAGCTTCATTAAGACATTTTATATACGCCATCGTTTTTTTACGTATTTCAGGAAAAAATAAGTAAAACTGAGCCTAAATTCTAAAGACAGACCAAAACAGCAGGTGTTTTTCAAATCCTACAAGCTCCTGGCGACCACCCACCTGCCGTCAGGAAGGGGACACCTTCCCCACAGTCAGGAGGCCGGCTCTGTCCCCATACCCCACCTCTGTCCCAGCACCCCGGTCTCTGTCCCTGCGCCCCAGCCTCTGTCCCCGCGCCCCAGCCTCTGTCCCCGCGCCCCGGCCTCCGTCCCCGGGCCCCGGCCTCCGTCCCCACGCCCTGGCCTCTGTCCCCGAGCCCCGGCCTCTCTCTCCATGCCCTGGCCTCTGTCCCCATGCCCCAGCCTCCGTTCCCACACCCCGGCCTCCGTCCCTGCACCCCGGCCTCTCTCTCCACGCCCCGGCCTCTGTCCCCACGCCCCAGCCTCTGTCCCCGCGCCCTGGCCTCTCTCAGGGCGGGCATCGTCAGCTCCAACCTACTCCACCGGTGCCTCCTTGGGAAACAGAATCTGTGAAATACAGGGAATAACAAATCATCTATCATTTTCGGTTCCAACTTAACTGAAGAACGAGCTCCACCGGCCGCAGAGCCAGCAGGCAGTGCTCCCTTTGGCAGCGAGTACCTGGGGTGCCCTGCACAGGGCAGGCAGGGGTCGGCGGCCACCCGTCCCAGGCCACCGCCAAGGGGTTCACAGGGTCTGTCCAGTGACAGGGCCTTTTTTCCCAAACGGAGGCGCTGTGACCCCAGAAGACACAGAGCCAGGCAGCCCTCTCCAGGAAGGGGACGGGCCGGAGCCGAGGCTCTCCACCCGCAGCCGTTTCCTTTAAAAAGTAAGGGTAATAACAAGAACCTACCCTCCCAGGAGACTCTGAGGGTTAAACACCATTAAAAAATGTTTTATAAATAACAAGAACGCCCGGGTCATCAAGCATGTCATCCTGCGACTAGACACGTGCTCTGATGTTCTCGTTTATCTTGTGAAAATTCCCCCCTGGCTTCCCCACCTCAGTTACATCCTGCTGTCCTCATTTCCCTGAAACTCTTAGGTCTTTTCACATTTTACATACTATTTTTGAGAAAGAAATTCAAAAGCTGACATATGCCTCACTAAATAAAAAAAAAAGAAAGAAAGAAAAGTACTATGACAGAATTAGATGACTCCAATAGAAAAGTTTTTAAATGCTCTACACATTGTTCCAAAGAAACTATATTTCCCTTTCATGCTGTCAATATGAACTACAGTCTTTAGGATGGCTGACCAGGCTCCGCCTGTCACAGTCCCTGCTTACCTCCTCACTTCACCCCCTACTCTCTCCCTACTCCCTCTTTGTGAGCCACACTGGTCTACTTCTTACTCTGGAACACACCAGCAATTTTCTGCCCCAGGGCCTTTGCACGGCTACCCATTCCCTTTGCCTAAATGGATCCTCCCCCTACATATCTACAAGACTCGCTTCCTCACCACCTTCAAGTTGTCACCTTTCTCCCTCCCGCCCTTTCCTGCTTTATTTTCTGGAGTATTTATTTCCACCTACAATACTTCACGTTCTGAACACATTTCAAAGTTAAGTTTACTTCCTAGGTTTCAAAGGTAGTCTTGAAGACTCAGTACCTTTTGTTTCTTCTTTACAGCTTGGAAACCAAACCTATTTCTTTCTAGGCTGTACTTTAATATTTTTCAAATGGGTGAAATATTTTTAAACTATTTAATATGTAACAATAGGTGTCTTTGTAATGAAAAGATAGGAAAATTTGACCATTTAATTAAATTTGAAAGTTAAAGAGAGATCTAACCATTTCTGCCCCTGTCTTTCCTGCCCCACACACAGCCCACCTTTCTATCCTTAAGTGACGTTCCTGTCGTCTTTTTGCTTATTTTTTCTGGGAAGAACAGTTGAAAGGTGGTAAAAGGTAAGAACGACAGGATACTCACCTGGAACGGACTCCACACCAGCCTGATGGGCTGGTGACACAAAGCTGCCCCAGCAAGCGGGGCTGCCAGCTCCAACCACATGGGCCCAGGTGGGCAGGTGGAGGTGGGCAGGGGCTGTGGGAGCGCAGGCCCAGAGCAGGGGGCGAGGGGCTGCCGGCCAGGGGCTCCTGTGCCCGGGGCGGGGCCTTCCCGGACAGCCCACAATAGCAGTCAAAGGACGGACGCGCGCTTTTATACCCGGCTTCAGAGACACCTGCAAGCCATTCCAGGCAGGTCTTAAGAAAACACAACCCTATTTGGAAATTATTAGGATGAGGACTAAAAATGAAGCAATCTGAAGAAGCATAAAATATAAAAAGAACTGTGATTGTATTAAATGTTTGTGGGTGATTTATGAGAAATATTTTAACTAAAACCTACATGTCTACTTTTATGGAAGCGCACGCTGCGTGACAGCAGCAGCGGGACGCATTTGAAACGTGAGCTTCCCCACGTGTGCAGCCATGGATGCACAGAAGGGCGACGAGAGAAGAGAGGGGCCCACGCGCAGAACCCCTGTCACCCAGATGAAAGAGGGAGCGCCTTTTTAAGCAATTGTTGAGGGTGAGCAGAGAAGAATCAGAAGGCGCAAGAGAGACCCACAACGTAGCACTGGGAAGTTTCTGGAACGCTGGCATTGACAACAAAGAGAAATTCCAGGATCCTTACAAGAGGCAAGGCCTCCAAGAGGCGAGAGCAAGCTGACCCTGGGATTGAGGACCCTGGCAAAATCAAACCTATGGTTTCCCAGAGAAGAAAATTGAGCCGGAATTTCCACCTCACGGGCTGCACCCCAAGTGTGAGGACAGAGGGTGCTAGAGTGTGAGTGGCTCCATCAGAACTTTCCAACGAGGGCACCCACAGTCCCAGCAGGGACATCCCACTTTGTCTTCAGCCAAGAATGCCTGAAGAGCGGGCACCTGTTGAGGTGTTCCCAGTGGCTGCCCAGAATACAGCTGTGGGGTGCCGTCCGAAGGGACGATGAAGGCGCCCGCCCAGGGGGCAGGGGTTCGTCTCAGATTTCCCTCCTATCTCCTGGAACATCGACTCCTGTGTTGGAACACACTGAACTCTCAATAAATTGATCGGCTCAACTGTCTTCTAGCTTCAGGAAACGGCTGAAGACATGATGAATTCGGAACCCTGCAGCTGACCTGTGCGGATGGGAGCCGTGAAGATGAATGCTTATCACCCAGAGTTATTCCAGGAACTTAATTAAAGGCTCCACACCGGGGAAGCTTGGCTATTTCACCGCAGTGGTTATTTCATTTGGAACTAAGATGACAATAAACCAGCTCTACTGATAACTGAGCTGCAAATAAGGAGTAAAATCGGAATTAAGGCAAGCCAGTTCTAGCGCAGCTTTAAAATTTTGCTACAACCCTAAACACCAAAATGGCATTATATTTGGGAACTACGTAAACTTTAAAAGAAAACGCTCACTAAAAAAATTTGTCAAAGTAAATAAAATCTAAAGAAGGTTCAAAAATTCTTTAATGTTTATATTTCTAAGTTTATCAGGTTTTCATATCTAGTATTTCCATACCATTCATTAGTGAAGTTTTAAAGTTTTTTGTTTACTCAACCAGTTGTAGCCAGTTTTCTGAAACTGACTGCAAAATAAACTGACACTCTTGGATTTATAATATTCTAAAGAAGGAGGTAATACAGATTTTGCAGTTCTGCAACTTTTGTATTTTGCTAAAGCACACCTAAATATTTTCAGTGAAGCTATACATTTATCAGGAGTCGACCTGGTAAAGGAACACAAGCTTTTTGTAGAAGTTTCGCCATATTTACCTGATAAAGATAACTGGAAGAGCACATGAGTAGCTTGTGTATTTGCTTTGTTTCATTTGCATAGGAAGAGTGTTATTTTAGGTCACTTTTATGCTGGAAAACAATTTTAGAAAACTACTATCACATAAGAATAAAACAGAAGCATCACTGCCATAAATCCTTTATTTTTTAAAAATTGCATCCAGGCTGTCTGTGCTGTAAGAAACTGACCACTGGAAGCTCCCTTTCTCAACATTTCTGTCGTCTTATAAGTTCAGGAGCTGTGCAATGTGACAGAACACCAGCGTCCTGGGACCTCCATTTCTGATCTCAAACAAAATCAAGCTGCTCAACACGCTTTAATCCGTGCCTTGCTTAATCCTGCTTATTGCCCGCCGTTCCTAAAGTATTATTTGCAGAGTTTTTAAATTTAGTAAGAACATCCTGGCCTATTTCCAAAACTTCTCCCCCCGCCTCGATTTCTCCCATCCATTCATCCACCAAGGAGCTCACAGAGCCCTGAACAAGGAAAGGGAGGCGGGAGGCCCTCACGGGCAGGAGCTGGGCCGTGGCCGGGGCGTGTAACTCACATGACAGTTTGGGGCTGGCTTCTACGACAGAGCTGAGAATTCGCAGGCCATCAGATGGTCACTGACTTCAGTCCCTATTTTCAGTGGCTTCTCACCACCAGCACTGAGTAACGCAGCCAGTGTTTAATTCCCAGTTCCTCAGAGCAAGGCAAGATTCACAGAAGGGATCCAAACCTCGCCCAGGGAAAGCCCTAGAGAGCACATCGGAACCCTTACCCCTGTCAGCTTTTCTCCTGAACTTGCAGAGCTGTGCACAGACTCTACACTGTAAGATGGGGTATTCGGAACATTGCTTTCTTCTTAACCTGAAAAGCAGTTCCATGGCTGCATCAATCCCTGATAGAAGGACAAAGCATTTCCCTATTTTGTTTATCCTGTGCGGCAGACAGTCTCCATGCCGCCCTGTCGTCAACAGCAATGCTGGGTGCATTACTGGTGCACGCTGCTTATAATGGCAGGCGCATGGCCCTGAGGCTGCCATCTGCTAGGAAGGAAGTACTCTCTCGTCGGATGCTGGAGAGACTGACAGCTAATGTAAACAGAACCCTGAGTCACCGGCAGGAGCACGAGGCCACAGATTCCCAATTTCATTTTCTTAAAATATGGATGGCTTATGAATTTTTATGTTGCCTACATCTTCCTTTATGCTTCTGAAAATGGGGTTAACGCCTTCTGAAAAACCATTTCTCTTCATATAAAAATTCAGTTAAGTCATTTTTTTCCTCAGGAAAAAAGGATCTTAAAAACAAGAGGGGCACTGGTGAAAAAATCCACTCCCCAGAAGATTGCCACCTAGCAACAACTGATTGGTTACATGGTCCTTAGGCAGATTCTAAATTGGTTAGTTTTCAAATGAACTCATTATTAAATAGGTTAATGACTCATTTCTTCGGAAACTGTTACTGGACTTATTAATAATGAGGAGTATATGATATTCCACTTCCAGAATAAACGCATCTTAAACTGAAAACACCAGCTGACCCATTAGGTACTGGATCAGTGGTCGAGGATGAACCAGCCTATAAAGAGCAAGGAGTTACATTTTTTCAGATAATAGAGGCCTTTCGATTTGAATTATCCCAAGAATTTTCTTTCTTCTTCTTCCCTTTTTTTTTTTTTTTTTTTGGTTTTTACAAGAAGCACATGATCTTGAACGTTGGCCAGACCTTCACTCTTCTGCCTCATCCGAAAACCCTGCCCGCGTGACGGTGAGCAGCCATATTCCTCTGATGAACGACAGGCTTCCTTATTTAGGCACCTCTGCATTCTCTATTTCTGTCTACCAGCCTACCTCTTGGTCTATGCATGAGGCAATTTACTAATGTGTTCCAAAGCAAAAAGATGAATACCACTTCTACAAACACTAAGTTGTTCTAGAGGAAACAGGCCATATCCTGGGAGAGAGTTATTCGTTAGTACACAAAAGACCCACAGAGACACAGCATCCCCTCTTCTTTCTTGATAATGTTTACAAACATCTCTACTAACTGATGACAGAGGCGACCTTGGGAAAGATGGCCAACTTCCCTTGGCCTCTGCTTTCACAACCTTCAAATGAGTTATGTTATAGCAATGGCTGCCAACCCTTTACCCTCAAAATGACCTTGCTTTTTTTCTGATTGTCACCACACTGTGGGGGAAGAGTTTATTGCGTTCGGGGGGGGGGGGGGGCAGGCGGGTCTCTGGTCAAGTATAACATACAGTTTGCTTTACTGAAACAAAAACAGCTGGAAGAATGTAAGTTTTCCACTTTGCAGGCCAACTGAAGTCCAGGAAGCGAGACTGGACACCCCCAGAACAGAAGACCAACCGACAACTTGATTCAACCCTAAAATTGACTGACAAAATGAGAGCCTTGAACGTGGGATCAAATCCTAAACTCTTCAAACTGCCCGGTGTAAAAACAGGTGCAAGGAAAAAAGTTGGGGGCTTTCCTTCAAGGTCCTGTCTTCCTGCTTAACTGTCCCCATTTTACTCTGAGTGAATAATGTACGGTGGGAAAAAGGGAGAAATTATGTCATTATTCCCCAAGAGAATTAAAAAAAAAATGTTAACCTGAAAGGTGCCTGAGGGGGGGGTCTCCAGTAAAATCCTAATGCAGCTATTCTAAGTGAGCTTCCAAAGCACACAGGGTTTGTGGGACATGGAAACAATGTGACAGATTGTTGCCAGCACCGCCGTGGGGATCTGATGGTAGGAGGTGGAACCATGGGAAAATCCTGGTAAATCAGCATCTTCACGTGGTTCAATCCAACACTTCTCCTTTTGGCTCAGGGATCAAGAGCAAGTCACTGGACCTCTCTCTACGATGCCAGTTCCTTGCTCCAAAAAATGGGGATCCAGGTGGCCTGACCTACATAGTAGGGGTTTGTGGTGGATTACGTGATACTATACGTAGGAAAATGTCTTCAAGTTATGAAGTGAAGAAAAACATCTTTTGAATTTTAAACAATTCTTTCAATTCAATGGGGCGAGGCGCATGGGATTATTTTTCAATATTGATCAGAATAATGGTTATACTTCCACCATCTCCAATTCCAACAGCATTCTTTCAAAATCATTCACTGTCCACCACATTTGGGGATTGTTAGCTACACTTATAATCTGGAGGCAAAAGACGGACTATTTAAGTAACTACTTTTAAATTTGCAAAGAGCAAGGACTATGTCACATTCATAAATATTAAAGATTGTGCATTAATACTACGCAAAAGCATAAGTCACTCTTAAGAGAAGCATATGAATTTTAAGGTAACTGTTAAAATCACATAATATAATGAACTCTGTAATAATACCTATTTTTACACATTGAGAAAACTGAAATTTAATACTTCATCATAATAATTCACTCAAGTATTTGTAGCAATACCATGTGCATAGATTAAAGTAATAGGAAGACTATAACTGTGCTTAAGGTTATAAAGTTTGAACAGGATTAGAGAACACATCATTATTCAATATTTTAGTTTCAATTAAGAAAAAAAATCTAAATCAAGCCTCTTGGATGAGATATTACGGAACTACCCACACACACACACACCCAAAATATTTATTTCTGGAAAGTTTGATACTTTTTAAAATCAGTACTAAAAAACCCAGTATTTACAAAGTGCTATGCATGCAATCATTTATCTTTAAAGTATATTATGGATCAAAATATCTGACCAAATATTCCAAATTTCAGTGAAAGCATAATAAGCAAGGAATATTATATAAATCTTGTCTGTGTGTGTAACTACTGTGTATGGCGTAAGAAAACCGGGCCAAGTTTGAAGACACGTTTACCTGATCAAATTGTCCAAAGTTTCTGGACATGTAAAGGCAACTTTATGCAAATTTAATATTTTTCTAGTCCAATCAAAAAGAAATCAGAACCACTAACCTCACTGTTTCGTCATTGTAAACACACAGCCTGTAAGTCTTCACCCTAGCTCTACGTCAGTGTTCTCATGCAATGAATTCAATTAAACGTTAAGACCACCAAGCAGAGACCTAGCTTGCCCTATTTGCAGCCACGGAGCAAAACATCAGTACACAACATATACTCTGACTCTCTCTATTCAAGCTTTGTTCAGTGCCTTTTACTTTAGCGTGTGGTTAATGTAAGTTGGTAGCTATCTAGAAGGAAATGGAATAATCAGCAGCAATTATCAACCTCAGGATTTCCTCCACTCAGAGTGATGCTTCTTCAGAAAAAATCTACCACTGAACTCTGTCCACGATAATCTACCTGGAATGATTCAAAATAACCACCGCAATCTCAAAGAATACATTCAAATGAAAAAAATTAACACAGCGTCCCCATTTCAATTCGGATAGCACTGTCTTCATAAAACCTACCACCTGATGAATAACACGGATAGAACTGATAATTTTGGAGGTTCAGAAAATTTTGTTTTCATTTGCTTATTAAAATGCCAACATTAAACGCCTTGCCCATCTTGTATGGAAATACAAATTCTGCTCATGTCTGTAGCACAGAGTGTGCCCAGGAGTCCCCAATTATAGTGGCCTGAGTGAAGAGCTGGCTTTGGGGGCGGGGCACAGCGTTCGACTTTCCCCGCTCCACTTGGCAACACAGATAAAAGAGGAAAGTTAGATTTTCCCTTAAGTTTCTAAGGTGAAACGGGAACACTTGATTCTATTCTACCAAAAAAAAAACAAAACAGAAAAACCTCTCCACTTGCCAAATCTGATGCCAAAAGTTAACCAGCTCTTGGAACGACGCTTCTACAGAAAGTGCGTTCGTGGGAATTTTAACAGAAAACCCATTATACCCGTGCTGTTAACAAAACTTTTGCCAGTTCTCCTCTTCAGAAAAAAGAAAGAGGTTCATTTTAATACTAATAGTTCTAAAGAAAATAAAACATTAATTATCTATTAAAATTCCTTTTTTGGGAGTAGTGGGCCAGTGGAAGAACAAAAGAATCAAAGGCTGGAGGTTTTCCTACTCTGTCTGACAACCAAACACAGCAACACAGCGCAGGAGTGACCACCCTAATTAGATCAACCGGGAGAGTGAAACCCCAGGCTGAAGCATGGATCGTTCAACAGCTGAAAGTTTAAGGCTCCTGCTCTTTCTTTTAACGCATCCCGCATGAAGAGCCAACACTGTCAACTGAAGGTAATGAGAAGTACGGTCTTAATATAGTTTCAGGATTAGGATGCTATTTTCCTTAATTGTTATTTTACTATGTAATTTAAAACAGTACTTCACTACAATTGATAATTATCTATGAAAAAAATCTCAAGTTAAATAAAGAGGGGAAAAAACAATGCTTCTTGGAGACTGGAGTGGAACTAGCAATCAAGCAGTAAAGGCAGGGACGTCTTAAGAAGATATTGGCTCCATTTTCAGACGACTGTGAGTTGTCTGTTTTTGAACTTAAGAACACCCATTTACAAGTGTCTTTCCTGTATTTACTCATGGTTTCCAAGTCATAAACATCAACAGAATTATTGGACTTGTTAGCACATTTCTTTAGAAGAGCTTAACTGCCCTCAATGTTTGCGACCTCCTGGACCTCCCAGTGGCCCCGTGACACAGAAGGGAGAGGGTTATAACTGCCCCATTTTACAGAAAGAGAAAGTGAGAAAGAGAGATTAAATGGCTTCCTCTAGTCACAGAATGACTCATTAAGATCAGCAACTAGAAACCTGGTTTCCTGATTCCTGGTTTAGTGTTCCACATACTATGCTTCCTTCTATGAAGTACTATTTTTGTAAAGGTTTCTCTTTCAATAACGGAAACAGAACAAGTCACATGACTTTCATTCACGAAAGCCTGAGTGTGTTTTCATTAGCACCTTAGTTGTCTGTTCCCGGGGAACGGGGTTGGAGCGGGGCGTGCTATCATCTTATTGTGGCAGAGCTAGCCAACGAAAGCGGAAAAGCACACACAACACCAAACAGCAAGGGTATGTGGTTTGTCAAGCAATCTCACTGGCGTTCTAAAAACATTCAAGTTCTTTGCTTTGAGACTTCAGCAGGCAATACTCAAACATAAATTGTGATTGTATTGTTCCTTTGGAAACATTCTCCTTCCATAATTCTTTTATGTAGGATGAATAAATACTCCTTTTACCAAACAAAATTTAAATACAAATGCTTTCAGTGATAATTCTTATCTAACCTGCCTTGTACATACATATAAAGCAATTTTAGAATAAAAATCCCACCAACGGGGAACACGAAGATAGCATATTCTATGATATATACCAATCTATAATCATAACACGAAAATATATAAAGTTAACTTTGAAAAGCAGTTTTAAAGCACAGTAAGTTCAGTAACATATTTCCAGTTCCCAAACAACAACACTCTAAGAGATTGGCCAGATTCTTCTACACACACAACATACAGTAAGCGAGCTTTCCCGACTCCCAAATAAGATGCATAATTTAGAGTTCAATTTTTATTTGCTCTGGACTAATACACACACACACTCCCCTAAGGTGTCCTCACTTCTTAATTGGCTCCAGTGCTGAAACCCCACCCCCATTCCTACTTCTATTGTGAACAACTGTCAAACATTGCTGGAGTCTTTGTTACCGCTTATGTAAATACCAAATACTACCCAAGTGACCCCAAATTGCTCTGCTCCGGCATAACTAAGGAAGTTTTTCCACACAGAACCCAAGGAGCTCAACATGGAAACACATGCCAGTTCTGAGAGCCTGGGCACTGCACACAGTGACCCAGGAAGTTCCTTTTCTACTCCATCTTCAAAGAAATGCTTTGCAAGCCTTCCTTCCATAAATCTCTCTCTCAAAGGACACTTATCTCCTGTGAACTTTTCATTTATGAACACCGCAAACAAATGTCTACACGTGTATGTGAGTTAAATCAAAGCGGACGGTCCTTCTGAGTTTCTACATGTTCTCTTTCCGAATCCACAGCCCACAACACAGGTTCCACATTAATTAAGATGACATCCTCATCTTGCCTAGTCTACTGTTCTCTGTGTTCAAATTAGTTTACTAGAAATCCATTTAGCCTGTGGTCCTTTCTTCAAAATGTGGTTTTGGCGCAATGGATCAATCGCAGTTATCTATTTTGCTTAAAAATAGCCGTTTTCCTTCTTAAAAGGATGTTTACCATAATGCCCACACGGACTTTGGAAAACAACAACCCAAAACAGTCTCTCATCTTTGTTCAGCCACCACGGGACATACAAACCGCTGTTCTGATTTCAGAATCCCAGATCCTATAGGTCGAAAGGAATTTTATACTGGTGGGAAATCTTAAAAAAAATAAGCTATGAGGTCTCTAACTGAACTTATCTCCTGCAGTTTAACATTTTCCCTAGACTGAGAAGAGCATTAAGCACACATGAATCACGTTTCTGAATGTATCGACTTTATCAGAGAGGCCTTGAATCCCTTTAGGCCTGCAGGCGCAAGCTCCACCTCACTCCCCGTTACTGGGAGAACCCACTCCTGGCACCCTCCTCGATCCAGTCCAGGTTTCCACCTCCTACTCCACCAAAAGCAGTAAAAGGTGTTATGTTCTCAGGCTGTTCTTCTGATTAGAATCAGATTTCAACAAAAGGTACTTTCATGTTCACGATGACATACACCCATTTGGGCATACCAAATACATTTGTCTGTGTATGTATTTTCCCCCCACTCCATTCCAGTTATGCTGGGATGCTGATATGGTCTGTGTCTTGGATGGCAGCTAATCCTTCAACTCTCTGACACACTAGCAGTTTTTCGGACATACCAGTGGGGCTTAAGGTAACTCCAAGAAAGAGACCTTCAGCCAAGTCATCGTTTATGGGACACATTCTGACAACTTCCAACTGATTTAAATAGATGCTGAAGCCCCATATTTCTGATAAATCTGTGGCTATTTTCATCTTTTATGAAATGGTTTTATATGGTTTTAATAAAAAAAGCAAATAGCTTTTCTTCTATTATATAAGAATAACAGGGTATTTACCCTATAGCTATAATTTTAAATCTCATGGATACTATCAAACATATGCTGGATTTAGATGGCATGAAATGGGTGTTTGCTTTAAGAACAAAAGGTATATGGATCTCCAAGCCACCTCCATCATCATCACCTTGTGAGCCTTGTGGACTGCTGACCTTCGGCCAGCATCTAGGACAGCATCCAAATAACACTCTTCACTGCTGTGTGCTTTGTGGTTCCCAGAACCTCTACCTGACCAGTAGCCCCGCAGAGAAACATTGACCAAATTAAAGCAGCTCTCCTCAACATCCACCTCCCTTACACCTCTCGCCGCCCCCCCCCCTTCATCATTCAAAGTTTGAGACAGTCAGAACGCGCCGCCAGCTGCAAAGCAAGCACATCTCTCTCTCCTCAGGGATATTTGATGAGAAGGGGGAGGAACAATGCAGGACACCATCCCATCTAATTGTTCTTCCAAAGATCTGTGTTGTCGTCTTGCCCTTGTTTTCCCTAAATCACTGATTCTAAATTCTGGCTGCACATTAACATCACCTGGGCAACGGAAACACGCTGCTGCCTGGGCTCTGCCCACCGCATGCTCTGTTTGAATGTGTCTGGGGTGAGGGCCAATAGGTAATTTCTCAAACCTCCTCTGGTGAGTCTAAGCTAGGGTAGAGTTCTCAGAGGATGGGCCCCCCAGCCAGCAGCATCAGCACAATCTGGAAATACCTTAGGAAGGTATATTCTGGGCCAGAGCCCAGACCTACTCTTTCAGAATCTGGGGCTTCACACAGGCCAGCGATCAAGGCCTCAGCACACTCCCCCGGTGACTCCCAGGGACGCTCAAGCCTGAGAACCACTGCTTCAGAGCTGTGTTTAAGCAGTGTTACCCTCTCTGCCCCTTAAGACAAAAAGAACCTCTCTGATGGGAAAGCTCCGACAGCTTATGGGTAAACGGTAAATGGTTAACCGTTCCCTTTTAGCCAAAATGGATGCTCATTTCCTAAACTATTTTCGGGCTTGTTTTTATAAACTTTGAGGCTTAGCAAGAATCAGCTGGGGCCCAGCTCAGGAAAACAAAGAAAAAGGTGAAGGCTGCAGCCCAGAGCAGTCAGAACCTGAGGTCCCTCCCCGGCAGAAGTTCCCACCTCTCCGAGCAAGCAGCCCTGGCTGCTGCCTCCTTGGGGTGGCTGACCCGCGGAGCACGTCCAGTGTTAACCAGGGGGAGAAAGACTGTGGGAAAGAAGAAAGGGGTTGGGCCGAAAAAAACAAATCAAAGTCGCTCCAGTCGGAAGCTTCACGTTCAACTCAAAGACGACTTGATTGCTCCTGGCAAGGTCTTTGGGGAACCAGGAGGAGACGGGAGCCAAAAGTAAAACAAAACAAGAAGCTTGGGCCAATATTTTGGCATTTAGAGCAAGGTACCAGAGAAAGGAAAAGGAGTGAATCCACAGACGCTCACCCACTTTCCCACGCTTCCTCCCACCCGCCCAAGCCCCAAGGGCCTCACCTTTCACAACCGTGGCCTCCTTCAGGTGATGCGACAAGAAGTCAATGCTGGCATAGGTGTTGGCGGATGGCAGGGCACCAGGGCCCGGCCCCCCACACACCCCGCCCGTGCTGCTGCCCCCCACGGCGCTGATGAGACCCCCAAGGCTCCGGGTCCGGCCCCAGGCGCTTTTGTCTCCCGGCTGCGGATGCTGTGGATGCTGCGGGTGCTGCTGCGGGGGCGGCTCGTCCCTCACGTCGATGGCGATGTAGTTGAGGCCGTTCTGGAAGCCGGCAGAGGTCTCCCTGCGCATTGGAGAGCCAGTGCCGCCGGGGCAGCCAACCAAGCCACCAGGCTGACTCGGTGTCCACGGCCGCGCCTGCTGGGGGACCGGTGGCTGCAACTGGCGGGGGGACGCAGGGGGCTCATCTCCCCCACCGAGGATGCTGCCGCCGCCCCCTTCGCTGCTTTTCCTGAGAGAAACGTTTTCCACAGAGGCCGAGTTATGGCGCTTCGGGTTGTGGGCGAAAGACGGGGACACGGGGGTCACAGTGGTGGTCGAGGAGAAGGTCTCGGAGCTGTGGCGGCGGCGGCCCCCCTGCGGGTCTGCGCGGATGACCTTGGCCCCTCGGTGCGGGTCTGGGGGCTGGCTGGCCTGAAGGAAGGCCTCGACCCCCGACACCTGATCCATGAGACTCAGCCTCTTCACGCCGGACGTGGGGCTGGTCACGCGGGCACCTTCTGGCTTGGGGGGGGCCGCGATGGGTTGTGGCGGGGTGGCAGCCACGCCAAAGGCCATCTCGGTGTAGTCACCATTGTCCCCAGTCTCCGAGGACGAAGAGGAGGCGGCGCCGGGGCCCTGGGAGGTGGATGCTGGAGGCAGGCGGTACAGCTCCCCTGGGGGTGGCGGAGGGGGGGCCAGCGGCTGCAGGGAGGAGGAGGGGGCGACAGGGCGCGGGGGCAGCGGTGGGTACGGGGACGAGGCCTCGGGGGACAGGAGGGCATCCAAGGAGCCCACAGGGTCCCCGCTCTGGGTACCCGGCTTGGGAGACTTGGGCGAGCTGAAGTCGAGGTTCATGTAGTCGGAGAGCGGGGAGCGCTGCCGGCTGTCGCTGCTCGTGCCCGGGGTGCCCGAGCCCAGGGATGAGGCTGGGCTGCTGGCGGACAGCAGCGAGGAGGACGAGGCCGCCGAGGCGAGCAGCGGAGGGGCCGGCGGCGACAGGCGCGCTCCTGACTCGCCGAAGTCGATGTTGATGTACTCGCCGGGGCTCTTGGGCTCGGGCGGCAGAGGGTACTCGTGCATGCTGGGCAGGGTCGGAAGGCCCTCCAGGGACAGGCGCGTGGGCCGCACTGCCCGGCAGCGCTGGTTCAGGAAGCCCTCCGGGCGGCCACTGCCGCCGCCACTCGGCCTCCCGGGCGAAGGCACTACTGGGTGAGGAGGCTGCGTGTGGCCGCCCCCACCGGCCCCGGTGGCGAAGGCGCTGGCCGACGGCGTGGTCCCCGGGCTGGCCTGCGGCTCCAGTCGCTCCTCTTCCAGGATGCGCCCCACGGGGGAGCTCATGAGCACGTACTGGTCGTGGTCCCCATCGCAGGTGTAGGGAGCCTTGTAGGAGCGAGGCAGGGAGCTGTAGCAGTAGCCAGGGACGCCCCTGAGCGTCTCCCCGCTGTTGTGCAAGGCTGCGGAGAAGAAGTCGGGCGGGGTCCCCGAGGGGCCCGCGTCGCTGGGGGACATGTTGAGGTAGTCCCCGTTGGGAAGCAGCTTGCTGTCGGCGTTCTCCATGGACAGCTTGGAGCCACACCACATGCGCATGTACCCACTGTCCTCGGGGGAGCTCTCGGCCGGGGAGCTGGCCTTGTAGCTGCCACCGTTCACTGGAAAGGCCCTGCCGGCCGCGGAGGCGGGCGCAGGCGCCGCAGCTCCCGTGGGGGGCAAGGCGGCGGCGGCAGCGCGAGGCTGCAGGATTTGCTTGGGGGCAGACACGCTGGTGGGGCTCATGGGCATGTAGTCGTCACTCCTGCAGCTACCACTGCCACCCCCCATGAGAGCCACGCCAGGGGTCATGGGCATGTAGCCATCGTCCGTGCCCAGGTTACTGCTGGAGCTCCTATGGGACCCAATTTCGATGTCGCCGTAGTCCTCGGGATAGGGGTGGTAAGCCACTTTGGGAGAGGACGCGGGGCAGGACGGGCAGAGTCGGCCGGAGCTGCCGGAGAAGGTGGCCCGCATAAGGGTGTATTCATCCAGGGACGCGGAGGAGGGCTGGGGCACCGGCCGCTGCCGAGCAGGTGTCGTCAGGGAGTAAGTCCTCTTCCTCAGCCCTCTGTCCAAGTCCTGGGCCCCGTCCCCTGAGACGCGGCGGTAGGGACGGCCACAGTGGCTCAGGGGCCTGTCCATGGTCATGTACCCGTACAGCTCCCCCCCGCTGCCGTCCCTGGCCGGGGGGGTCTCGGCGATGGACTCCGGCGTGTTGCTCCGGTGGCTGCAGAAGGCTCTCAGGTCCCCAGGGCTGGAGCCGTACTCGTCCAGGGACATGAAGCCGGGGTCGCTGGGGGAGCCCGAGGCCGAGGCGCTGCCGCTGGAGGGTCTCTGGCCCGCGGGGAGATGCAGGGGGTGCTGCAGGTGCGGGTGCGGGCCCGGAGGCGGCGGGTAGGAGCCCGAGCCGTGCCCGCTGCTGGACGACAGGCTGCCGGGGCTGGTGGCGGCCGGGGGCGAGTGCGCCACGGGCATGGACATGGAGCGGCTGTGTTGCAGGGCGCCCCCTGCCGGCGCCAGCGTCACCTTGCCCGCGCGGCCGCCGCAGCCGCCGCTCAGGGTGTGCGAGCGGCTCAGCGGCGCGCGCACCGGCCCGGGGCTCAGGGGGCTCCCCGACACCGACACGGGCCTGCCGCCCGCCGCCCCGGTCCCCGCCGCCGCGCCGCCGTCGCCCTCGCTGGCTGTGCGCACCCGACAGGAACTGCACTTGGCGGCCGGCGGGGTGGCGGCCAGGCTGTCGGTGCGCGAGCGGCGCACCAGGCCCGTCTGGCTGGGGGGCAGGTTGACCAGGTGGTGGTGGCGGCGCGCTCCGGGGACGCTGATGGGGTGCGTGGCCGACGAGCCCGACGACTGGCTCTTGCTGCGCGGCCGGAACTCGAAGAGCTCCTTGAGCGCCTTCATGGCCTCCAGGATGGTCTCGTGGATGTTCTGCGCCACCACCGAGTCGTCGGCCTGCATCCACAGCTCGCCGGGGCCCGTGACGGCCGAGCGGCCCACCTCGATGAAGAAGAAGCTGTCCGAGTGGCCGCAGCGGCGGATGTTCATGAGCTGCAGCGTCACCGACGGCTGCTCGCAGTTGAGCTTCACGAAGCCGATGGTGCGCGCCGACAGGCACAGGCGGTACACGCCCGTCAGGTTCTTGCTCTGGCCCAAGCCCTTGGGCTTGAGGTTCACCTGCCACACCTCGCGGTAGGCGGCCGTGGCGGGCGCCACCAGCCCGTAGCTGTCATCGGCCGCGGCGGCGCCGGCCGAGCCGCCCAGGGCGCCGGGCAGGGAGGCGCTGCAGGACGCGGCGGTGGCGGCGGCGGGGGGCGCGTCGCCGGCGCCCGCGCGGCCCTCGCTGACCAGGTCGGTGAGCGCGCGGTACCAGCCCTCCTGCTCCTGCTCGTTCTCGGCCGCCACGGCGAAGTACTCGTCCTTGGTGTAGAGGGCGATCAGGTACTTGTGTTTGGCGTCGGCGCGCTTGTTGATGTTCAGGCAGCAGTCGAGCGCGATGACCCGCTTCGGGGCGCCCGCCTTGCTCCGCCACTTCTTCTCGCTCTCGTAGTACTCGAGCCGCGGCGGCTGCGGCGCCGGCCCCCCGCCCGCTGTCGCCGTCGCCTCGTCGCCGCCCGCGCCGGGCCCGCGCAGCACGAAGAAGCGCTTGTGGCCGTGCTTTTGCTTGCGCAGGTAGCCGCACTTGCGCACGCTGTGGTTGTTGTTGTTGTTGTTGTTGTTGAGGTTGGGGCCGTCGCCGCCCGCTGGCCCGGGGGGCCCGTGCAGCGGCGGGCTCGCCATCGCGGGCGCTTCGGGCCGCGCCACCCGGCCCGGCGTGGCGGGGCTGGGGGGGAGCGGAGGGGGCGCGGGCGGGGGCGGCTCCCTCCCCCCTGCTCGCCCGCCGGAGCGCGCGTCCCTCGGGCCCAGGAGGTGGGGAAGGCTCGGGGAGGCCCGCGGGGGCCGGCACTGCGCGGTGGCGCAGCGCCCTCCGCGCTCCGGGGCCCCAGAGGATGCCCGGCGCGGGCGGTGGCCGCCCCCTGGCCCGGCTGCCCTCGGCCGCTGCCTCCCGGGCTCTCGGGCGGCGCCTGGGGACTCGCAGGCTGGGCCGAGAGTCAGGGTCCCCGAGCCGCGGGGCCGAGCTTAAGGCGCGCGCGGCCGCACCGGTCCCGCCGCCGCGCCGCGCTCTGGGGTGCCGGGGTACGCCCGGGCACTCGGGGTCTGCGCCGCCGCCGGGGTTCCTGCTTCTGGTGCTGCTGCCAACGGCGACCCGGGCTCGTCGCGGTCCCCGCCGCACAGTGAGTAACACATCGCGCACCGAGTGACTGAACTAAGAAGAGCAAAACAACATGTGACTCGGCGTTACGCAGGCACACACGGCGCGACCGCCCCGCCCCGCCGCCCGTATTGGCGCCGCGCCCCCCGACGGACGGCGCGCGTGGCCAATGGGCGCGGGGCGCGGGGGGGCGGGCCGCGCGCCCCCGCCCCGCCCCCCTTTCTCCCCGGGCCGCGTTTCCCGCCGTCCCCTCCCCCTCCTGCGGAGGCCGGGGCCCGGGCGGGGTGGGGGCCGGCCCGAGCCTCATTAATCAGAGGCTCGTTGTGGATGCCGGCGGAGGAGATGCCACCCAGGGCGGGAAAAGGGGCGCGCAGGAGGGGCAGGGGCCGGCCGCGGTCCGGAGGGCCCTTTCCTCCCGCCTTTGACTCAATTAATTAGGCTCGGAGCTTCCGCCAGGGAGGGGTCTCGGAGAGGGGACACTGCAGGGGGCGGAGGCTGGCGGAGATCAAGGGCCGAGGCCGCCCGCCCGGGGTAGGCGCGGGAAAGGGGGCGGCAGCACCTCCCTCGGGCTTCGCAAAGCCCCGCCGCCGCCCCACTCGCGGGGGACAAGAAGGGGCAATGAACTTGGCTGCCCTCTGGTAACCCCCGCCCCTCAACACACACACTTAGGCGAGCCGATCAGGCGCCCAAACTCGGGGTGGGCGCGCACCCGCTCCCCGCGGCGGGTTTGCGCTTGGGTGGTTCCCGGGTGCCCGGCCCTTGGCTTGTTTACGAGCATCACATTAGTCACCGGTGAGCTCTGGATCGATAGCAGCTTCGCGCCCCTTCCTGGAAGGAGAGCCGGGGTGCAGGAGGGACGCGGGCGCGGCGCCCCCAGTCCGGCCTCGCTGGCCGAGGGTGGCTCCCGGGGTCCTACCCGCTCGGGGGCGCCCTTCCCCCGCAGCCGGGTCGTGGGCTCTTTCCGGGGCGTCATCAGCGCCATTCACTTGTCAGGTTCTCAGGAAGTTGAAATGTCTGTTTGGGATGTAATAGGAGAAAGAGGAGGAGGACGAGCAGGCGTAGAAAAATGCAGTTTCCATAGTGCCGGGAAGAGGGCGGGCTCCAGCGAGGAAACAGCCCCAGGAGCCGGGTCCCCGCGGCGGCATGCCCTCCTCCCACCAGACCTTCTGCACCGCGCGCGGAGGTGCCAGACGTGGACGGCTTCAGACCTGGGCGCCCGCCCTTCCCAGGCAGCGACTGCCGCGTTGAGGATGCCCTTGAAGAAGTGCTTCGAGTTTTTACATCCGCTTGGCTTTGGTGACTTCCAAAGTCGATTACAAATAAGGACCCATGGAGTCGCATCTTCTAAATGACAAAGTGAGGGCAACTGATGAGGGTGAGAGTCCCCGAGTTCAGATCCGAGCAGACTCCAGGTCCTGCAAAAACTAAGAAGCTAACAAAACAAGCCTGGTCATTATTTTTCTTTTTTTTTTTTTTAATTTTTTATCTCCATGAAATAATTTGAAACAATAATGTTGGTTATTTTTTATTAATTCCTGGAAGTTTGCCTTTGAATGCCCTCTATGTATATCAAAATCTTAATTTTAAATGTAATGAAATCTTAAAGAAAATAATTTAAGGTTGTAATTTTTAAAGGGTAATAGATATCGTAACGTATTCGTAAGAATGTGACTTTAAGATTCTGCTAGTAAATATGTGCCAAGAGAACCCTCCTTACCCCAAAATCTTAGCTTTTTCATTTCTTAGCGTGTATACAGTTAAGATTGTTGACCAGTAGCATAAATCTGGGAAGAACAGGCAGTGAAGCAAATATCATAATAGAATTTGCCTCAAAGAGATAGACTTAAAGTTGATCCTCCATTTTAAACCATACTTTAGAAAAGACCTCTAGGAATGTGTTTGTGTGTGTGTGTGTGTGTGTGTGTGTGTGATTGTGTGTGTGTTGGGGGCACCACCTTTATGGACGTTGTGCTTTAGTTTTCTATTCTTTTTAGATCTTGTTGCCCTCTCTGTGTTAACAAATGTTGCCTAGCAATGTGTCTACTCAGAAAGGAGAGATAAGGGATTCTTATCTAGGAGCCTGAAGAAAATGTGGCCCAACTCTTTTGGCTTTCTGATCATTTGCATCCCACTTTCTCAGGGCTGTAAATGAGCCTGCCTGTTAGTTCAGTAACCCTAACTAGCAGATGACCTTGGAACAAGTTCTTTTCAGCATCATGCCATAATGATTTCTTTGGAGAAAGAATCTCTTGCAATTGTTTCATTCTTTTCTTTTTGCTTTTGCCTTTTTATATGCAAACTCAAATGTTCATATATTCATTGAATATTTATTTGCTGTGCCCCTCAGATGTTAACAAGTGTCATCTTGAGTTTGTTTGTTTGTTCCCTTAGGGCTATTCTAGTGTTAAATGCCAGCATTCAAGTTAAGGTGTCAGAAACTCTAAGCTGGCAGTTGGCACTTTCCCCTCCTGCTGCCTCAGTCACCAACTTAGAGGCAGAAGAGGGAAGTGTGAAGAAGTATCAGCTACATCAGCAGTGTTCTCATACCCTAAAGATCACAAGTCTCCTACAGCAAAACTGCAAACTAATTGTCATTCTGCAGTCCTAGAACCTGCAAACACAAGTGTGGGAGTACAATTTCCATTCTCATTAAGAAATCAGTCCATGAAGCCAGCAGTAAGGAGCTCTGTAAATAGAAGGATCCCAGTCTTCTTCCTCGATGCGGGAACTCGTTGTCTTTCTCCCTTTCTATTGCCAAATAAGCTATTTATTTATTTAAAGCTTGTTCGACACCTTGTGATGATCCAACTGTTCTCCCATACTTTTTCAGCAAAAGTCAGCTAATAACATCTGCCAACCTGCTCTCCACACAGGGCCGGGAGCTTCGTGCATGGCCTGTTGCCAGCAAGCAGCCTGGATGAAATTTTTTCTCATGGTCCAAGATCTTTCGTTGGAAGTTCTCTTTCCTTTCACAGATGACAAAATGGCCATATCTTTTAGCAAAGAGTGTTTTTTGTTGGTTTGTTTTGTTTTGTTTGTTTTGGTTTTTTTTTTTTACATAGAATTGTATGCAATGATTCTTTTATTAAAACAAAAAGACCTTTTTGGAATAATTTCATTACCTTTCATAAAGTAGTCAATTTCATAAAAATGTCAACATTAAAAATGTATCACGAATCCATCATACAAATCCTACTCCTACTAATAAGAATAGTCAGCACCATTACTTCTCTTCCCTGTTTCACATGAGAAAGACGTGAATAGGATGAGAAAAGTAGATAACATTTCAGTACTTGTGAGGGTTTTTTTCTTGTTAATTCTTAACCCTGTAGTTGTTTGACATTATTTTCTATCTAGATGAACTCAATCTAAAAACTGACTAAGCAGGTCGTTGAGTGGAATACTATATGACCTGTTAGAATAACCTTAATTTAAAATGTATTCTAGGAGGTAGGGATTTTAACTTCAGAGGTTTATGTCCAGGGATATATTTAGTCCTTAAAAAGAGTAGCGCCATTCCATCACGTTTTGCTTTATAAAATAATGTATTCCAGTGGCTCATGTAATAAATGTTCCCTTTCTCTGATGAATGAACATTGCAGACACTTTCCTCATGCAGAATTCATAAAGGAACTTCCTGCACTTTAGCAGCTATGTTTTTTTTTCCCGACAAATATATTTGCT
Source organism: Equus przewalskii (assembly GCF_037783145.1). Taxonomy (NCBI): domain Eukaryota; kingdom Metazoa; phylum Chordata; class Mammalia; order Perissodactyla; family Equidae; genus Equus; species Equus przewalskii. The sequence continues at coordinate 77,301,249 of NC_091846.1, forward strand.
AATATGTTTCAACTGAAATTTCACAAGAATTTTGTAACACGCTAATTCTGCTAATTCTGTGCAACAGAATGATTTACATGAGAGAATGTCACTGCTGTTTAGATCATTCACTACTCATGCATAGCTTTGCAAATGTTTAAGGAATCAGGATTTGTTAATAGATTGTATCAGTTCCTTGAAAGTTTTAAGGGCTTTCCACTTCAGTCTTTATTTTGCTCATTAAAAATACTGGTATATTTTAAGTAGTCTCTTTCTTCAGTATTCATTTGAAGTGTGGAGGGGTTTTGTAAAGTAAATGATCTTTCATATGCACATGTGCTGGAGCAAAACTGTAACTTTTAAAGTAAGAATCCTTCTGAAAAGTGTAGGAATTGAATTAATACCGTTTAGAAAAATACTCAGTTATGCAGTAGGCACAAGTACAGCGACCCAATATTCAAAACATTTTCATTTTAAATATAATTGTGTTGAAAAAATATAAACACCCAAACAACCAATTAAAAAGTGACTGCAGTTAGTAACTTAAAATTCTTATTAATTCGCCTCTGGATTTTGTTGTGTTTGAATTTTGAGGATGTATTTCTAGATTTAAAAAAAGCTTTCCCAAAAGACTTTCCATGATAGGAATAAAAATTTTGCATTAATGACTGTATAGCATTGCTGAATCATAAAAAAAAAACGAAAGTGCTCCTCTTTAGGACATGCCTTTCCTCGGGATGCTTGGCCCTGTGACATAGAGCACTTGGGTTCTGCCGGACTAAATTGATGCCCTGTGTAGTGCTTGCTGTTAGTGTTCTGGCTGCTGGGTTAAAACATTGTTTGTGGGTTTGTTTGTTTCTGTCAGAGCAGAACAAAATTGTCTGCTTCTCAATCTGTAGATCATGAGCAGATGACATTAAAAAAAAGTCTCTAAAATGACACAGCTCTATTTCAATTTCAAGGCAGGAGGGTGAGCAGTGAGGATAGCTGGGAATGTCCCTGAACAGAGCGAAAGTGCTGGGAGGGGAAAGATCAGCCGGGGCTCATTGATCCCGCTGTTTGTTGTAGGAGCAGCCTTCACCCTGTTTTTGTAAACTGCTCAGGAGGTAAACAGGACACGAGCCACCCCACTTTTCGCCAGATGCTCTAGTGTTTTGTGGAACTGGATCGGAGTCAGAAACCTTCCACTTTTTTGCAGTTGTTCACGTGCTGTTTCTAGGTTTGCCTTTAAGTCTGTTTGCTAGAGTTGTTTTGAAATCCAACCTAAAGATAACAGCGGAAATGTGACCCGCTCTTGTGAATGCTGCCACCAACTGGTAATGCTTCCTCCCAAGGCAGAAGTGGCTCTTGTGCGAGTTGTCGCAGCCAGAGTGGTGGCTGCTTTGGTGGAAGGCTGGCTGCAGCCTAACACACAGTTGCTTTGCACAAATCCTTAAATAAGTTGATAGAAACAATTTGAGATGAAACAAAGAAATACCAACAATGAGGGACTAAGGGTAACATCAGATGACAGATGAGGCATGGACACGTTAGGAAGTTTAAGAACTGATTTTTTAAATAATTGGGTAAATGTCAAACTAATATGTTCATATTTTTAATACCTTTTATATCTCAATTTGCATATTTACTTACCAAGAGCAGCTGTCTTATAAAAAATGTATATGAATGTCTAAGATTTTAGAGATTTTATAATATTATCTAGCCTACAAAATAAAAACAAACAAGAATCTAAACAAAGGGTTATTTTGGAATGTTTACAGAGGAAACCTAAGAGTTACAATCAAGATTTCCTCGTCTTGCAAGCAAACTTTTTTATTGTTTTTCTCCACTAAATTGACCTATCAATCTCAAATGCTTTTACAATAAGCCAAAGTCATCTTGAGAGATGCTGAAAAGCAAAATCTGAAACTATGGATGGGAAAAATATATATATTTTAAAAATAATAAATAACAAAAATATGTTTTAAACTATAAATAACAAATGGCAGTTAATAAGTATCAAATGTGGCTATCTTTGTTATTAAAATAATTTGAACTTATGTACTCATGACTTATTTATCAACTGTAAATGTATAAATTACATCTTCTTTCGTAATTGCTTTAGTCTTAATCTTTAGGCAACGCAAATAATAGAGATATTCAGTTAGCGGTGGTATTTAGAGCTGAGTTATCCAAATAGAGTAAAGGAGTCAGAAGACTTGATATATTTGCTACCAAACGTGTCCTTTATCTGTGCATGAAAAAAAAGCTGCTACATGAAACAGCAATAATAATAGTAATAACTAGAGAGAGTAGTTATTAATGTATTTATGTATGTTATGGCATTTGATTCTACCAGTCTGTGGAATAAATAAAAAATATTATAATCTCCCATAATGCCAATATTCCATGATTCTAACACAACTGAGAATAGAGCGTAGATCTTTTAATTCCCCTTCTGGGTAACCTGTCCTGTGAGCCCACATACAATGTTGAAGAAGAATGATTAGCTCTCTGCATGGGTATTATATTTTTTTGCCTTGTTTAGAACGTTTATAGCACAAATGATATTAACTAAACTAAGCAACATGGGGAAATATGGATTAGTGAGGTTCTCAAGAAAATAAATAAAGCAACAACTTGTGAAATTAAAGCAGATAGCACTTATTGCCATTTCCCACTGGCTGTTAAATGTTAAATGGAGATTTCAGTTCAGATAAACACATTCTGAGAATTACTGCTGGAAGTGTAAACATCAGCCTGCATTTTCGTATTTGCTAATTCTTTGTTAAGATGTCAGCCTATCGTCCTGCTAAAAGAGAGAGGGAAAAAAGAATTATTTATTGAAAATTTCTTAAAATTACATTTTTGTACTGCAAGAATGTCTCTATAGGCAGCAAATAGTAAGAATTAAAAAGTCATATTTCCCACTGCTATTAAAAAGCACATAGAAAATGAAATATGTTGCTATTTTGAGACTTGATATTTTGCTGTTTTTAGTTTGGTAAACATGCACCCGATTCTAAAACTTCTATGCACTAAAAGTGTATTACAATTTCAAAATGTACCCGTGTCCCTCACAGTACAAATGAAGAAGGAAATTAATATGCAGATTGTCATTGAGCCCCATTGTTTCAAGTCACATTATTTTTCAGTTATAGATTAATAGAAAAGTAGGAATATCCTGTATTATGCAGGTGAATTTATATCCTTCTCAATTTAAAATATAAAAACCAGCCAGCACTGAATTACTAAACATGCGTTAAGTATTTCTTAATCATCAAGCACGTTTTAGGAATTATCTAGTACATAGGTCTTTGGCTGTTTGGTTTTCTATCTAAATAATAAGGCACTATTTTCCTTAAATGATTTTTGTTTGAGAAATTTCTTTTTTCCTGTACCTTTTGTTACAATATTGTAACATATACATATAATACGTATAATTTGGAAACAAAAATTGTTAGATGTTATTACAACCATCATCTGGTATTTTCTTAATTTTCTTAATGCTTTATTTAAATTCCTAGTGTTGCTATTTTAGCCTCTTCTTCACTAATAATATATGGTAGAGAAAGTGATTTTCATCGTTGAGCCTAGGAGATTTCACAAAGTGTCTACATAATATCAGGTTAGATATTCAGGGAAATTCCGGGAAAAGGTGATATGAAGATGTGGTAAGAAAACAACAACTGAATTTCATCTTGCTTAACTAGATCTATCTTCTGATTAAAATTTTAGGAGAGAGTAAAGGAGTAAGTGAGAACAAGTAAAAGGTAAATCGAGGCAACTTTAAAATTAATCTTGTTTTAAAGGTCTTTTTGTTTTTTTATTTTATTTTATGATGTCTGGTGTTGAGCAGTTGACATTTAAGTTGATTGGCGAGTGACCCGGAGAGCTGTCTGCAGGACCGCAGCCTCGCGCGGCCTCTGGCGCATCCACCTGAGCTGTTGGGTATCTTCAACGCTTGTGCTCCCGCAGAAGCGTCGCTGCCGTTGCTCCAGGCTTATTCCGCATCTGGTCGGAGAGTAACGACTCCATTTTCGGTGGTATTGAAGTCCACGTCATTCACTTCAAAATGTTTCTTAAATATAATTAAACTATTTGCTGTTGTTATCTCACGACTGCTTTCACTGCTTCTTTTTTTTTTCCTTTAAATTCTTAAACAAGTTCACTTTTCTCTCTTCAAAATGGTGTTTGCAATCTAGCTAATTTCACAGGAGAGGGAAACCCTTTTTTGTCTCCCCATGTTTTTTTCTGGATGGTGTTCCTGGTCATGATCGGATTACGGTTTCAAACATAATAATGCATAATTAAAACATTTTTGTGATCATAACCAAGTGCCCATTTTATAAATGAGGCACGTCCATGTAAAAGAGATTAAGGGTGCTTACAGCAGTGCATACTTTCCAAGTTACCAGCTCAACACTTCACAAGGGAGGAAAATAGTAAATAAAGTCTCTAAATTTCATTTCATGGAAATTTGTATTAATTAGTCAAACATTAGTAATTCTATTTAGTCTATTTTTAGGTTAATTTTTTTAAGCTAATATTTTACACTACTGATCCTGCTTGGGTCTACCGTATGAGGACCATCTGCTTAGTGTAGAATTATACTGAATAGATGGGTCCCAGTTCTGTTATCTGGTGATAACTTCATACTAACCCAATGAAATGTTTGATTCCATCAAATTTATCAATATGTCTCAAGCATCTACTTTGTATTAGACACTGTCTGTGGTCTTGTGGGCGTGAAAAATGCAAATCTTCAGGAGGGATGGGCTTCCGTGGTTTCTGCCGTTCCCACACCCTACTTGCTTGGTAAGTGAAATATGTAAGTCCCCGGGCTCCCTTTACTCAAGCCATTTCTAGGGATTGTGTTTGCAGCTAATTTCCCTAATGGATAAGGAGACGGATGACTCCTTCCAGGATAAACAGCAGGCTTGCTTATTTCCTTCTACGAAAGAGCTGGATGCCCCAAGGCAGATGCATCGTCTGTGACACCTCCTCTGCAGGGGTAGTATCCACTGAGCCTCTCCGTGTCGCTCCTATGGGGCTTGCAGGGCAAGAGGAGGGCAAGAGGAACAGAAGCAAGTCATGCTGTTTTCTGTGCCAAGAGTCTCAGACCCAAGAAGCTCTTGTCCTCTGCCAGCACGCATGCCACAACACAAGCTACCTGAGTACCTTGTTGGTTCTTAGGTCCTCCAGTGGATTCTAACTCCTAGCGACCCTATGTATGGTAGAGCTGAACTCTGCCTGGACTTTTTGTGCCATCTTCTCACCTTCCACTACTGTATCAGACAATGTTCTGCTGCTATTCATAGGGTTTTCATGGCCAATTTTTTTAGAAGTGGGTGGCTGGGTGGCCAGATCCTTCTTCCTAGTCTGTCTTAGTCTGAAAGCTCTGCTGAGATCTGTCCACTGTGGGTGACCCTGCTGGGATTTGAATACCCCGTGGCATAGCTTTCAGCAACATGCAGCTGCCAAGTATGAGAAACGACAGGTGGGTGGTGTGGTTCCCTGAGCAGGAAACAGACTCAGGCCACAGCAGTGAGAGCCCTGACTCTTAACCACTAGACCACCGGGGCTGCCTGATTAGCTTGTAAGAAGAGTGAAATGAAATCTCAGATCCAGACAGTGCCCTCAGGAAGCCGACAGGGAGAGAACCTGTATGCAAATAGCCCAATCCAAGGGCCGATAGGGTCAAGTACAGAAATAGGTCCAATTTGATAGGGGAAATTACTGTATTATAAAGTTGGCATTTTATTTCACTGGGGGAGAAGATCGGTTTATTCCATAGCTGGGGTTGGTATACTTGGAAAGTATTTCTGAAGACACAGTAAAGTTAGATCCTCGTCCTCTTTCACTGAAATATCAGATGAATCAAAGATTTAAATATTAAAACATGAACCCATGAAACTTAGGAGAAAAGGAAAGAAATATTGATAAATTTAACTTTCTGAAATAGAATTCTGTGGGGAAAAATACAGTAAAAACAAGGTCAAAGTGCAGACAGCAAACTGAGAAGAAATCGCAGCCAGTATCACAGATGAAGTGCTAATTATGCATCTGTTTAATACCTTAGGGGCTCCTGTAAGACAGTAACAGAGACCAAAAGCGTAATCTAAAAATGGGTGGAAGATCTGAACACAAAGTTCACAGTAATGAAAATAAATGCAAGAAAGTCTTAAACTTATGAAAGCTTGCTTAACCTTTCTCATAATAAGATAGATGCAAATCAAAACCACAGAGTGGCACGATCATTCACATATCAGATTGGCACCGATCGAGAAGTTTGATAACACAGTGTGTTTGCCAGGACGTGGGGAAAGGTTCCTACACCAAGCTGCTGGTGGTACAGGCAGAAACTGCATCTATGCAGGGCAGTTTGACTTATGCATCAAAGTGACAAGTGCCCACGTTCCTTGACCCACAATTTAACTTCTGGGAATTACTTATGCATATATGAAATGATTTCTTTACAAGGGTATTTACTGCATTCTTGTTTGGAATGGAAGATTATGCACATGTGTGAAATAATAGGTATTGGAGTGTCTTTATTACAGTCTTGTCTGGAATAGCAAAAATTGGGAAGCAAGTTGAATGTCAACAATTTGGAAGTCACCAAATTATGTATGTATGCAATCGTAGGCGACTGTAACATGAGCAGGCAGCTCTATTTATACTGACCTGTCGTGTTGGAAGATACAGTGTAAGGTGGGAAAATAAATCACACAACAGCATGTATAGTCGAGTGCTACCATTTTTGTAAAAAGCAAATGTTTGTGTATATGCATAGACACTCTGGAGGCACACTTGCCAAGCTGGCAACAGCACAGACCTGGTTCCTCGGGACACAGAGTGGGAGACGTGTGGCGGGACCTCACATTTCACCAAGTTACTTTTTGGATTTTCTGAATTTTGTAACACAAGAATCTATTATATATTCAAAGGTATAAAATAATTCTTGTTAATTTTTAAAGGCTCAGGAGCCCTTGGTGATGGTTGGAGTGTGAGGGAAGGAGGCAAGAATCTTGCACAGAAACTCGGAGGATGGCAGCACCCTTTCCTGAGACGGGGAGACAGCCCAGGAGAAAGGGTTGGGGAGGGAGGATTAAGAGACTGATGGTAGACACCAGAGGTCTGACATAACTGTTAGAAATCCAAGAGAAGATGTCAGGTAGACTGTCGGACAGGTTTGGACCAGAGATATGAGTTTGGGAGTCAGGAGCATATAACTGCATTTAAATCCCCGAGGTGAGCTAAAATCCTAGTGCGAGAGATGAGATGAGAAGAGTACCCTGGATTGCAGCCAGGCCACCCTACCATTTAAAGTCAGGACAGGAAGAGAGAACACCGGAGGGAGCGGTCTCTGAAGCAGGAGAAAAACTAGCAGGTGAGGAATCGCAGGAGTGAGCAGAGGAGAGGAGAGCGTCGCAGAGGGATGGGCCACAGATAACGATGCTGAGTAATCCAGCGAGGTGGGTCTGACAACACAGACGCTGCTGCTGATCTAGACGTGAGTAGTTTCCTCACGTGAGGAGATGGGGAGGTTAGAATGCAGCCCAGAAAAGGCATGAAAGCTGAGGCAGGGTCCCTGAAGATGAAATTTAACAAGGGAAACACTTCCATTGTGGGTTGAAAGTACTGTGCTGGCAGGAGCAGTGGGGACCAAGAAGGACCCAGAATTCTGAGGAAAGCAGAGGTGTTGATTAAGCAGCATCCTCAGGGAGCAAAGGGCATTTGGTGTCCTCAGGGTGGAACCACGGTTCAGATAAGACAGAGACTCTGGTTTACAATGGAATGGGCACTTGAAAGAACCTACTGGAAGTGTTTGGGAGATAAAAGAGGAAAAGAAGGCTGGTTGGAAGGCAAGGACCAGTCAGCATGCCCCCGTGGAAGCAGGTGGATGGCTGGAGGCTTCTGCCGTGTGCAGAAGTCTGATGCATGGCAAGCTGAGTTGTAACAGTGTCTGTGAAGACGCTAATTAAGCTGTAGCCAGGAAGTGAGACCTGGTGTTTGTGAGGGCACTCAAGACCCCTTTTCTCTGTGTTGCTTGTGTTGGCATTCATGGGGGGGATGTGTGCCGCAACAGCTGTCATTGGTGAACAAAGGGACTCTAGCCACGGGGTCCTTTGTGTGGGCAGGGAGAGGCAGAGATCCAGGAGTGCCTGGGGTTGTTCTGAGTGAGTCAGTGCCCCTGGGATCCTCAGCACAGAGCTGTTGGTGGCCTCTGTCATGTCTGGACAGTGGATTGCCATCATTCCGCTCAAGCTCATGGCTTTGTTGTAAAGCTTAGAACCCGTATTTCCCCCAAAGTAAATACCATCTTGCCACTTCTCTTCAGCTTTTGCGTTTTCAGACATGGCTCGAAATCCTCCTTTCCTTGACTCTCAAGCTGACGGCTTGTGGGAACTTGTTCGTATAGTAACTGGGAGTAGATGCAACTTGTTTATGGTCAGCAACTCCCTTCAAATGCCTTCAGGTCAAGAATTTCTACAGATTGCTCCGTTAGAGGACTGTTAGATGCCACCAAATACATGGGACCGGATGTTGACATCAATTTGAAACAGAGATGGAAACTGAAGCCCCACCCTTCCTCCTGTTCTCAGTCCCACAGACTGTCCTTTCTTCACTGCACGTCCTCAGAGAGCTTCCCCTCATGGCCCCTCAAACCTGCCCCAGACATATGGGGATTCACTCTTTACTCTAGGCATCCTTTCTTAAGGACCTGCCACATTGAAGATGCTCAATACATTCTTATCAGGATTCTTCTGCTACATTTTTGGATTATACTTGTATACTTTTTCCTCTAATTAAACATTTCTTTTGGTTATAGAAAATCTCAAAAAATTAGTATATCAAGCCTTTTGAATCCTGTCTGGCACATCATATACAGCCAATAAATGTTTGCTATTATTATTTTGTGCTCTGTGTCATATCCTCTTTGGACCACAGACATGAGGACCTATGGGTCTTCTGTCCAAGGAGTGAAAGGCTGACATTTGAGGATATAAGGAGGCTTGTTTCTTTGGTCAAGACATGGGAATTCCAGAGGGCGCAATTCAATGATCTGGAAGGAAGATGAGCAATGGATGTTGGGCATAGGGAGAGGTGGCAGGTTATGGACAGGCAAAGAGGCCATCTATGGGATCTACATTTGAATGTGGCTGTGAATTACAGGGCTGTGGGCTGCAGGAGAATTAACTGGCCTCAGAGTTTCTAGAAGAATCAACTCGGAAGTCTCTTGGTGAAGGGACTGGGTGAGGGTAAGAACCTGAGCCTTTGAGGGAGGAGTCAGACAAGGTTTACGACTAAAAAGTGACTATTTCTTGTGCCATATTGTGCATTCTGGAAAAAATATGTATAAAGTGGATATATAGCATAACTAAGTAGCTATTTAATAAATACTTCTAGATTTAGTTCCGGAAAAGCAAGGGTTTATTTTCTAACCATCGCTAGAGGGGAAGAAAGAGTAAGGCCGATCAAAGGAAGCTGAAGGTTTCTGGGGAGAACATGTAATTTTCCAGGGGAGAGGACTAATGTATAAAATCTTAGTGTATTTCTAATGTGCTATTTCAGTAACTAGAATTCGTTTCTTCTAATTCTTAATTTCCGAAAACCATCAGAACGAGCTGCATAATCTTTGGAGCTAAAGAGAAATCTGTTTGTTCGCTGTGGGGCTAATCGGGAAAGGGAGAGTCTAGTCATAAGTAGCCACTCTGATGAAGTAGACTGACTCTCCGTGTCTTTTTGTTCGGGGGGTGAATAGCCCTTATTTCAATGGAATATGCTTTTTATATTTGAAGTCTACTTTCCAAGAGCTGATGAAATATAATGGCAATTAATTAGCCTCTTATTACCTAAACAATTGCTACTCAGACTCATATTTAACTACATGGGGATATTTGTATAAATTTAGAAAGTTTATATCTAAGCAGAGGTTTCCTTTGTATATCTAAAATAATTTTTGTTCTGGTAAAGCAGGAAATGTTTTTAATTTCCATGTTGTTGTTTGGAGGCCTAATTAATTCAACGCAATCTTATTTAGTCAGTGATACGCATTAAACATAAATGCATTAAAAATCTACTGTGAGGGGCTGGCCCATGGCCGAGTGGTTAAGTTTGTGCTCTGCTTCAGCAGCCCTGGGTATCAACGGTTCAGATCCTGGGCACAGACACGGCACCGCTCATCAGGCCATGCCGAGACAGCGTCCCACACAGCACAACCAGAGGACCTACAGCTAGATCACACAACTACGTACTGGGGGGATTTGGGGAGAAGAAGAAGAAAAAAAGAGAAAATTGGCAACAGATGTCAGCTCAGGTGCCAATCTAAAAAAAAAAGTCTACCATGAGTCTCTTCAACAAATGATGCTGGAACAATTGGACATCCACATGCAAAAAAATGAAACTAGACACAGACCCTATGCCCTTCACAAAAATTAACTCAAAATGGATCATAGACTTAAATGTAAAACACGAAACAATAAAACTCCTAGAAGATACCATAGGAGAAAACCTAGATGACCTCAGGTATGGTGATGCCTTCTTAGGTCCAACACCAAAGGCACGATCCATGAAAGAAAGAACTGGGAAGCTGGACTTCATTAAAATTCAAAACTCTTGCCCTGCAAAAGACAGTGTAAAGGAAATTAGAAGACAGGCCACAGACTGGGAGAAACTATTGGCAAAAGATACATCTGATAAAGGACTATTATCTGCAATATATAAAGAACTCTTAGAACTCAACAATAAGAAAACAAACTACCTGATTAATAAATAGGCTAAAGACCTGAACAGACACCTCACCGAAGAAAAAATACAGATGGCAAATAAGCATATGAAAGATGTTCCACATGATGTCATCAGGGAAATGCAAATTAAGACAATGAGATACCACCACACACCTAGTAGAACGGCCAAACTCCGAACACGAACACCACCAAATGCTCAGGAGGAAGGGGAGCAATAGGAACTCTCAGTCGTTGCTGACGGGAACGCAGAATGGTGCGGCTCCTGCAGAAGACAGTTCCGTAGTTTCTTGCAAAGCTCGTCAGTCTTACATACGAGCCAGGAATCATGCTCCCTGGTATTTTCCCAAGAGAGCTGAAAATTATGTCCATATAAAATGTGGACACAGATGTTCACAGCAGCTTTATTCATAATTGCCCAAACTGGAAGCAACCACGATTCACTTTAATAGTGATTGGATAAACAAACTGTGGCCTATCCAGACATTGGAATATTATTCACTGATAAAAATGGTGAGCTATCGAGCCACGAAAAGACACAAAAGAACCTTAAATGCATATTACTCAGTGAAAGAAGCCAGTCTGAAAGGCTACATACTGTCTGATTCCAACTATATGACATTTTGGAAAAGCCAAAACTATGGAGACAATAAAAAATATCAGTGGTTGCTGGGGTGCGGGGAAAAACGAATAGGTAGAGTGCAGGATTTTTAGGATGGTGATAATAGTCTGTATGAGACTGCAATGGTAGATACGTATCATTATGCCTTTGTCCAAACCCACAGAACGTTCAACAGCAAGTGAGAACCCTAGTGTGAGCTGTGGACTTTTGGGGATGACGATGTGTCAATGTAGGTTCATCCTTGGTAACAAATGGACCATTCTGGTGAGTCATGTTGGTCATGGGGGAGGCCGTGCGTGTGTGGGGACGGGGGAAGTCTCCACGCTTTCCCCTCAATTTTGTTGTAAACCTAAAACTGCTCTAAAAAACAAATAAATCTACCATGAGAAAGTGCTAAATGTCGCTGAATTGCGTATTTTACCACAGTTTTTTTACAGTCCATGAATTTTACCTAAAAAAAAATCTGCCATGATTAAAGCAGGTCACCTTCACAGAGAGGGTTCAAGGAAGGCCACGGTTACCCCACTGCGATAAACAGACAAACCAAAACGTAATGTTTATTCCAGGAAATGTTCTTATTTCAAAAAGAAGACGGGGAAGGAGAGAAGAAGAGAGAGAAAATGAAGAAAAAGGACTAGGCAACGATGAACATGCAAAGCCCTGACACTCCAAAATGAAGGAGAAGCGAAAAACCACGTCGTGCCTGTAATCCACCTGATTAAAACATCTGTCTCTGAGAAACTGACAAGCCTTCTTTCTCAGGGCGGTTTGTACAAGAAGCTGCTGTGCTGAGCGCTCACCAGTGTCATCTGGGATGCGATTGAAAGGAAGGCATGGTGGTCGTGCGCTAAGCTGGGACTCCACTGCCCACAGAAGCTTTTAACACCCTCTCATCATTATTTCATAACAACATGAGTTCCCTTCCCGGCCGGTTCCCCACTCTGTCTCCCAGCGCCCGCGTGGATTCCTGTGTGGCTCTGCAGCCTGCCATGTACCGTCAATGTCTTAACAAACACTTGAAGAGATGGTCAATGATTTCAGTTGCAATGTAAAATGCCGTGTATATTTTCTGATTCTTGAAGTAATAACTGCTTATTGTAGAAAATTTTTAGGCTATAGAAAAATGAATGGGAGAAAATTAAAATTAGTTATAATGGTACCACCCAGAGACCACGACTGTTAGCACTTTAAGGATTTTTGCCCATCTTTTTATATGCATTATATTATTGGGCAAAATGGAAACCATACTGCATATGCAGATGTTAATCTGCTTTTAAAATGTTTAAATGTCATCAATTTCCTAAAACATCATTTTTTGCGGCTGCATACCATTCCTCCATGCAATTGTACCATGATTCATTTAACTACCATCTTATACTTGCCTATTTTTGTTGTTGCTAATTTCTCAAAATTAAAAATTAAACTACAGGGGCCAGTCCAGTGGCATAGTGGTTAAGTTCATGCACTCCCCTTTGGTGGCCCGGGGTTCATGGGTTCAGACACTGGGCACAGATCCACACACCACTCATCAAGCCATGTTGTGGCAGCGTCCACATACGAAGTTGAGCAAGATTGACACAGATGTTGGCTCAGGGACAATCTTCCTCAAGGAAAAAGAGGAAGATTGGCAATGGATGTTAGTTCAGGGCTAGTCATCCTCGCCAAAAAGAAGAGAACATTACCAATATTTTGAAGTCCATTGCCTGGCCTTACCACCATCCTAAATTTTGTTTTATTGTCTTTGTGATTTTACCATATATGTATGTAAACCTAAATAATACATTTCCACATTGTGCTTACATTTGAGCATCATGCAGACATTATCACACTATTTACATTCTTCTGCAACTTGCTTTTTTTACTTCACATTATATATTTTTGTTGAGATGTAATTCACATACCATAATAATGTGCAATTCAGTGGGTTTTAGTATATTCACAGAGTTGTGAAATCATCAACCACTATCTAAGTCTGGAACCTTTTCATCAGTCCGAAAAGAAACCTGGTCCCATCAATAGTCACTCCTGATGCCCCCCTCCACCCGCTGTTGACCACCAATCTACTTTCTGTCTCTATTCAACTTTACGTTTCTGACAGTCACCCGTTTTGATCCATGCAGCTGCAGTTCATTCCTTTCAGCTGTCATCAATGTATAACACTTTTTATCTTCTGCCGATGGAAATTTAGGTTATTTGTAGTTGCTTTATTTTTATTTTAACACTACTTGTTTTTTCAAAAAAGCATTTAACAATTAGCTAATTTTTAACAGTTAAAGGACTGTTTCACAATAACTTGTACATACCTCTTCATTCTTATGCACACTGTTCTGGACACAGGAATGGAATTACTGTTCTTAATTCTGCCCATCTTCAATTTTAGTGCTTTGTTTAAATATGGTTTCGCAAAGTGAGTGTACAAATTGAAACTTTCACCATCAGGGTACCACCTACTTTTAAATTTTTCCTGTGTGTATGAGTGTAAAATAGTATCTCCTGGTTTAATTTCTACCTCCTGCAGTTGCTAAAGGCGTGGAACAACATCTCATAGGTTTACCGGCCATTGGCAGTTCTCCTTCTGTCTAGTGAATATCAAGGTTTTGCACATTTTACCACTGGGTTCTTAGTCTTTTCTCTCTGATTTGCAGGGGTTGTTTATATATTCTCCATAGTGATCCTTTATAAAAATATATTTTCCCAGTTTGTTATTATCTCCTCATTTTCTCTATGTCATATTCTGAATAAGCAACAATCCTAAATTTTTTTTTCTGGCAAGGAGATATTCGCCGTAAGCTAACAACTGTTGGCAATCTTCCTCTTTTTTTTTCCTTCCCCAAAGCCCCAGTGCACGGTTGTATATGCTAGTTATAAGTCCTTCTAGTTCTTCTGTGTAAGCAGCCACCACAGCGTGGCGACTGACAGACGGGTGGTGTGGTTCCACGACCAGGAAGTGAACCCAGGCCACAGAAGCAGAGCGCACTGAACTTTAACCAGTAGGCCACCAGGGCTGGCTCCCTCAATTTTAATGTAATCAAATTTATCAAACTTCCTTTTTTTTAAATTGAATTTTTATTGAGTTAATGATAGGTTACAATCTTGTGGAATTTCAGTTGTACATTATTGTCTGTCAGTCGTGTTGTAGGTGCACCCTTCACCCTTTGTGCCCACCCCCACCCCCCCTTTCCTCTGGTATCCACTAACCTGTTCTCTTTGTCTACAATTTTAAATTCCTCATATGAGTCAAACTTCCTTTTGGGTTTTATGCTGGGTTTTTTTGTTTAAAAAAATTTCTCTGCCCCTAGAGTTACAAGCATTTATTCCTATGTTTATTTCCTTCCTTCTTCCGTCTTTCTCTCCTTTCTTCCTTTCTTCTTTTTTCTTTTTGGCATTAATTCACCTGTTTGCATATGGTATATGATAGGGGCTCAATTTCATTTGTTCCTGTTCTTTCTCAAGCATGTGGATATTCGGCTTTTGCCCATGGGTCTAATTAGTGCCTCTCTGATGCAGCCAGCCCCCGTGCTTGTGTGGGTGAACTTCTGAGCTCGCTCTTCTTTTCCGCTGTTGAATCTGCTTATTCCTTTGCTAATGCCACACTATTTAATTACTATATTTTATTAACAAACATCACTGTCCAGTAAAACACTTCCTTCACCTTCCTCTGCAGGAACATCTTGAATATTTGTGACTCTATTTCTTATATGTTTTAGAATCAGCTTGAGAACTTTGACGAACCACCTTCTTAAAAGTTAGATAAGTTTGGGAAGACTGGACATCTCTAAGATACTGAGTTCTCCTATCTTTGAATATGGCACATCTCTCAGTCTATTCAGGGGATTTTAAAATGACTCCTTAAAAATTTTTATAATATTTCCTATAGACATTTTAAACATATTTCATTAGATTTATTCCCAGCAGCTTACATATTTTTTTACTATTGTAGATAGCACCTATATATAAAATACTTTTTCTTTGCTGCTTAAGTATAGAAATCAAATTGATTTTTAATTTATCTTATACCCAGCGATTTTGCTAAACCCTGTTATTAATTTGAATAATTTAGAGATGTTTGGGGACCAGCCTAGTGGCATAGGGGTTAAGTTTGTGCACTCTGCTTTGGTGCAGGTGTTCACAAGTTTGGATCCTGGGTGCAGACCTATGCACTGCTCACCAAGCCATCTGTGGCAGCGTCCCACATACGAAATAGAGGAAAACTGGCACAGATGTTAGCTCAGCAACAATCTTCCTCACCAAAAAAAAAAGATGTTTGGAGGTAGTTCTTTGTAGATAGTATGCAAATAATGGGATTTTTGTGTCCTCCTTTTAAATTCTTACTCCATTATTATTCTTTTCTTACTGAACTGTCTAGAGCCCCCAGTACGTGGTGTAAGGACACCTTTGTCTTCGTGATCTTTGAAAGGGAACATTTTAAATTCTACCATTTGGGACCATGTTTACTCTAAGCTTTTGGTGGATTCAATTTTTCCAGCTCAAAGTTCTCTTCTATTCTGATGTGCTGATGGTTTTACACTGAAGGGATGTGAACATTTATCAAACAGTTTTCAGCACCTGTTGAGATAATATTTTCTAGTTTAATTTATTAGTATGGTAAACTACATTGATTGATTTTCAAATGTTAAACCAAATTTGCATTTCTGGAATAAATCTAACCTGGTCATTCTTTTCCACTGGGTTCCCCTAAAAACAAACCTTGAGATAAGGCCTCTGTGTTGAATTCCGACATCTGATTGTGTCTGTGTGTATCTGAATCATCATTTGCCTGTTTCTTTGTTTGTGGACTGTCAATCTCTGTGTCTAGATAGTTAAATTGCCTTCTCTCACTTTGGAAGGCAGACACTGTTTCGAGTCCCTCCTCTCACTGAGCATGGCTCTTGGAGTCTATGGCTGCATGAGAAGGTCCAGCCAGACTCTCCCCTTCCAAGAACACTAGGTATTTTCTTCTGCCTCTTTGTGGGTTTCAAAACAAAAGCACAAGGTTTCAGAACCTTGGCAGGTGCCTCCGGGGAGCCGGCATTCATCGTGCTGGCTCGCCCCTAGATTCCAGCTCCATTTTGTGTTCTCCCCTGAGGATTTCTCTTACTTCCTTGCAAGCTCATTATGAACTTAAAAAGATGTGGATTTTTATTTTATCTTATAGGTATGTTATAGCAGAAATTTGTCAAAATATCAAATCTATGAATTTGCCAGAAAGGGAAAATCGAAGGCTTTCAATTTTTTTAATTCAATCTAGAAAACTTTGTTATGGTTTATTCCTTTGTTTTCATACTTAGAACTTATAACTATTTTTATATACATTCTTTAAATAACATTTGATGTTAGTACTATATCACACCATATATAGCAATACTCAATGAAATATATTTGAACAAAGTTATTGATAATGTTAAAGATATTGAGTCCATAAAGGATGACTAATTTCCTCAGTGAGTTATATATGAATGGAAGCTTATTTGCAACATAAACTATATTTTGTAGTATGGGAGACAAAGGGCAGAGCAGAAATCTTCCTTCCTCACTTACAGACTTAAGTTACATGATACCCTGGAATGCGCTGACAAAGACCCTGGTTTTGAGCTCCATTTACTTCCGGTTGGTCGGGATTCCTACATCCAACCACAGGCAACTTCAGGCCATTGTACGTTATGAACTGTGGTCCCTGGATTTGTGCAGGGTGGTGGCCCTGGTCTTGTGGCAGATGACATTCTGAGCATTTAGTTACTCACTTATGCAATGAGAATTGTGATGGGAGGGCTCATGCAATGAACAAACAGGGTAACATTCATGAAATTGCTCTATAAATGTTATTTTTACCTCTGTGCACACCGTTGAGAGAACCTGCAAAGTTACGACAAATGCTGCTGGATTTTTGCTGCTCATTCAATTCCTTGAAAAACTTCCAGTTCCATAACAAAGTCATACAAACAAACCGGTGAAAGCCAAGGGCGTCAGCCAAAGACGTGCACTCATGGGAGCTTCTCACTGCGCCACCTCCGCTCACTCTCGCAGCGAGTTAGGTGGCCTTATTCTTTCCACTCTCCCTCTTTCTTTGGTGCCTATAACATTTTCTCAGCTCAGCGCAGCATGAAAGTAAAGATAACCTCGCAGAAACAGTACTACCCTTCATTTCGCTTCAAATTCTCCCACCTGCCAAAGAAGACTGTCTAGCCCCTGCCTGTTTGGTCCAACAGATTTTTTGTCTCTTAGGGCACTTTCTTTCATCCGTTGATATCTACCATATCTTTCTCCAGCTCTTTCTCTCCCCCAGCCTGTGCTCCCCACAACCCCTACACACCTAGCTCAACTCAAGGAGCCCACAGCAACGTTCGCTGCCTGAGAAGCAATGACAAGCTCTTCTGTCTCGAGTGCAGGCGGCGCACCATCTTCCACGGTTCTCTAGCGCCACCTCCACCTGCACCACCACCCCAGAATTATCCGAGGTCCTGAGACACCACGGGGGTACTTCTCCAGTCTTGTCGAAGGTTCCGCCGCTGCCGCATGCAAGGGCCAGATGGCTGCTACTGCCCGGAAGCGTGATGGACAACAGGGTTCTGCACAGCACCTGTCATCTTGACTCTGTTCTGCCCAGTGAGTGCTGCTCATGCTGGTCCAGAGGTTGTGACGGGGTTGCTGCTGGGCGTTTGTCCTTGCTTTGCGTGACAGCATCATTTCGTGACTGTATCATATCCCATCATATGGTCACATCGTCCTTTTTCTATATTTTCCTATTGTTAGGTACCACTTTTCCCCTCATTTTTGGCAAGGATAAATAATCTTTTAATGGACGTTATACATACATTTTCATTCCTATTTTGCATTGTTGCCAAGGGATAGATTCCTGAACATAGAAATACCAGTTCAAAGATTTTGAATGTTTTAAAGTTTTGTGTTACTGAACTGCTTCCCAGAGAATTTGTCCCAAGAGCTTATAACCCCTCTCTGTTTTCATTCTTTCCAGCTCCCAGAGTTAAGATTGTTAAATATTGGTACCTTATGATATGTGAAAAGGGGTGTCCCCGTGTTTTAATCTGCTGTTTTGATTATTGTCAAGGATGAAATGTTTTCATGTTTACCAGCCACACGTGTTTTATTTTTTATAAATCCGTTCCTACAGCTTTGCTAACTCTTTTCTTGGGTTGATAATGTTTTCCTCAGCAATTTATGTGAACTTTGGTTATTGTAAAGTTCTTACCCCTTTGTGATATATTTGTTATAAATATTTTTATGTGTTATTATGTAAGTTGTAATTTTGTTAATTATGTGTCTTGATCTGCAGAAGTTTAAAATTGCTATGTACACATTTTCTTTATTTTCCATTGTAGTTTAACATATTTTCATATTTAGAAATTCTTTCTTTGTCAGACATAAGTGTTGCTTACGTGATCTTATAATTTATTATGGTTTTATTTATTTATCCGGTGCTTTTATTTTGGTAAATGGTGCAAATAAAAATAAAAATGAACATTTATCCATATATAAGCACTGGTTCCCAGAGCCACATACTTAGTGATCTATCTTTTCCCTGTTGACTTTTGTTGCTTCTCTTTCTTTTCTATTGTAAACAGTGTTTTGATGAACTCTGTTATACACAAAGTTGTCATTAAATTCTTATATAGGCGTGGCTAAATACCCACCAAAAGTGGGTACTTATTTTCACCAAAAGACGTGTACAAGAACATTCCTGGCAGTTCTTGTAATAGACTAGAAGCAAACTAAATAACCATCCAGGTTGTAATGGGTAATAAGATAGGTTACATTCCCGCAACGGAACACTGGATGGTGACAAAAAAGAACGGACCCCTGCTGCAGGTAATGACTTGAACGACTCTCACCAAGACAGTACCGCTGACAGAGGCCCCGCTGTGTGATTCCACGTGCACACAGGCGCACACGGCAGGACTGCTTTTTGGTGTCAGAGGGGTCTTCACGGGGTGGGGGGGGTGGGCATCAGAGATCCTCTGGGAGGTTTGGATGCATCCGGATGGTGGTTGCACCGCAGGAGTATGCAAATGCAAATTTCATCAAGCTGCACACTTAATATTTTTGTACTTTATACCTCAATAAAAAAATGAAAAACGTTCCTGCATAGAATTATTTAGAATTTTTTGCTGAGTGTTGTGTATTGAGGTCAACCTTTAGAATCCCTTGGGAAGCAGTGACAACTTCATCTCTGCTGGTCGAGCTCTCTAATAAAGGTGTTTAAAATTTTGAAAGAGACCTGAGACCGAGAATAGAGATCTGGATTCCAGACTCGTCTCTGTCGCTATTCGTCCCTTAGCGATTAACCTCTAGGACACCTTTTCCACACGGTGTAGGATGGAGTGAAGCGAGTTTAGTGCCAACCATGCACCAGGCGTCACATCAGAATTCTATACATGTTATTCCACTTAATGCTCGTGTAACACAAGTAAATGTGACTGGTCACATGGCAGACCATGGGGGCTTCCAAACTTGTTCCACCACAACCCAAGATAAGAAAAGTGTTTTACATCATGACCAGGCACACACGTATATACACACTCAGCAGAAACACATTTCCAGAGCAAAACTTCTAACTACACTCTGTTGTCTATTCTCTTCCAATCTCTTCTATTTATTTGAAACAATACTTATTTTATTTCTACACATATCAACGAGTAGCAATCCACAGCTTGAAAAACACTGGACTAGCTTTCGAAGACAATGACGTGTTAACCAAATGAGATGAAAGTGATTTTTCAATTTTCTTGCATTTCTCAAAGAACATCGAAGGCCATCTCCCTCCTACCCCAGTGATGTGTAGCCCCCCACTCCTTCCTTCTCCCCCATACTCTCCCACTCCCCCAAAGCTTCTCTCTCACATCCTTGACCCCCAACATCTGTCAACCCCAGCTCCTCACCCACATCAGGCCACCTGCTCACTCTGTTCCCTCTTCCCTTCCTTCTCTATCATCATCTCACGCTCTCTCAAGATTCGAGTCTGGACCTTTCCCGTTTAAACCTGCTCTCTCTGTGCCTCCTGGTCTTTCTCCACATTTCTCAAGAAAACAGTGTTTTCCTGTGCTAGAGCAAGAGCACAAGTGGGGCCTCAGATACCCTGTGGATCAATCCAGCCAAAACCTGTTAATACAGTCGATTTTACCCTCCTGCTTTGAACAAATACACCTTCACAAGGGGCTGCAAGCCCAGGTTCACACTCAGAATTCTCAGCTTCCTGGGAGAACCACGTCAGCTCTGCCGGTGACGGAGACCCACCAGTGCCCGGCCTGCAGCCTGCCCCTCCGTCTCACTCCCAGGCCCTGTGCTGCCACTGGGGGTGCCTCGTGTGGGTGCACAGCAGACACCCCATCCTGCCATGCAGCTCCCTGCACACACGTCACAGCACCCACCCCTCCGCCCCAGGTTGGCAGACAGGTCCAGGGTCTCTGGAACACGTTCTGAAAGGGGGGTGGTGCAGGTTCTCAGGGCACATCCTCTCAGCCCAGGGACCCCTCCCTCCATGAGTAGGGAGGTTTCTCAAGTTCTGGGCCAAGTAAAGAAGGACTCTACTGCCGTATGGGTGGTGCTGGCAGGGGTAAAGAGTCACAGAATGTTCGGGTGGGGGTCAAAATGGCAGCTCGGTTGTAAAGAATTTGCATTCAATACATCACACCCTCCAGCCCAGGACTGCCGGATGGAGTGGACACGCACTGCTGTCAGGATGCCAGCCCCCCTCCCACTTCGTGAGGACAGCTGCCTTTGCTTTGAGGGCACGGAGCTGGACCTTTTCGTATGTGGCCCGTAAACACCCCTCTTTTGGTTCAGGCCAGTTTGAATTGGATGGTGTGCCCCCCCAAACAAGGAAGAGCCTGTCTGATAAGCACCCCCGAAAACGGCAGTGCCGCTCCCCGAGCCCTTTGTCAGGTTTCGATGCTGGTGAACTCAGCCAATCTTTCCTCTGGGAGGAGAGTTGGAACTCTCTAGATGGTTTTTAAAGCCATGTTTAGTTTTCATATTCTCTGATTACCTATGTAGTAAAGCAGATTAATTAGTCTGTTAGGGAAATGAAAGCGCTTAATGGA
The DNA here is from genome assembly GCF_037783145.1 of Equus przewalskii. Taxonomy (NCBI): domain Eukaryota; kingdom Metazoa; phylum Chordata; class Mammalia; order Perissodactyla; family Equidae; genus Equus; species Equus przewalskii. The sequence goes on from NC_091846.1 coordinate 77,322,635, forward strand.
GTAAGGCACATTGTGAGGGCTCGATCAGGTTCACTCATGGATGGATAGAAAGTGTCTGGACGAGGAGCAAATAACAGCATTCCGTGGAGCCGGGGCTGGCCCCTGCTGCCCTCGAGACGTTGCTCTCCCCCACTGGAGTCCTCGCTCCTTTCACACCTGCTCCCCCACCCTCAGGAGGGCTGCTGTGACAGCTCTGCCCCTCGTGCACCTTCTCTAAATGCTGAGCTCTGTTGGAGTCCCCGTCACCCACCTTAGCATTAAATTATACAACATCCTTTGCTTTGGACGTTTGGCTCTCTGTGTTTCAGTGTAGCAGTTAGGAGCCCAGATCCTCCAGGCAGCCTTCCTGGGTTCAAAACCCTGACTGCTCCCCAGCCAGCTATGTGACCCCCGCCAATTTACTAGCACTCTCTGTGCCTCAGTTTCCTCATTTCTGAAATGGAGATAAAGGTAATTCTTACCTCATAGGTTAGATCAAATAAGCTACATTCTTGATATGTGAGAATCACACCCGTTAACTTTTGAAGCGTGCTGAAACAGTGTCTGGTGTATATGGGCACATAAGTGTAAGTAATCACTATGTTTTTGGGGTAACCGTAGGAAGCTTGCGGGCTTTAGATTCAGATAAACTTGAATCAGAATCCTGGCTCCAACCCTTCTGTTGATGGTTGTGACAGAAACCATATGGCTCGCAAAGCCGAGAATGTTTTCTCTCAGGCCCTTCCCTGGGCTTGGGCCCGACAGAGCCTATGTGGAGCGCCCAGCTGGGTGCTGGAAGGTGCCGGCACAGACACGCAGAGTCGCTCCTGCTCCTTGGCTGCCCCGGAGCACGCCGTGCACTGTGCTGAGGGCCCACCCCACCGCCACCCCCAGGGCCCACGGACACCCCAGGAGCTGAGGCTTGGCAGGCGGCTGGTGGAAATGTCAGGCATCGGCATGGCGCAGGCAATCTATGAGCCTTTTGCTGCTTAGTGTTCAAGATATGTGTCAAATGGAACACATCAAAGTTTTCATCTTTGAAATCCTATTCCAGTGCCCTTTATCGACCTCGGAGGGTTGTTCAGAGGCCCCCATGGGTAGACATGCCTGGCACCCTCCAGGTGACAATGTATTGCTAAGTGCAGTGCAGGATGGAGCCTGCATAGCACTTGACGGTTCTCAGTGGATTTCCAGGGACCCCAGGGGACCACCATGGGTAGACCCCTGCCCCGCCCTCATTGGCATGGGTGACAGCCACAGGCTCCTCGTTGTATGAGTCCAGGCATCCTGAGATGGCCCTGACCCACTGTCCCCTAAAGGGACAGCCTCCTGTGCTGCCTGCAGCCCCTCCCTCTATGAAATGCCATGAGTCCCAGGGCATCAGCTCACGTCTGGTTTTGACCTCCTCTCCGAGGGATCGCTTCCTTGACCCCAAGTGTGTTCTGTGATCTGAGGAAGGCACGTAGGATAACTGGCTTTGTTCTTTGGACAGAAGCCTTTACAGGTAATGTCAGGATTGTCACGAGAGGCAGGGAAGAGGCCTGCGCTTGCTGACCGTTGCTCCGTCTGACCGTCCCTCGCTGCAGGCCCTCCTCTGGCAGGCACTCCTGTCCCAGCGCCCGGAGCTCCGTGTGGGAACAGGAGATGCACAGCCTCCTCCGTTCAAGTGCTCTTTGAGGATGTGCGCTCTGCGATTGAGAAATGGACGTGCCCTGAGTTAAGACTGGAAATAATCAGTTGCAAAATCAGGAGTTTCGAAAGATGAATTACGAATATTCGAAGGACGGAGAAAACAATAGGCTTTATGGTGGGGAGAAAGGCTTCATGGTGCAACAAGATTTGGCCCATCCTTTCTTGAAATTCATCTCCATGGTTTTGGAAACGTCAGCGTGGACTGCCAGGGTGGTCAAGCCTGTCCCTAACGAAGCCACGCAGCCAGTGGCTCTGTGTAGTCTCTGCGTTGCAGGCCGAGGAGCCTGATGGGACAAGACGAAGTTCCACATTGCATCTCTACCATTTCTTGGCTGTGTGGCTTTAGATAAGTTTTATAATTTCTCTGGGTATAAAGATGTTTTTAAACTTTAAATCTTAAATCTTAGATCTTCAGTCTCTCTGGATTTAAAGATGTTTTCCTGATGTTTAAATACGGCTTGGTGGTATCTACCTCATGAGATGCTGCAGCTCTGGCAGGTGTGGGAAGATCGTCACTGGGCGCTGACCTGGAGAGCAGCTCGGTTCAGGTCACTGAGCACCTGTTTTCAGTCCTGACTGCACCAATTTACGCCCCCACCAGTCGCGCACGAGGGCTCCCCTTACTCCACACCCCGTCTACGCTTGTTATTTCTTGTCTTTTTTATAAAGGCCGTCGTAACAGGTGTGAGGTGATATCTCATTGTGCCTTTGATCTGTATTTCCCTGATGATTAGTGATGCTGAGCATGTTTTCATGTACCTGTTGGCCATTTGTATGTTTTCTTTGGGAAAATGTTCGGATCCGCTATCCATTTTTTTAATTGGATTGTTCTTTTTTTTTGCTATTGAATTGTCGGAGTTCCTTACATATTTTGGATATTAACCTCTTATCAAATTTATGATTTGCAAATATTTTCTCCCATTCCGTTGGTTGCCTTTTCATTTTGTTGATGGCTTCCTTTGCTGTGCAGAAGCTTTTTCCTTTGATCTAGTCCCACCTGTTTATTTTTGCTTTTGTTGCCCTTGCTTTCGGTGTCACATCGAAAAAGTCGTCACTAAAACCAATATCAAGGAGCTTGCCGCCTATGTTTTCTTCCAGGAGTTGTATGGTTTCAAGTCTTACATTCAACTCTTTAATCCATTTCGAGTTAACTTTTGTGTAGGTGTAAGACAGTGATCCAGTTGCATTCGCCTGCCTGTGGCTGTCCAGTTTTCCCAACACCATTTATTGAAGAGACTATCCTTTCCCCATTGTATGTTCTTGGCTCCTTTGCCACAAATTAATTGACAATATATTATGGGCTTATTACTGGGCTCTTTTTTCTGTTCTATTGATCTACGTGTCTGTTTTTAAGCCAATACCCTACTGTTTTGATTGCTGTAGCTTTGTAATATAGTTTGAAATCATGGAGCTTGATACCTCCAGCTTTGTTCTTCTTTCTCAAGATTGCTTTGGCTATTTGGGGTTCGCTGAGCATTTGTTAAACTTCTCCTGCATGTAGGAACCCCGTCTGCTGAGGACCCAAAGACAAATGAGTCACAGCCTTTCCCTCAAGGGCACAAAATTGAGTAAAGGAAAAGGAAGGTATTCCAGGGATTGTTCCAAATACATCCCATGCGTCATGATTCCCATTTTATAGATGATAAAACTGAGGCACAAAGAGGTACTTAACCTAACATCACATGGCCACTAAGTAAAGAGCTGGGCGAAGGTTTATGCTGGGAGGTCAAGCCCGGCAGGCCACACTTGAGACACCCTGCTGAAGCTGTGTGACGCACGCAGCCGCAGGGGCAGGTTTCCACCCACACAGCTTGCTGACTAGGAATATTGCCAGTCACATGCTTTTCTACAGTCCCAACATTAGCTAAGCAATAAGTACCGTATCATGCCTACCATGCATTCACTGTGCTACATGTGGGGCAGCGGAGGGACAATGAGGCATACCACCGGGGTGCTACCCTCTGGAATCTTATAATAAAACTGGATGGGAAACAGACATAATAGTAATGGCTACTTTAATTAAGCTTTTATTATGTACCAAGAACCCAGGTTAGCATCCTGGGTTTGTGCCCCTCCCTTCCTTCCCTGTGGAAAAGCTCTGGGTGACAAAGATCAGGAGGGGAGACAGGCAGCAGCAGGCACTGACCAGTCTGCAGCTACTTTTAGCCCTAGAATTCTTGAAGGAACTGAATTTGGTTCTGGAGTGCTCCAAGTTTCAGAGATTGACCTACATTCTTGACCAGCAGAGTGACAACGAGAATCCCCTGGGGCCCCAGGATCAGCCCGCCTCCAGAACCTCCATCCACAGACGGGATGTTTGGATCCTTCCAGCCAGCCGGTGGTGAGAGGCGCTCCCCTGGAAGCCTATCCTGTGCCCTGAGTCTGACTGTGGGCTCAGTGGCCCCTTCATATATTGAGTCCTGGGCCCTGGGCCGAGCGCTGGGCTCAGTGTGGCGCTTCCAGCGTGAGGAGGTAAAGAAGGTTCCTGGAAGTATCTCGCTGCAAATTTATTGGAAAACTTGGCCCAGGTATAAATGCTTTTAAGCTATTGTTCTTTGTAACTCTTTGGAACGGTTGTTATATATTTTGCCTTGGGCCATTGAGTAGAGTGGGAAAAAGTTCCTACGAGATCCTGGTACAGCCCAGACAGAGTATTGCCAAGAGGCAGGTGGGGTATCACAGGCCAAAGGTTGAGCTGAGTATGAGCAGAGAGAATACAAGCTCCTTGTACTCGAGCTGCGTCACCTAATGAGAAGAAGGGGATCTCACCAGCATTCGCATGGTGGCTGTCCTTGTGTTCCCCAGTCTTAGCATGACCGTCAGCACTGCCCTTCACAAGCGCTCAGGGTGCTCCTCTGCTGGGCGCTAGGTTGCTCCTCTTTGCTACCCATATTCCCTCCCAGCCTTGCTTGCACTGTGGGTCCTGACACCCACGTCCACAAGTACCCACGCTCCCATTCTTCTTCCTTTCCAGGTGATTTGGGGGAGGCACAAGAACACCTGCCTGAACCTGCTAAGGAATTTCCCAGCCTCCTTTGGAGCCTGATGTGAGTCACTAAGTTCTAGCTGCCGGGATGTGATGGGGGCCACTCTCAGGACATGCCCTTCCTAGGACTGGCAGGGATTCCTAGAATGCACTTTGGACTTCAGAGGGGAAAGATTTGTGCTGGAGATGGCAGAGCTGCCCTACCAACTCTGTACCATCTACTTCTGGGCAGACATCGAGCTCGTCTCACAGCCCTGTTAGTACGCGCTCGTGCAATGTTTCCCAGCCTCTCCACCTCATCTCACTTTCTAAACACAGCGATGGCTGGAAGCGCAGCGAGGCTGCCGCTCGCCTCATGCTGACAGCACCTCAACTCAAACGCACGCCACTCATCTCATGCTCTTTCCCTGGGCTCTTCTGAGATTCAAGACGCAACGAAATGCTTTCTCAGCACTTGTGTGTCTGCTACCTGGAAGTACAGGGGACTTAGGGTACCATGGGACAACTATTAACCAATGGAGCATGAAAGCATGTGGACACGTTATCTCCCTTTTATACCACCCTCAGGAGATAATATATTAGGTGGGCTAATCTGATGTGACTTGTGTTCCTATAAGAAGAGGAGAAGAAACAGAAACAGACACATGCAGAGGGAAGACCGTGTAAACACTCACAGGGAGAAACCACGAGATGATGGGAGCAGAGATTGCAGTGATGTGTCTACAAGCCAAGGAACACCAAGGATTGCCAGCAACGCTAGAAGCTGAGAGAAGGGCATGCACCAGATTCTCTCCTAGAGCCTGCAGAGAGAGCACGGCCCTGCCAAAACCTCGATCTCAGAACTATGGTCTCCAGAACTGAGAGAATGTAAATTTCTATTGCATTAAACCATCAGTTTATGGTACTTTGCTATGGAAGCCCTAGGAAATTAATACAATTAACCTCAAACATTTTGTAAGGCCAGATAATGAAGAAGCAATCAAAGAATACTGCGTTCATTTCAAAAGGCCTAAGGAGCCAACTCGATGAATTTCCCATTGGCCAAAAGGGGGCAATTTGAGTTTCAGTAAAGGTAGAAATGGCAAAGATTGATGTCTAACACATAGGCTTAAATCCCCGAGATTATAATGATAATTTTAAAAACTGAATTGGTTACTTTCTGAGGAGGATGAGTAATGAATCCATTATCTTGAAACCTCAGTAAATAAAAGGAAAGGATCAAACACTTTTTATGCTTATCCTACATCAGCTATAGTACAGGATAACTAAAGATTAGTTGAGGGGAAAGGTCTTCTTATAAATTTGTTCCAGCTAATAAATGAAAACAAAGTGATAGAACAGAATAGAATAATTTGCTAATCTCCAAAGAATCTATGGATTGAGGCATTGAGCACCAATGGCTGTTACTGTTGAAAAGGAGCAAAAATCAGACGTGAATTGCCTCCTGATGATAGAGCACAGTGCCACCCATGGTCTTGCCAAAGGAATCAAACCTGAATCTAACCAAACCTTTGAATCCAGCTGCATACAGAGGACATGGGATAACTGGTGTGTGCAGTCAGCAATCAGCAAGATCTAGTTTGTGGGAAACACTACCCGACGATGGACTCCTTCTTCAACAGAGGAACTGTAAGAGAAAAATGGGATTGGGGTTGGCAGGAATGTGTGTATTTAAAGAATGTCAAGTTTAAGTACGATAATAAAAGAATTCAAGGAAGCTATTAGTGTAAAAGTCAAGATACTTTTTGGAGGGGTCAAGAGGCTGTGATTGGAATAAGGACACACCCGGGCTTCTGGGGAGGCTGGCACTGTTCAATTTATTGACCTAGTAGCTGTTACCAGTGTATTGGTTTTATGACAATTCACTAAGGGCTACCTTTATTCAGCATACTACGGGTATCTGTGTTCTATGGTTTTGTCCCAAAGAATGCTTCTATTTTCTTCTCATGTTTTTTAAGCTGGTAGAAACTCATTGCCCTTTCTTTGAGGGTCCTCATTGTCTTTTTGATCATTTGATAGACTTTGCCTCTGTATGTTGCAGATGTCTTTCTAGAGACAGATGCGTACTTTTCTGTGTGGGTATGGAAAATGGTTTCACCATTGGTAATTGTGCACATTGTTCATGGACTTTCACACAGAAATTACTGGCCTGCCGACATCAGGATGATGGCAACGCATCGATTCTTGTGCTGACTTGTCTGTTGATGCCTTCATCAAGCACTTGTTGCCAAGGAGTGGGAAAGAGAATATTCTGGACCTCTATGTAAGCAGAGGGGAATTCTTAGGGGATGCCAACGGATGGTAGGGAATTGAAACACAGCAGTAATAAACCTGGCATTTACAGAGGACTCTCAGGGGAGAAGTAAGTTTCTATAAACAGGCCTTGGGAATGAATGAGAAACAGGAGGTATGCATGTCAGGACTCCTTTGCTTGCAACTGACACAACTTAAGCTGAAATCATCGTAATGGAATATTAAATTGAACTTCCCTAGGGCCTCAGAGATTCTGGACAATGCGGCAAGATTGCCCTCATCACTAATGGGAAAAACCACAGGACCTGCACAAAGTCCTTTCTGAGATCCTTCTCCCATTACCCACCGCCAGTCTACGTAAAAGAAGATGAGAAATTCAAGGAGACTGATTATTGAGCTCACTTTCCTTGAAGGGAGTTGTTGGTCTAGTTTGGATTTTTTTGGTGTTTGTGTTCCCAAGTCAACTAATGGGTGTCCATGAGAACTGTCGGGCAACAAGGATGTACTTTCAAGAAGAGATTTCCTGTAAAATCTCACAAGACTTGCACTGGATCAAGAAGTGCGCATCCAGGAACTCCAGGGGGCTGAAAGGCGTCCCCTGGAATTTGTGGGCACATTTGAACAGAGAGACTGTTGACTCTTACCCCAAGAAGCAGGAAGGGAGGAAGGTTGGAGCAGCCCACAGGGACAGGACCGAAAGGCAGGAAAATGTGCTCCTCTGGAATTGCGGGGGAGGGGGCAAGAGTACCAAGTTTTCCCATTGGCCAGATAGATGCCAGGAAATGCTGCTGAGCTGGGTGGAGCCCAGCTCAAAGACTTCTCCCAAGAAGGCTGCAGGGAGATGGTAGGTCAGGGAAGGGTCCTCGGCTGAGGTGGGGCTCCTGAATCCAGAATAGAGAGAGGAACACCCAGCATCTAGACGTTTGCAAACAGAAGGAACAAAAAGCCAGATTACAAAATCTGTTCATGTAGGTCTTTCTCCATTCTCTTCCGGAAAAACTGCGGTGACGAGGGGAAAGCCCAACATGAGGAGTGGGAGGACAAATGCCAGCTTTCCTTTCTCACTGCTTGTCCCTGTGTTTCAGGAAATCCCTGAGCTAGGAAGCAGAGATGTCTGAAGGGGAAGAAAGCTAGTGATCTGGAGGCAGAAAGAGCCTCTTGCGCCCAGCATGTGCATACCAGTTGTCATAGAAGGACTCTGACTGGTCCTGCTTGGGAATTGTCTCTGCTCCTTGAACCCATCCCTGCACAGGGCACATGGGATACCAGAATTGCCAGACTCAGTCACGTGCCCGTTCTGTGGTTGGGGAAGGGCAATCCCAGAGTTAACCATCTAGTCAGTCATCTGGAATGGTGAGGGAATATTCTCCACTGGAAAAAGAAGCGTTGGTGCCAATCAAATAACATTTGTCCTGTGTTAGGAGACCTGATCAGTGAACTGGAGAGTTAGGCATAAGCAAGGGTACCACTGGAGCAATCTATGGGAGGATAGACCACAAGAGGCCCTTGATTCAACTTCAGAAAGGATGGAAGTACTTTTGCATTGTAGCATCCACTTTGCTGCCATCTTCAACGGAACAGAAATGAAGTCCCATCTCCATTCTAGTCTTTGTTCCTTGGTGTCTATAGCTGCGAGATGCTGAATGGAAGGAAATTAAAATACTGAGGTTATATTAATATTTTCAAAATAGGTAAGTTGCTCAAAAGAATAGTATCTTGAAGGTCATGAACAGACACACTCAGCCATGTTGGAAATTCCATCCACTCTGAATAGTTTATTGAAACACGAAATCGTGCATTTGATATGGCCAATAGTGCAGATTTTCCACATATGACTAATATTCTTCTTTCAGTATGTGACAACCAAGGGAATGCAAGGGAATGCGTTGTCCATAAATTATCACCACGCATCTGGCATACATTTTAATGCAAATTACTACATGGGAATACAATTCCTTTTCACCATACACATCCTCCTCCCAACAATTGCCTCGTAACTCTGCGTTTGCTTACATTACTAAAAGATACAAAAATAATTGTAGATACAAAAATAATTTTTTTCTTTTTATGGTGTAGTTTAGTGGGAAAAGCAAATAGGTTAATATAGAACATAGATATAATAATGGCTATTTTTTATTCTAATGTTATTTGCTTCTTAAAGTGTGTTCTGTAAAGCAAACTGTTCTAAATAACCATTATAGACACATTAACAGACACATGAAAAGAACTGCATTTCAAAGTTGTTTCCGTCATGTGCGAGTTGATGCACATTTAAGTCAAGTTAGTTTTAGATGTGGCAGCAACCCTAGGCAGCAACCACCACTGAAATGCCTCCGCTTCTAAGACTTAACAGCTATGCAATTAGGGGCAGTGCACTGACCAAGTATTTCCTCATCTAAAAACATGTGGGTAGGTCTGGCTGATGCTTGCTAGGGCTCCTTCCTGTTCTAAAAAATTACATTTGTCTACAATGTTTAAACCCAGAGCCCTAATTCGGTGAGCAGCACAGCTTTGGGGCTGCATTATTTCAATTAGCTGACTTATTGGACATAAATTGTGTGTGAGGTACTAAGCCAGGAAGTAGAAAATGAAATCTAACCCAGGATTTGTTGCTTCTCCCGCTTTTGCACGACTTCTCAGCCCTCCCTCAAGCCCTTGCTTCCCCCATCCCCAACTTGAATTCCAAGGTTGATTTATTAATATCATTCCCTTGCCAATACCCTCTGCTGCCTTGCCCCTCACTTGCCTGGAACACGCCCACTTGTACCCACGTGCAGTTCTCCACCACTGGGCTGAGTGCAGCAGGAGAAAACACGCATCACGCTGACTGGTCCTCCGAGAAACTCACAAACACAAACGTCCAGTGAGCCCAGGACCGCCCGCAGCCGGTAACATCTCCACGATCCAGTGCTCCTTCCACTCTCCCTGCCGGCCCCTCCTCTCTCCTCAAACCCCCGTCACCTCCTGCCCCATCCTCACTCTCAGCTGATGTGTGAATTTCCCAGGGCTGCCGTGACAATATACCACAAACTCGGGGGCTTAAAACTAAAGAAACGCATTTTCTCACAGTTCCAGAGGCCAGAAGTCAGAAATCAGGCTGTTGACGGGGCTGTGTTCTCTCTGAAGGCCCTAGGGGAGGATCCTTCCCGCTGCTTCCAGCTCCTGGCGGTGGCATTCAATCCTTGGTGTGAAGATGCATTGCTGCCATCTCTGCCTCTGTCTCTTCTTGTGGGTATCTGTCTCTTCTTGTAAGGTCACTGGTCACATTGGATTAGGGTCCAGCCTAATGACATCATCTTAACCTGATCACATCCACAAAGATGCTAATTTCGAATAAGGTCACATTCATAGGTCCTGGGCATTAGGGCTTCAATGTATCTTTGGGAGGACGTAATTCAACCCACTACAGGCTTGTGCCTTTTTGCTCCCTCTGCATAGAATGCTTTCTCTCAGATGACCACTTGGCTCCTGATTTCATTCTGGGGAAAAAGCCAAGGGCTTTCCAATGGCCTACAAGGACCTACAGCACCTGGTGCCACGCTGCCTCCTTCGCCCTCTCTCCCACCTCTCTGCCCCTCACTGCTCCCATGATTTCAGTAACCTTGGTGTTTTTGCAGCCCAGGCACGCCTCACCTCGTGGCCACGGCTCAGCCCTGAGGATTTTGCCTTGGACGTGCTCCTGTCTCCTTCAAGGCTTTGCTCACATGTCACCTTAATTCATTCTCTTTATCCCCTTCTACTCTATCTTTCATCACAGGTCACTTTGTAACTTGCAATATAATATGTGTATTTATTATGCCTGCTGTTTAGTGCATGTCGCACTGTGAGAATGTAAACTCCACAGCTGTTGTGCTCACGGATGCACTGTTCATCTAGAACCTAGTAGATATTCAAGGCTATTTAATTCATCAGTGCATGCAAAAACTCCTTCCAACCACGTTTTAGAATCTGTCAAATATTTCAGAGGACATGCCCCTTGAAAAAAAATTACTGGTTTCTATTTTTGCTCAAAATGATGTAATGAGCCACAAATTAGGTATAGCAACTAAATACTTCAGTAAAAAAATTAATATAAAACAAATGTTGAGAGGCCAAGCTGGAATATATCATTCTGGTCAAAAGTAAAAGGGTTGATAGATTTTATTGATAAAATTTGTAGGAAAAAAGCGGGGCTATGGAAAAGTTTAAAAAGTACATCTTACTCTTTTTTTGTGACTAGCAACAATGCATAGCGTTTTGTTATAATTTCAGTTAGTGAGGTCAACATGGCAGGTCATTCTCTCGGTACTTACTAAGTATGTATGAATATTCATGCATCTCAAGACACTTTCTTGAAGCATTTATTTATTTTTCAAAGTGTCATTGAGACAGTATTCCTGTTTATTTAAAAACATTGTTAAGAAAACTTCTGCACTTTGATAAATTATATGAAGTATCAGTAAAAGTTGTTGGTCAAATTTCAAACAGGAAATAAAACCTGGAAAAAGGAGAACATTTGGCATATGCAAAATTATATCACATAGAAATGTTTCCAGAATAAGTGGGTTGCTGTAAGGAAATATTGTCTCTGATGGACTATTTGAAGTAAATATTCAATTTAATAAATAAAGGATGTGGTTAAAAAATAATTTGGAGTGACAATTTCTTTTGAACAACATTCCATATGCAAATAACGTTCATAATAGGTTTTATATAAATATATCAAAATGGTCCAATTTAAAACAATTTAACACTATTCATAATGATGATACTCTGTGCATGAATGTGCTTTTCAGTGTAGGAAACTGAATTCATGCATCAGGATAGAGTGCAACATTAGAAAGGCATCGATTGATTAGACAAAATGTCAACCTCAAATAACAATAAGATCAGGTGTGAGTATTTGTAGTTGTTCCCCCCAACACTTGAGTCTTGTAGTGAAGAGTCTTCTTGAATCACAGGTGGGATTAATCAACTACAAACTTGCGTAAGGAGTGTGGTTGGAATGGAGAGAAGAGAGCTCTATTCAGGACACAGACATCATCAGAGGTAAGTTGCTTTCTGTTTGGTGTAAGTTTCAAAACAGCATCTTCTTCTATCTGTCCAACGTTCGCAGTAGAAAATAAGGCTTTGCTCGTAGACATTTAAAATTATATCAGAGGTGCTAAATTTCATAACAGTGAGTACCTTCACAGAAATGCTGGTGGACAATATGGCCATACCTCAGAATCCACACAGGGAATTTCTTACTGAACATTAGGGCACATGGAAAGACTCAGCTGTTGTTTCCTTGGAAAGCTGCTTAGATTTAGGCATTCAAACCACTTGATAATTAATACAGTAGCGTCCATGAAAAGAAGTTTCAAGTCATCATTTTATTTATTCATCTGAAGCCAGGCTCTCCAAAAATACATTGCCACCTACAGTTCTAATCTGGGGCATTCTGTAAGTCGTGTGGAATCAAAGTAGAAACACATTATTAGCCAATGACGGGTTCGCCTACACAGTTAATAAATTACTTACGCCATGCATGCGTCCAGAATCTATCATTGCATCTAACTGAGTAAATAAATACTTGTGGAACAAATAAAACAGGGCACGGTCTTCTCATCTGGTGTTGTGGTGATTGGTGAGGAAGAATTTACCAAGAGTGAGCACTGTAGTGGAATGACGAAGCTTAGAATATGAGAAACCCAACATGCGGTCTGGGAACGTGGGAGTTTTGGCGTCTGGAGTAATTTGCAAGGGTTCAATCTGTCCACATCTTTCTAGTTCTGTGACCTTGAGCAAGTTAATTGATCTCCCAAGGCCTCAGTTCCTTCATCTGTAAAATAAATATACTAATAATATACACTTATAAAGTCAAGTGGATAATTAGCACAATGCTTCCCACATACTGACTCAGTAAGTCATGGCTCTTATGACCTTATAGACGGAATAAATCCCATTTCTCACACACGTATATACTAGTAATTTTAGAATTTTGAGATGTTAGTGTGAGTACTACGTTACACATCGACTTAATAGAAGTCCTGATGATAGATACTCACGTCAGTAGGGCATGAAGGTAGACATTATTGAATGGGGTTCTATACAGTTTTTGATGTTTTAAAAGTGGCCCTCATATGCAGAAAACTTGAAAGTCATCATTCTGCAGGACATGTTAGAATCACGGCCTGGAACCCACAGTCCAGAAAGACTGAATGCTAAACTCGAAGGCCATAGAGGTCCTCGCGGGGGTTGGGGGAAAGTCAGCATGCAGCTTGCAGAATCCCTCTTTTGCCATATCTTGCTAGACCTCTCAAAAGAGAGAAGCTGGTGGGGATTAATTCAGTGTCTTCACCACGAGGAGCCCACGAGTGATCAGGGTTGTGTCCATTTTCAGTTTAAAATTTGAAAAAATGGTATTGGTCTATTCCTTTGTTATAAGCATACCATAGGGTTAATGTGAGAGTAATGCTTTTTCAAGTCAGAAAACTAATTATTAAATTGATATTTTAATAATCGGGTCCGTATAGATCAAGTGAGATTTGTCAGAACAGCAATGCAATTTTACAATTGATTTGGTTTGGCTATAAGGTGGTATTATTGTCTTATCCTGGTTGAAACAGTTAAGATGTTTAAGTTTATCAGTATCACTAAATGTTTTCAAAAACTTTGCCCCCATGACTTCATTAACTGCAGCCTCAGCTTCTGAGACAGGAGACGAGGTACAATCATGGCCCAAGTCAAATAAAATTTAAGCATACTTGTCGACAAACATTTTCATTATTGCCAGCACGCAATTGCTATAACACTACTAAAAGCTCATAAATTACTTAAAACTGTGTGTGCTGCAGTTTCCTCAAGAAATCTCCATGGAAAGCAACGTAAATGGTGTGTAGCTTTTGACGAATTATGCTGCTCTCATTCCTAATGTCAGGTTGAGTTTCTCATTATTAAACGGTCGTGTGCCAAGATAGTTGGTTGCCTGATGGTCAATTAAATTTCAAGTGCACTTCAAAGACCAGGATTAGTTATTTGCCTTCACTTTCAATCCTTTAATAATAATTTACTCAAATCTCTGAGAAAATTTTAAGTGTATTTCATTTGCAGTTGAGATTTGAGAATTCTAAAATATTGTTTCCCAAGATTTTTTTTAACAACTGAACCTTTTTAAATAGCAGATCTGACAATCATTAGAATGATGATACAATTAGAAGTAACAGTGGCTATGCCAACAAATCGGCCATGCAGTGTCTTCATTACACTAGGAAGGTGTTTTAATTCTGCTTCATTGTTTCAGATGGACAATTTGCACATCTCAGAGGGAAAAGTTCTGTGTCTACATTTTGTGCCATAGGCGTGAAACTTAGAAGAAATGTGACCACTGTAAACAAATGGTTTTCAAAGGAGTAATATTTAGGAAAATACTTAGAAATTTCTTGTTGGGTTTTCCCATTGTCCTATAGTATTACTCATTGTACATAGGACTTTAATGCTGGTGGAAAAAAGTACCTAGATTTCCTGCACCTCCCATCAAACTGACAGAGGAAGAGTTCCAGAGTCCTGCCCGTAGCCCCGCCGTGAACCCGTGAAGCACTCTCTGATTAGCTCTGCTATCACAAAGGGGTTTGTGTGCGACACTGAAAAGTACCTAGAAAGCCGTGTGTTTTAAAGTCAAAATACTGCTTCTCCTCTAAGGTAATCTATGTTAAAAAAAAATCCATCTCAAGGGGTCTGTCACACACAGACTTGGACACGGATATTGAATGCAAAACAGCAAAAATACGCGTTACATTTATGGGCATCCTGGTCACACGGCTGATGGGCACAGACAGTCTGGACTTGCTGACCCCAAGGAGAGGGCGAGAGAAGGAATGGGTGTCCCTCAGCTTCCCAGGCTCCAGGGCTGTTCCCGAATCTAGTTGTCCCAGAGCTTGGCCCACCGCTGCCTGCCCACCTGGGCTGTGGAGGTGGGGTACCCGGAGAAAGGTGGGGAGACGGGGCAAGTCCCAACTGGGAGGGAAGTTCCAGGGCTCTTTTTGTTGTTGTTGTTAACTTTTTGTTTGACATAGAGTAACTGGAAGATGCAAAAATCGTCCAGTGAGTTCTCTGCCCACCTCGGGCCAGCTGCCCAGCTGCCCTCCACGGTTACACACTATGTAACTATGTTCGTTGCAAGATCCACCCAGGACATTTCCATTCCTGCCGTGTGTGGGTAGTTCTGTTCCCTATCGTTGTCTGTGCAGATTTCTATATTGGACTATTTCGTCACCAGGAAGATCTCCCTCTGCTCCCCCCTTACGGGCGCATGGAGGGCTGTGATGGGGAAGAGGAGAGCCAAGAATGGGGTCCAGAAACTGCTTGTCTCCATGGATGCAGTGGGGTTTTACACTGCTGTGAGATGACCCTGCTTCTGACAACTCGTGGTCCCTGGACTGAACATGTCCCACGTTCTTACCACGGTGCTGTGAAAGGAAGAGCCTTTTCTCTGATTCACTCTGAGAGGCGGTGTGACCCTGAGAGAAACTAGTGGGAAATATGTCGACATGGGCACAGGACCTTGATTATGAGAAGATTCTGAGGTATGACCAGGAGAGGCAGGTGATGGTGCTGGCGGGGAGGAGACTGGCTAAATAACTCATCTTGTTGTTTGGCGTTCCCAGGCCTTGAAAGGTGTGCGCACAAATGTAAAAAGCAAGAGCCAATTATTTGTATTGTTATCAACACATGTACCAAACCATCTGTTATCCAGGGTCATTAAATGAAGTTTCCCCTCCTGAGAGTAACTTGTTTAGATAAGTAAAGGTAAATCCTTTAACATCTGGCTACTTAATTTGACCACTTAACAGAAAGTTTTCTAAACTGAAATGTAGACCTCTCCACTTCTCAATCAATATACCTCATACTTAACTGGATATTTCTTGTTGACACAATGTGTACTAGAAACGTCACTCCGATGTGTTTTTAAAAGGAGTTGGTTTCTAGTAGCACTTTTTCTTCCAACAAGTTAGATCACCAAGCAGCAAAATAGTGCTTTAGCAATTTCCTTGCTCTTCAGGGTTTGTATTTGGTCTAAAGAACCATCTAGAACCATGAGTTTCTCTGGGGTCCCCACCCAACCCTTGCTCTCACTAGAGCGGCTCCTCCTTTATCTTTACTATTTATTCTGTCATGTTAGAGATGGGCCTAAGATTTGGAGAACAGGACCTGCAGATGAGAAATATTTTGAAAACTAACAGATCAGACAATCTCTTTATGATTGTGTGAACCTACTTTGCCAGAAGGTAGGGTTTACAACCAGAATATTGAGGTTTCCTAGGATTCCAAAGACTTTCCTAGCAGGTATTCCAGCTGCTTATCATTCTCCATCTCTTCCACACGTTGTTCTTGGTTCCTGGTGGGCACAGGAGTTCAGCCAGCAGCAGGGCCCCAGTTCCACCTCCTCTTCCCAGACTACAGATTTTACTGTGAACAACATACCCTGGGGTGCAGGGAGTGGCTCCCTCTCACAAGGAGGGGAGAGATCCATTGATAAACATGGAGCTGTGGTTCCAATCAATTGAAATGAAATAGGAATAGCATGAATGAACAGTCAAGCAGTATCCAAGCTTTGTTTTTTGGAAAAGTCGCCTACGTCAGCATAGAGCAGATGAGGAAATGCCATTGTTGATGAGGGTGAGGACACGTAGCTGTCTTTCTCTAAAACTGATGAACAAGTCAGTGGTTGAGGTGTCGTCCTCTCCACTGAGCCTCTCCTCCTGCAGGACAGAACGTGCGCTCCGCTGCCATCTGGGCCGCTTGACTCACCAGCATTGTTCGCGTCATCGTCTGTTTCTTTCTTTCTTTTTTCAAACCTCAGATGAAACAACTTGTGCGTCCTCTTGCAGCCTGGTTTCCTTGTTTGTTGGTAGAATGGAAACGAGCCATATGCCTAACCAATTAAAGAGTATTTTTTTAACTAGGCTCTTTGGGCATTTACTCCAAAACCCACACTTTTTTCCCATTGTCATCAAATCATAGCATACTCCTGAGGACAAAGCTCCAAAGCACAGTTTAATCCAAATTATTCTAGATGTTATATTTTTAACAGAATCCCAGGCATATGTAATGTTAAAAAGTATGTCTCTGATGTTATAATGAGATTAAAAAATCTGGCATACTCCCTGGATAATGGATCATATGATTATATTTCTTATGAAAACTCTTCTGTGACATTTCAGTTTCTAAATAACATCCTCACCCATGGCCTCAATCCATGGGAAAACACCAACATCCAGGAGAATCAATAACGGGCCCACCCTAAGGGAGTGCCCGGGGGTAGCTGTGTTGTTGCGGGTAAGTCTTTGATTCTGACAGGATCTTTCGCTATAAGTTATGGTACAATCATTCAGGAAAACAAAATGTCCAGTTGTCCGTCTGTGCTTTTGCTGGTCCTCAGTAAGAAATTGGTAGAAGGGTGACACTTTGGATGCTCTAGAATAATTAACTTCGTTAACTCACAAGTTTTCATTTATGGCTGCCTGCAGCCCATTCAACACCTGTAAGAGCAGAAGTGTGCAAACTTGCCTGCTCTTATTAGCACTGAAAGATTCAGGCCTTTTACCAGAGTTCTTTCCATCCACTCCCAAGCCAATGACAAAACTATTGTACGGCTGATGGGCCTTGTACTCTGATCCACTTTGAGGCAATTAAAGACTTAAAAATTCATATTTATCCTTTCCCTTCCCAAATTATAAAGAATATCTTTGGTATTATATCACGTTATTTCAGATTTATAAATGACTAAAGTATTCAAAGATTTTCATGATGTCCACCAAAGATAGCCATCCACTCAGGGAAGAACCGTGATCAATCTGGTGAAAAAGGGTTTAAACTGCAATTCGGTGAAGGGTGGCTGGGAGGCTCTCCGTGCTCTCTACCTTCTGACGGCGCACACCCCTCTGGGAGCCCCAGCCCATGCCCTGTTGTGCTGCGTGGCCTCCTGGTCAACCAGCTTCTCCGGCTTCTTCACAGCCACGAGGGCCGCATTAACCACATAACCAGGCCTTTCTGGCTGGTCACCTCGGTTTGTCTGTTAAGCTTTTGCAGCCTGCATAGGTCCCTTGTGCAGACCAACACAGAGACGACACTTGGACCTGTGGCGGGTGGAGATAAGCCTTTTTTAACTCGGGTTTCCTGCAAACACAGGACCAGGAACAGTCACAATGAGAAAATGAAAGTGAGAGTTACTTCTTGAGGTGAGAATGAGTGATTGGTAAGAGCCATCAAATGGCTAATGCTTAAAAAAAAGGGAGAAAGAGCCGTGTTATCAGCAAAGCTCACGAGAAAAGAAGTGCATGGTGGCTAACGCCAACCTGCTCCTCCCACTCACCACGGTCCACCTCTGAACAGCATGGCCGGGGCCGGCCCAGTGGTGCAGTGGTTAAGTTCGCACATTTTGCTTCAGCGGCCTGGGGTTTGCCAGTTTAGATGCCGGGTGTGGACATAGCACCACTTGGCAAGCCACACTGTGGTAGGCATCCCACATATAAAGTAGAGGAAGATGGGCATGGAAGTTAGCTCAGGGCCAGTCTTCCTCCGCAAAAAAAGGAGGATTGGCAGCAGTTAGCTCAGGGCTAATCTTCCTCAAAAAGAAAAAAAGTAAAAAAAGAAAGTGAAGAGCATGGCCTTCCCTGTACTGCGCAAACCTCATCGCTGTCTCAGGAGGACGCGGAAACTGAGGTTCAGAGTGCGCAGAAGGTGTCCATGGTCACATGACTACAGTTACGTAGCAGAACAAGTAGAAACCAATGTCTGTCTGACACCAGAGCTGGATTCTAGACGGTCCCCCGGACTAACGCCCTGTCTTCTGAGCTGAGCCACTGCGGCTCCCTGACCCCAGGCCGAAATTACTGAACACCAGCTGCCATCAGAGACTCGAGCCCACCGGGCACTTCTGCACACTTTTGAACTCTTCTTCATAGTCTTTATCCAAAAAGCTCAAATAGCCCCAATTTCTCAACAATTCTCAGCAATTAGTTAAGATAATTTGTGTGCCTTTATAAACACACACTTACACACTGATAACATTATGGACTGAATTTCCCATCCTACCTCTGGATAAAAATACACATGAAATTCTGACATTTTTGTATTCAAATGTACTCCTTTCCAGACATTAATAATGATTACACGCAGGAAAAGTTTAGTCCAAAGAAATGCCTAACTTGAACAATAAAGGTCCAAACAGG
This sequence comes from Equus przewalskii, assembly GCF_037783145.1. NCBI lineage: Eukaryota > Metazoa > Chordata > Mammalia > Perissodactyla > Equidae > Equus > Equus przewalskii. The sequence continues at coordinate 77,341,739 of NC_091846.1, forward strand.
AGCTTAATTGGCTAATTGTCTGAAGGGCTGTGTTTGTTAACTGCTTGGTCTGTAGGCATCTCACAAGCCCAGACCTTCACAATATACCGAAAATAACTGTTACCATGAGCTTGCAAGATGGGTGCATTTATTTCAATCATGGTTTAGTGTCAAAGAGAAGGGGGATGTGATTCCATTTGCCATTTTGAAGTCTTGTTTCAAAGGTTTTGGGGAAACTAGAATTGCAACAGGATGAAAAGTTAATTTGTGTATCCCAAATTGTATACTACATGTAAAAGTTAGAAGGGGAGGGATGCAGTGATATAAATGCATAACTAAATGTACCACTCAGAAATTCTCTTTCAGATACGACAGGCGTTGCTCCAGTTTCACCAGCATTTTGGTCTTGTTCAGTGGGGGAAGGCTCAAGCCTATGGAAAGGCAGTTCTAACCATGGCCTTTCTGGGGTTTTCTTGCAGGGAACGTGCCCCCTGAGCTAACATCTGTTGCCAATCTTCCTCCTTTTTTTGCCCCCCCGAAGCCCCAGTGCATTGTGTAGCCTAGTTGTGAGTCGTTCCATTCTTCTGTGAGAGCTGCTGCCACAGCACGGGAACTGACAGACAGGTGGTGTGGTTCTGCGACTGGGAAGCGAACCCAGGCCACCAAAGCGGTGGGTGCTGAAATTTAACCACTAGGCCATCTGAGCTGGCTCGAGTTATGGCCTTTCTGGAATCTTCTATCACCTGAACGCATAACCGATTTTTGCCGTGCTTTGCTCATGAGACCATATGAAGTTAATGCCAGAAAGAATGTCGCGTTTCACTAAAAGTTGTATTAAGCCCTCACTCTAGTACATGAGCAAAATCATTAAAGAATCGTAAACTGCGAGAGCCGAAGAAGACCTCAAAATCCACTTCACTCAGTCGCCTCGTTTCACAGACAGAAACTGCAGCTGAGAGACACCGGCTTGTTCAAGGCCGGACGACCGTCTCGTGTTGCTGGGGATGGGGCACGAGGTAGTGGGAAAGCTCGGAATCCGGATGGAATCTGGGAAGCAGGTGTGGGATGTTACTCTGCGTCCGCCCAGCTGCGGGCATGTTACCTCCCCAGGCTTCAGTTTCCTTGTCTGTAGAGGGAAGACGCCGTCTGTTCTACAGACGTAAGGCAGAACGCTGCAGGGAAATGCCGGGTTCATAGAGTAGACAAAGAGATACTTGAAAGTGTTACTTCCCCCCTTTCTGGAGATGAGGACAGCCATTCTGACTTTAGTCTTGAGTCAGCCTATTGTCTCATCAGCCGTGTTATTATCATCATTGGGTGTTATCCTTTCTTGGGCAACTCCAGGTACTCAGAAGGTGACTGATGAGGACACTGTGTGCACCCATAAAAGGAAAGGGGCACCCCACAATTAGACCCAGTGACTGTTCCTCAAGGGCTGGTCTCCTAGACAAACCTGAATATATGAGTTCTCCAAATGACACTCCTTCATGGGCCACAGGCTGAATTTGAGTAGGGGCTCCCCTGCTCATCAAGGACTTATCTAGTTATAGAACGCTCTCCTCTTTCTCAAATTCACAGGTTCGGGTTCACGACCACCTGATATTGGTGACACCACACATGCCATAAAGCTACTGTGGCAGTGGAGATTCCTCACTCCCCTGGAGAGTGGCAGGAATCTTCTGGTCTTTCTGTGAATTAAGGGCCCCTCACTTTCTGGGTATTCAAGGAAAAGGAGAGCTTCAGCTTTCCAAAATTCCAAAGATTTTTTTTTTCTTTTCTTCTTCTTCTTCTTCTTTTTTTTTTTTTTTTGGTGAGGAAGATTGGCCCTGAGCTAATATCTGTGCCAATCTTCCTCTATTTTGTATGTGGGATACCACCACAGCATGGCTCAATGAGCAGTGTGTAGGTCCAGGCCCAGGATCCAAGCCCACAAACCCTAGGCCACTGAAGCCACTACGCCACTGGGCCAGCCTCACCAAAGATTTTTTACAAATTTTTTTCCTATTGATACAAAACAATTTCTGCTCATCAAAGAAAACTATTCAATCCAGAGAAACATAAGGAAGAAAACTAAAATCATTCAAAGCCTACCAACCCTAGATCATTACTAAATTTTTTCACATGTGGGGTCATAATGTAGTAGGGATTCTAACACTCTTCTTACTTAATAAACAATGTGTGGCCAGCTTTTTCTCATGTCGTTAGGTGGTCTCCTACGGTATCTTTCATTAGTGGCTGTAGCCTAACACATCCACTTTTGGCAGGGCGTGTAATAAAATAAAAAACACTTTACTGAAATCATAAAAGGTCAAAATAAAAATTAGTCCACTTGTCTTGAATGGATTAACCATACTTGGATCAACTGACCTGAGCAGCCAGCCTTTGGCATCATAAGAAATTTGGGGACGTGTGAGAGGCAAAATCTCCATTAGTATTCAGTCTCGAATAACATCTGTCACATAACCTGGATGATGCATAGGCTGATGTATAAGTTAATCTGAACAAGGCACCTTTTGTACTTAAGAGAACCAAGATCGATAGAATAAAGACGCAGGAAGCATTTCAAGAACATCACTAGGGAAGACAAGAGGCATTTAACAGAAAACAGGAAGAGTGTTTACCAATGATTAACAGAAGAGTGGGGACAGCAAAGCCGCCATTATGCGTGAGGTCTACTTCCTGTGGTGTGGGGGTGGAGAGCTTAAATGTAAGGGAGAGCAAGTGAGAGGGGGAGGTGCTGGCTGCCAAGCTGATGTCCTGCTAAATGATCCCCAGGCCGCTGCTCATCTCCAATACCTCTTGAAGAAGCAGGAATGTGGCAGGCTCCTTGCCATTGCTGGGGACACACTCGAGCTTTGCTCTCTGGGACCCAGGTGTGGTAGGACAGACAGGTGGTAGACACCTGGTGACATCACTAGCCTGTGAGAAGGTTTTGGGGCTCACAGAGGAAGGAACGCACAGGGTATCTTGGGGTGGTGATGTTTTCCCACAGGTGCTATCCTAACTGCCTCGCTGAATGAGGAGCTCGCAGCCAAGAAGCAGAAGAGTGGCTCATTTGGGGAGGATCAAACTAAAGCGGCCCTGAGTGGCCACGTGTGGCATGCATGCCCAGCGCTCTTCTGAGTTCCGGAGGAGGATGAAGACAAGTGTCAATCATGGGCCTTGTCCTCAGGATTACCAAGCCACATTCCCATGGCTTAGCCACCCTCTCGCCCACTTCCTTCCCCAAAATGTTTACCGTCACTATTTTGGGGAGAACTCACAGAGGCTGAACAGCGGGAGTCAGCTGACACTTGTGGGCCAAGCTTGGTTGCACACACTCCCGTATCGAATCTGGTCTAAACCCTCCCTCTGGCATGTGTGTGAGATTCACCTGGAACAATCGCATGTTATTTTCTTTCACCTCACTCTCTACTCCGAGAAAAGTTCCTGTTTGCTGTGGGTGGTGACGCTGAGGCCACAGTCACTTTACAGCTGTAACCTGAGAAGTGCAGTTGGCCTGGTGCTCTGTGGCTCAGAGTCACTAGGAGTGTCAGACACGGGCCTGGGTCCTGCCCAGCACAGCCCCAGACTGGAGGGTCCCTGCTCTGTGGGATTTCTCTCTGAATGTGTCTAGAATCAGTATGGACAAACACTCTCAGCGTTAAGAGCCCACGGGATTTGAGCCAAAATATTACATTAGTGATATCAAGATCGGCACACACACACACACACACACACACAGAGTAAAATAGAACTTCCCTTTTTCACAATACGAAACTAATTAAAAAGTTTGGAATCATAAAGATTCACATTGCAGGTATTTTGTTGGTGGTGTGTTTGTCTCAGAGAGACCATTTAGATCCGCCCTCTTTAGACACTTTTGCTTGAAGATGTCGTCAACCATCCCACACACCCATGACGTCAATGACGGGTACTTTTTGTCAGCTTTGCTCCCGCTACGGCCACACGGCAAAGCTGTTCAAGGTGTATTCAGTCTGCACAACACTGATCTTCTGTTAAGAAAACTGGAAACTAATCAAACAAACAGAAAGCAGCAGGAAATGCCCATGAGGTAATCAAGGTCAAGTCATGGTGCTCGATTCGGCGAGCATCGCTCACAGTCGTTGCTAAGAGTTGGGAACCTGCACTGGGAATTGCGGCCAGCACCCCTGTGTCTTACTGCTGCGGGGTGGTGGTGGCGACTTGTCTGGAGTCACTCTCCTAGGGACTGGGAGAAGGTCGCATGCCACAAAATTCCCTGCACTTGTGCTCTTTGCCCCCCATAAACCAGGAATGGCGGACTGTGGGAGCATCCTGAGAACAGTCAGGATCATAGACATGCCCGGTAATTCCTGGGCTTATCTCAAAACAGAGGACGTGTGTCCTTGACGTGACAAATATGCTGTTGCTCAAGTCTGATGTGCCCAAATGAGGGACGGCTCCACAAGAGTTCTCTGTGCTTCTTGCCTTGCTCCTGAGAACTGCCTCCGCGGAGCAGAGCTGACCTCTCAGGGCTTCGGTCCTAAGCCCAGCACACACACCGGCTCCCAGAGGCTCCTTCTCGCCTTGACACTATGACGAGATGTGGTACAAGTGTCAGATGTTACACTGGGTCTCAGGCTTGCTGGGTAACATGACTGCCCTAAAGGGCTTTGAAAATGGTCCCTTGAAGAAGAATCTGTGAGAGATCCCCAGGGCGAGGTAAGCACTGGAGGGAGAAGCAGGGTCCTTGTCGCTGTGCATGGCCCGCCCCCCGGAGGTGCCCCTGGGGTGTCCCAGCTGAGCGGGCAGCCGGTGGAGCAGGCGACAGCCCTTGGTGCCGTGAGGTGGCCCTGTGAGTGTCCTCGGGGCCAGCGCCGGGCACCTTCTGGAGCAAGGGAGAGCTTTCCTTCCCTCTCCTCGCTTGGGTGTGGCCAGCTCCTACTGACCCTTCACGTCTGGCCCTAGACACCCCTTCCTCAGAACCCCATTCTCTGCGTAGCACCTTACGTGTCGCTGGATTCATCCTTTCTGCCAAGTCTCTTGGGGGTAGGTCTTGTTCCCCACTGTGTCCGTCCCCTGCCTGGTACAGGGCTCGACACTTAGAAGATGGCCAGTAGACGTCCGTGGCCTGGGGCCAGCCAGCGTCAGCCACATGCTGGCCCACTGGAGCGCGGGCCAAGGGCCCGGTGCAGGCCGGTCTTGGCAGGGTGTGGACCGCCGTGAATGTGGGAGACATCAGTGTGAACGCCTGTGGCTGTCCCACCCCTGGGCGAGTCGTCCTGAGGGAGAAGCAAGCAGCCCATGCTCGCTCCACATCGGGAACGTGGAAGAAAGTGTTGTTTTTCACTGAAGTCACTGAAAGGGGGCAACACGTTCTCCCCAGGAGTCCTAGCAGAGGACGGGCTTCAAGCTTCTGAAGTGGGCTCCAGCCCAGCCTGGCGCCCAGATTCCCGGGGCACAGAGGGCGGGGAGAGGAGCCCCAGGAGCAAAACCCACAGCTGACCTCACCCCTCCTGTTTGCTGGGAGAGCTTCTGCGGGGAGTGAGATGGGAAGTGTGGGATTGGGGAAGGAAGAGGCGAACAGCATAGCGTCCCCTTCAGAGACTGTGCGGAGCCCCAGGGAAGCTCCAAGCTGTGTCTTCACTTGTTTTACATTAATAGTCTATTTTTTAGTGTACTTTTAGGTCTATAGAAAAATTGAGTGGAAAATACTGAGGTCCCATATATCCGCTAATCACCACCATCGCCAGTCTTTTCCCCGTTATTAACATCTTGGATTAACGTGATGCATTTGTGACAATTGATGGGCTAGTGTTGATGCTTTATTACTAACTAAAGTCCATAGTTGACGTCAGCGTTCACTCTTGGTGTTGTACATTCAGTGGGTTTGGACAAATGTTTGGACAACAGCATGCATCCATTATTACAGTATCATAGACTCATTTCGTTGCCCTTTCTGGGATTTTTATCCTCTGTGTTCCACCTATTCATGCCTCCCTCCTCCTAACCCCTGGCAGCCGCTGATCTTTTTACTGTCTCCACAGTTTTGCCTTTTCCAGAATGTCCTAGAGCTGGAGTCATAGGCCTTTTCAGATTGCCTTCTTTTGCTTAGCAATATGCGTTTGAGCTTCCTCCATGTCTTTTTGTGAATTGATAGCTCATTTCTCTTTATCACTGAATAGTATTCCATTGTATGGATATACCACAGTCTGTTTATCTGTCTTCTCTTTTTAAATGAAGAAAATGAAGAAAATGGCTGTTTTGGAGAAAGGTAAAAAAAATACTTTCTTCATCCGTTAATTTTCTTTCTCTTCTTTTGCCTCTCTACTACCTTGTACCAAAATAATAAAATGTTCTAAAAGCAACGAAACAGGAAGTTTGTGAGCTGTAGGGTCACTAAAGTGTGAGTTTGTTGCTTCCTGTTTCAATCAGGGACTGCCCCAAGAGTACATAGAAATACTCTGTGACCTCATTCATTAAAAATAGCGTGGTGAGCTGGGTCCTGACTACTCTCACACAGGGTCAGCTTGGAATAACACAGCGAATTGCTGCATTTCATTTTGCAAAAATGCTCCAGGATATGAATCATTATAGCTGTGTCATTCACCGCTCATCTTCCCAGTAACCCTAGATCCAAGGTTAGGCAGATACAACCTTAGTCCTTAACGAAATCCTAAATGGTGAGGAGTCCAGTCTGAGTCCTGGGGAGGGCAAACCCTCCAGATGCTTGCCGAATGCCATTGAGCGTCTATGCCTAACCAGGCAGCACGTAGGCACTTAGCCACTTTCTCTCTCGTGTTGTTTTAATCTCAAAACATCCAGTACTTGGTTCTGTAAAAGCCATTTCAATGAAATTCATTTAGCAAGTGTTACTCAGCTAACTCACAGGAAAACAAAATGGGTCTCCAAATGCGCAAATAATAGCATAAGTGAGCCCGCACCAATGTTTGGGAGGGAATTTGACCTTTCCCATATTTGGGAAGGACGTGAATGATGTGTGGTGACACACGAGAGAAACCACTGGGTGGCTGAGCGCCCACCCCCACTGACAGACATGAAACCCAAGACAGGAAAAAGGAACCCATGCCGGAGAGCGAGGCCAGCAGGTGGTGGGGGCTCAGGAACCACCGCGGGGCACGGCAGGAATAGCGGCTCCCTCTGCTCTGCCACTCTGAATCAGCTGGTCAAGCCGGCCTTGTGGGGTGAAGCTACAGGGCCCTGTTCCCCACCCTCCACCCCACACTGCGTGAAAACACATCGTCCCGGGTACCAGGGCTGCAGGTTCCTGAGCAAGAAGATTTTGAGGAGGTTGATATCTGACCAGAGGTTTATGCAAGACCACTAAAATATTAACTAAATAAAATGAACTTACAGCCCTCTCCCCGTTATCCCTGGTAATGACGTGGCAGGGCTGAGTGAAAGCCTCAGAGGAGTAAGAACAGTAGCACTTCCGAATGTCACTGGCCCTTCTTGATCTCTTTTGATTCTCTTCTACAAGTCAGCAGGGAGTGGGAATCATTCACATTTTTACAGATAATGAGGTTGCAGTTCAGAGCAGTCAATTAACCCACTTAGAGTTGCACAGCTAACAAATGCCAGAGCTGCCCTTTAAACCCAGGTTTGTCAGCCCACAATCTGTTCCCTTTTTGATGTCTCACACTGCCTCACGGTAGAACCCACTATTGCGGTGGGTCTAACTTAGAATGAATCTCTTTCAAAAATAACAAGCTAGAACTCCAACATTTTTTTCTTTTGTTCTGAATGTTTAGTGAAAGCGCAAAACAGTCTAAGGCATATTGGCAAATCTAGGCAGCAAAAGAAACCAAGTAAAATTTTTTTTTAAAGATTTTATTTTTTCCTTTTTCTCCCCAAAGCCCCCCAGTACGTAGTTGTATATTCTTTGTTGTGGGTCCTTCTAGTTGTGACATGTGGGACGCTGCCTCAGCGTGGTTTGATGAGCAGTGCCATGTCCACGCCCAGGATTAGAACCAACGAAACACTGGGCCACCTGCAGCGGAGCACGCGAACTTAACCACTTGGCCACGAGGCCAGCCCCCCAAGTACCATTTTTAAGCTGTACAAGTGTTTCCTAAAATACCAAGAATTCTTTATGATCTAATCGCTTCTCCAGGGTGCCAGCTGAGAACACGTTTCTTCACACCTGTTCTTGCCTTCTTATAAGACCTTGGTTTTTAGTGGGTCTGAGGTGGTTTAGGACGCTCCCCCATTTAAGTGACAGCTTTACTTTGTTATTGAAACAGGAATCTCCTGCCAGAGCCCCATCGACACTTACTGCTTCTTGGGTTAGTGGGGCACTTTAAGAGAAGACAAAGCGGTGACATTTCACTCTCCTTCACGGTGGTGACAAGGTATAGACCAGGCTCCCCTCGGCAGAGTCTTGCTAAGCAGGAGCCAATTTCAACATGCTCCCAGATGCAAAGACATGGCTCCCCATTCTTTAGTAAAAATTGCCAGGATTCACTGAAAAGTCACCTTTCCTCTTGAGGGGTGACAGATGTATGAGCCTGGCTCTAACTTCCAGGACAAAGCTCACGCACTGTCTGTACTTCTTTTATTGAGACATAACAGACACGTGACATTGTGTAAGTTTAGGGGTTCCCCGTGTTTATTGGACACATTTCTATAGTGCAGTAGGACTTCCTCTGTAGTGTCAGACACACGGCTGTCACACCATAATTATCATTTTGTGTGTGTGGTGAGGACAATTAAGATCAGTCTCTTAGCACCTTTGGAGTTTACAGTACGGTGTTGCTGACCGTAATCACTGTGCTGTGTGTGATGTCTCCAGGACTTAGTTATCTACAAGTTCTCAGTTTGTCCCCTTAACCAGCATCTCCCCGAGGCCCCCACCCCCGGCCCCTGCTAACCGCCTCTCTACCTGTTGTGTGTATAAGAAGTTTGGCTATTTTCGATTGCACATCTAAGTGAGATCACGCAGCATCTGTCCTTCTCGGTCTGACTTATCTCACTTAGCCTGACACCCTCAAGGTCTACCCACATTATTGCAAACGTCTTCAGAAACAGATTTAAATGTCCTGATTCACCCTGATGGATACAAACCTGAACCAGATGTAGATCTTCGAGACAAAGATCATCTACCCTACAAAGCAGCACAGGGCAGCGGGTGTAGGAGGAACTCGGAGCATAAAGAAACTTCCTCAGGAGTTCCCGGAGGGAGAGCAGCTCTGGCTGAACCATCCAGGGTGGTTGGACACAGGACACTGCAGCAGGAGCTGGGAGCACTGGGCAGCAATTGCCTCCCTTTAAATGTTTTAGCTAAAAATTTATACATTTTCTTGAAATTTAGAAAATATATGGAAGAACAAAGGATAAAAATGAAGACCTGGGGTAGGAATGGTGAGTGTCCAGATTGACACCAGTCTGGGGAAGCAACTCCTTATTGGCAACAGGGCCGGTGGGTCAGACCTGAATTCTGGAGGGAGTTACTTGCCGGGGGAGCAGTTTGGACTTTATTCAATGATGTGATGGAGGGGTGGGGGTGGGGGTGTCACTTTAGGGTTTTAGGTAGGGCTCTCAATGTGTGCTTCAGGAAGCTGGAACCGAGGGCTGTGTGAATGCGGACCCATGAGAAGACAGCGGAGTTGTCCTGGGGTTACAATCCCTGAGCTAGACCTTCCACGAGTGTTCATGGAATAATTTCCTATGGGTCTTCACCCTCCATTGAAGAAAAGTAAGTCGTTAGGTTATTGCCATACTTTGGCATCTACCAACAAAGTTCAAAAGTTAAATTTAATAATTAAAAATCTAAATTAGTATATGACATTGGCGTGGTACATTCTTTTATTTAAGAAACCATTTCTGTTCTGTGGAATCCTGAGGCGTGGGGCTATTTTACACACCCTCTTTATATATTTATATATTTCCTCATTTGGTTTGGCCGTAACATCTGCTCTGGTAATGCTCTTACTTATAACACCCTTCCTGGGAAATTACCTACAGGACTTTAAAGTTTGCTCACTTATTAGGCAATAAAGTAAATATCTCTTTTTATTTCTTCCCTATTTTATTCCTACTATAGAAAACATTTATTTCTTTTGTTAAGATCTGTTGTTGGCCATTCCATACTGAAACATGGGAAAAATGGTTCAATCTTGTATACGTTCTGATCTAAAAGATGGAAAACTATTATTTTTCTATCAATTTTGGTTGCCTTTAGGAGAAAGTCTCCAAGTATCCTTACCAATAAATCTGTTGTTTCGTTTCACCCAGAAAGAGCTTAGTAAGTGACCAGCTTTTGTGCCAGAGCATTTAGTTGCTTTTAAAGATACTTAGAATGAACTTTTCAAACATCCCTAAGAAAATTTGCAGTTCTGCTAGCTTCTGATCAAAGAATGATGAGGGAACGTTCACAAGCGCCGTAGTGAACATGGCTGCACACACCAAATGATGTTATTCACTATTGGCACGGTGCAGTCACTGCCCTAGGAAAGGAGGGCAGGCGTGAACATTATTGACTCCCTGGATCCGATGACATTTCCACACAGGAAATAAACGTCGATAGTGTCAGTAAACACTTCAGCCTACACAGATCTGTTTTCTTTTAATTACAAGGGGAAATTGCCTTTCCACTCAGCCAGGGCTGCCCCTGGAGCATCTGAATTTACTGCCGTGGGAGCCGGTTCGTCTTACCTCTCGGCATCCTCACCTCAGCGGTCTGTGGATAACGCTTTTGGAAGGAGCACGTGCGAAGTGGGCAACATCCACTCATCGCAGTGATTCCTTTCTGGATGGAGGGTCAGATGAACTCACTACAAAAAGAAAGTGAGTTGTCCTAAGTGTGGAAACCACAGTGACCTTGGGGTTCCACACTTCAAAACAAAGTAAGGAGTTTTGAAATTTTAATTCTCTTCACTGGTTTCTTTTCTGTGTTGAGATTGTCAAATTCTAGGCTTGTTCTCATAAACGGGAACCACACACACACACAGCCCTGCTCCCTTTCACGTGCCCACCTGTCCCGGTCATGCTGGTTCAATGTGCTCGGGAGGGTGGTGCCCTATGGCAACATGTATTTTCAGTTTCCCTTGTTATTTCAGGAAAGATTGATTGAATTGTGGCTTTTATTCTTTATTTCCTTGTTTTCTTCTTTGGGAAATTCTGTTATATGTATTTTGAAACTTCTTTGCTTATTGTCTAAATTTTTCCATTTCTCCTTGAATGCCTTCTTTCTGTATTTAAAACTTTTCTTCCTTTTCACCTTCTGTGAAGGCACTGTGTGTTTCTTCTAATTTGGATCTCATTTCTAAAGCAATTTTTCTCTTAATTCTAATTCATTCCTGAACACTGTCACCACGTTCCTAAGTTTTGCTAAATCAGAGTTACGTTGATCTTTAATATATTCTATTATTTTTAAAACTTCTTTTAGTTCACATTGAAATATTACAGGTTTCATTTTTCATTGGTTTTGTGGACATGTCTGTCAGGGGCAGTCTCACTACCTGTAGAAACGTTATTCTGTTCCTTTTTCTCATTTTTCCGAAAATAACTTTGTGTGCAATTCTACCGTGATCCTTTCTGGTGCTCATCTTTCCCTGGGATGCGTTTTCCCGAGTTTCTGGGAGGGAGCGAGGGGCTGGAAGTGCTGTTCCAGCTTCCTGGCTCTAGAGCTACCTCTTTTGCTGTTTCGTGAATAACCAGGGCATGGCTGGTTCTTGCCGACGCTCCCTGGCTCTGACACCAGCAGCTCCCAGCCCCACCCCTTTCTGATGGTCTCTGTCCTGCTCGTTTGGGATTCTATCCCCAGCAGCTTCTCCTCTACCTGGGACTTTGTTCTGGAAGGGAGCTTGCCTGGTCCGTTTGAGGGTTGACCCTGGCGCTCACCCACAAGTTGGAGTTTGCAAAGCCTCCCATTTCTGCCACTGTTCTTTCCAGCACTTTCCGGTGGAGTCTCTAGGCTGCTGCTGGTTCTCCTGTTTCATCTCCATCGGCTATCACGCTGCCTCCATCTGCCTCCTGCCAAACAGATTATGATTCCCCTCATGTCTGTGGCGGTCATTGTTCCCTCTCTGGCATTTTGAAGGTCATGGGGATGTCTTGTCACCTAGCTTTGTTGCAAAAGTGTTTGTGTAATATCTGTTGTGCTGTCCCAGTTGTACTATGAGTTTTTATTGGGGAGGGGGTGGGAATTCAAGATATTTCACAAAACACACTGCAACCACCATCTTCCAAAAGAATCATTTTTTAAAAGTTTTGAAATATATTTGTATTTTATTATACCTTTGGAATAAAAGGCTAAGAAATGTTTTTTCAGCCAGCTTCCAGATTATTGGGGGAGATGGTAATCTATCAAAATGATAACATTAAATGTAATACATTTTACTAACTGAAAGAGTCAAATTGGAGAGTGATATAGAGGACATGATGGAAAATTCAATATGGCATCTTAGTAAATTAAAGATGAGCCCAAATATGGGGTGAAATATGTTTTTTCCCCTTTTAACTTGCTTGGAATTTTTTAAATGATCTTTATCATCATTTCAAAGATCAGTTAAGTCTTATTCACATTAAGGATTCTTAAAATTCCATGTTGGAAAATCAGTGAAGTCAAGCTTCAAAGACAAAGTAAGTTTAAAGAGGAGAATTCAAGACCACATATCCATACACACGCACACATCCACTCACACACTCACACTGGTATCCTCACACATGCATGCATAAACACATAAACATGTGCACACTCACATATACACCCACTTTATGATTGTCTCTTAAATCTAGACAGCAAATACGCTTTATGATACATCATGAAAACCATGCTGTGACTGTCCTCCGTTCTATTAATATAGCCCAATTAAGTTAATGCATCCCCTGGCGTGTCCTAATTCCTGGAAGATCATATTTTACTGGACTTCTTACATTTGCTTTCATCTTTACTAAATTGGAATGAAAGTGAGCTCCATTATGGATATTACAAGAAGGGCTGCCTTTGCGAAGGAAAGAATGTTCTCTTTCTTTCTCTTTCATTTCCCCCCCAGATAGAAATTGTTCTTTGCTACAGGGTAGAGATTTAAGATGCCACCTGTGAGAAGTCCATGGGAAGCAGTGTGCCCTTGAGTTTCAGAAACTCTTGGCTACTCCTATTCTAATTTTCATACCACCAAGGCTGGGGTCCCAGCCCCAGATTCTCTGATTTACAGCAGATCTTGGGTGTGGGTGTTTTGGTGTCTTAAATCTCCACAGGTGATTCTCATGCACAGCTGGTGTTGAGAATCACTGAACCAGAACATAGACCTGGAGGATGAGGCTAAGAAAATGACAGGCTTTAAACAGATCGTGAAGGACCATGAATGTCCTGCTTAGGAATTTGGACCTTAGACATTAGGTAATGGGGAGACGTTGCATGTTTTTAATTAAGGGAATTACAGGATTATATATATTTTTGAAAAATAACAGGTAGCCATGAGATGAGACTGGAGGCAAGAATCCAGCCAGAGGCTCTTGTAGAGGTCACATAGGATGGGCATCTGCACTGCAGCAGAGCTGTCTGGCTCCAAGGGGAGAGGAAGGCGTGAGAATGCTCCTCAGGTGAGAGAGAGTCACAGGGGGGCCCTCGGGGCCCACACGGCTGGGGGCTGGAAGAGACAGGATGATTTGGAGCTCTCTAGGTAGTTCTGACATGATCTGATTGTTAACTAGAATTGACAGGCTTTGGTTACTAACTGTGTTAAGGAAGTGAGAAGGGGTTAGAGTTGACCTGAGGGTGACTGGGGAGATGGTGATGTCCCCTTCAGAAGCAGGAGTAAGAGCCTGCGGATGAGCCTGATTCTGCTGTGCTCAGGGTCACGGGCTTAGCGGGGCTATGAGGCTGGAGTGCTCCAGTTGGCAGAGAAGCTGGCAGAGTTCAAGAAATAAGCTGGACAGAAAGGTTCAGGGTTCATAGCTGTACAAGTGACTATGGAAGCCATGTGAGTAAAGGAGGTGATGTTGGGAGAACAGGTTGAGTTTCAAAAGGAAGCCTAGGACAGAACCCAGGAGGATCCAAGTGAAGGGAGAGTCCAAGAAGTAAACAAGCAAAGATGTGAGGAACGACATCCAGAGAGGTGAATGAGGAAAGCAGTGGACACAGCCAGGGCCAAGGCTGCTTCTAGATGGTGTGGGTATCAGAGGGCAATTTTGCAGAGCGGTGCCTCTCAGACAGTGATGGGCATATAAGACGGCCCAGGGGGCAGGTTCTGCTTCTGTGTGCAGGGGCTGACAGCCAACCTTTCTCTGGAGCTCTCAGTGATTTCTGTGCCGCCAGCGCCCTGACTGCCCTTGGGTAACAGGGGCAGAAAGAATCAAGTTGGGTAAGGATTGAGAAAGAGAGTTAGGACATGAAAGTTTCACCAGAGCCGAGGGTGTAAGAGTCGTGATCCATTGGATTATGGGGAGAATAGGAGGCACAAAGCCAAAGGTGATGACTGAAGACAGTGAGGTTCCAAGTAGGAAGGGAGACCCTCTGTGGGAAAGTTCCACCCAGGGAAGGCTTGCTCAAAGACTGAGGGTGAGAGGGAAAGGAGCCAGGAAGAAGTGATTAAAGATCAAGAGACCTCACCCCCAGGATGGCTACAATCAAGAAAAAAAATAATCAAGAAGATAGGAAGCTTTGACGAGGATGCGGAGAAATCAGAGCCCTCACACACTTGTGGTGGGAAGGTAACATGGTGCAGCCACTGTGGTAAATACACTGGCAGCTCCTCACAAAGCGAAACAGAGAATTATCCTGTGAGCCAGGTGTCCCACGCCGGGTGTGTACTGAAAGGAACTGAAAATGTGGACTTAGATACATGAACTGATAAAGAAAATGTGGTATGTAGATACAGCGAAATATCATTCAGTTGCAAAAAGGAATGAAGTTCTGGCACCTGCGACAACGTACAGACCTTGACCATGTTATGCTAAGTGAAATATACCTGTCATAAAAGGACAAATGCTATAGGATTCCACTTCTTTGGGCTATCTACGGTAGTCAAAGTCATAGAGACAGAAAGTAGATGGTGGGTGCCAGGGCCTGGGGGCAGAGGAGACAGAGTCTCAGTTTTGCAAGATGAAAAGGCCTCGAGAGATGGATGGAGGTGACGGGTGCACAACAATGTGAATGCACTTAATGCTACTGAACTGTCGATGCAAAATTGGCTAAAATTGCAAACGTCATGTTGCATATATTTCACCGCAATAAAAAATAGTAAAACAAACAAACAAAAAGGAATACACAGAAAAAATTTCCCTCTTTATAGAGAAAAGTCATCGAGAGACCCAGCAAAGTCCCTGAGGGCGTGATTGGTGGAGTGGGGTGGGGTCAGGAGAATCCAGAGTGGGGTGGTGAGGGCTCTGTGGGAACAAGGGAGAGCTGGGTGCTCAGAGATCAGCTGGGAGGTGACGGTTCAGGCAGTGAAAGAGTTCCAAGTGTGAGGTCGTGCTCTCTCTGTGTTGGAGCAGAGGGCAGCTGCTGGAAAAAACGCATTTGGATCTTGAAGAATGCGTTAGGTTTGGAATCAGACTTGTGGGCAAGGGAAACTGATTGACTAAGGTGACCCCCAAGTGCAGGGGTAGCTGGACGTTTGGACAGATGGGCCTGGGCAGCATCGGACCAGGTGCCCGGAGCTGGCACATTCAGGATCCCAGGGTCAGTTGTTTGGGGTCAGGAGGATTTCCAGAAGGGTAGAAGCCTGGATGCGAGGTTGCGTTCCTGGGATGGGCTGTGAGAGCAGAAAGGCCCAGAGGAGGGGAGCTGAACTACCCAATAGGTTCGCCAGTAGCAGATGACACGGGGCCCAGTGAGTTTCTTGTAAAGGGCAGAGAGGCTCTCACAAAAGTCAGTCTGAGACCTCTTAGCTACAACCAGGAGGGGTGTTCCGAGCACAGGGAGAAGCAGGAGTCTCCACAGAAGGCAGTTTCTTCCCGCCTCCAGGCTGAGGCCAGAACTGGGGTGGAGCCCGCAGGAGCAGGATGCGCAGACGACCCGAGCCGCTCAGGTCGGGAGGGGCTCACAGCCCAGGGACCTAGATAAACCACTGCAGTTGCCTAAAGGCCACTTCTTGGCTGCATGGACAGTGGTGTTTTTTTCTCATTAATATGCACAAAGTTTTGAAACTCTCTTTCTAAATAGCTTGAACCAACCCTGAGGTTCAGGAGAATTGCTGTCTTTCAACCATCATGCCCACAAATCCCTCAAGGGCACATTCTTTTCTTACTGCCGCTACAGCAAATGACCGCAAACCTGGAGGCAAGTACACATTTTTTATCTCACTGTTCTGCAGGTTAGAACGCCAAAATGGGCCTCACTGGGCTAAAATCAAGATGTTGGGAGGGCCACTTTCCTTGACTCGTGACCACTGGCTGTCTCCAAAGCCAGCAACGGCCGGGTGCTCCTCTCGTGCGTCACCCCGGCTCTGAGTCCCGAGTCTTCCCTTCGCTTATGGAGACCTTTGAGATTCCACTGGGCCCACGTGGACAATGCAGGATGCTCTCCCCATGTCAAGGTCAGCTGACGAGCAAACTGAACCCCGTCTGCAGCCCTGATTGCCCTCGCCATGTGGCATAACTTATTCCCATGTTCTGGGGATAGGCGGAGACGTCTTTGGGGTCCATTAGTCTGTCCATCACAAAAGGATATTTTATTTCCTAAGGAAAAAATTGATCTTTTCAAATTTCCACACATCTCAAAAGCCACTTTAGTGTACGAATTTATGGTAAAAGCCTATAGATTCTTTTAATTGGCTAGAAACCAAAGAATGGACACTTTACTTACGATAAGAATTCAAAGTGAAATCAAAGTAGCACTAAAATAGGGGAATGCTGGATAATTTGGGGTTGGATTATTGACCAATCAAATTTAATTACAGCCAAATCACATAGGCTCCTGACGTTTTCAGGAAAAGACAGATAATTAAAAAGCTAAACATGAATATTATAGCAATGTATCTTAACATGTCCCTGTGGCTTTTAACTTTTACCAGCTAGGTAATAAATAAACAGAATACGAGGAATTTAGATACTAAGTTTAACCAGATAATTAACTTTCACATATGCACACATACATTGACACAAATAGTAGAATTGCCATGGTAGCATGGTTATTCATGTAGTATTTGATCTTTTCAGATCCATTGGGAGTACACTCAATTCTACAAAGTCACGTGATGACTCCTTGTTGGGAGATAGAATTTTAGTCTTAATTACTCGAGCACTGTGTTCCCCGGAAAAATGTCTAGGATCAAATAAGTGTGGAAGATGTTGAATTGAGCAAAGTTAATCATTTCCTTTGCTGAAGGCCTTCTTAGAGCCTTTGACACACTGGTATTCATTGTAAATCTCCAAGGGGGACTTCTAGCGTGCATCATTTCCGGAACTCCTTTGAACAGGAACTCTTTCTTGCATAGTGAAAACTAAAAGGCGTTAACCAAGTAATTTTTTTTACAGGTAGGAATATACAGGGAAGCCTGAAACATACAATATGTATATGGAATTTATATATGAATGGAATTTTTATATATATGGAATTTTTATATATGGAATATGTATATAAATATATATATGGAATATATATATAAAATATATAAAGGAATGCCTACTGGAAATTTTACCAAAAGGGAAAAAATGCAAATGCAAACATTTCCAGGACATAATTAAATATGAGCTCTGATGATATGATACTAAAATGCTAAGTTTGTAAGTTTGCGTCTCCTGCTGGACTGTGAGCTCTTTGAGGGCAAGCTTCTGTCTTATCTTTCCTCGTTTAATGCCTGTAAATATTTGTTGAAGTAAAAATGTCAACAATACCTTTTAAACAGTAGTTTATTACCATATTATAAAGATACAGATTGCAGGTAAACCAAGGATGCATTTATTGAACAGAAGCTTGTAAAGCCAGGCACATGGTCTCAAAAAATATTTGGTGAGAAAACGGATTAATAAATGAGTGAATGAAGATTAAAATTTGGCTGGAGAGATCAACATAACCTACTTGAAAGATGTATTAGGGTTCTCCAGAGAAACAGAACCAGCAGGATGGATAGATAGATAGATAGACAGATAGATGGATAGATTTATTATGAGGAATTGGGTCACGTGATTCTGGAGGCTGAGAAGTCCCATGATGTGCCATCTGCAAGCTGGAGACCCAGGAAAACAGACGGTGTCATTCAGTCCAACTCCGAAGGCCTGAGACCCAGGGGAGCAGGTGGCGTAAGTCCCGGCCTGAGGGCAGGAGAAGACCAACATCCCAGCTCAAGCAGGCAGGAAGAAAAAGGAGCGAACTCCTCCTTCCTCTGCCTTTCGTTTGATTCCTGCATGGATTCCATGAGGTCCACACACACTGGGGAGGGCGATTTGCTTTACCGAGTCCACCAATTCAAATGCCAATCTCATCTGGAAACACCCTCACAGACACACTCAGAAATGATGTGTAATCTGGGCATCCCACGTCCAGTCAAGGTGGCACATAAAATAAGCCATCACAAAACGAGCACGTAGCGCGTTGGTCTGTGAAGAGCTGACGCTAACAAACGAGGGGCGAACGCAGCAAAGAGAACTAAATCTGTGTGAGCGATGTGGGTTGTGGTCACAGTCTTAAAAAGCTACAGAGTTTAGATAATTCTGTAGAAAAAGAGAGATAGGAGGTAATTCAAGTCTGATAAAAGTAAGCAGATCTACTGGATTGTAGTAACTATCATCTTCCTTATGTTTATAACTTTGACTAGGTATGGTGCCATCCTAGGCATTTTATATATATATATATATATAATCATTGTTTTCACCATAAATTTGTAAGGTGATATGAATACACCCACTTTACCTATAAGGAAACTGAGACACTTAGAGATCATTTAAGTGTCACAGCCTGTAAGTGATGGAGCCAAATTCACACTTTTAACCCTTGTGTCCTACAGACTCTGAATTAGATGTTGAATTTTGAAAAGAGGAAGGAAACAGAATTGGATAAATAAGGTGGGCCCAAACTATGTATGGAGTGGACAGCTGGGCAGAGGAAATGAAACATAGATCCACTATGTGCTTTTCAGCACAGAGTGACCTGATTAAGGAAGATAATTCTGCAGACATATGCAGAGTGGCTACAAGAGGAGAGACTCTGATGGCTAGAGAACCAGCAAGAAACAATGTAGGCAGGGAGTAATTAGAAGGGACAGAGTGGAAAGGAAGTATCTCATTTGAGGTCGGTTTCGGAGGAAGAATAACAGTGGTTGTTGGCAGAAAAGGAGTGGAATGAGAGACATGCAGAATCGAAACTTGAGTCAAGGTTTCTAGCCTGGCGCTGGGATGATGAGAGGCCCACTAAGTTATGGTGCGCAATAGAATAGCTTTCTTCCTTTCTTTACAGAAAAGTATGAGGACGTGAGATATAATTGAGAGAAACTTCTAAACTCCTTCTTGGTTATAATATTTCTAAGTCAATTCAATATCTCCCATCTCAAGCTGCCGCTGATATCTTTGAACTCGGGACAACTGAGGCTGACCATCAAGAAGCAAAACTCTCCAAAGAAGGGGGGAGAGGGAACACCCCTTGACCACATCCTTTGATTTCAGATAGTAGATTTATTTTTAATACGCAGAAAGTGGAAATTCTAATCTTCTTAGTTAGAAGGCGACCCATGCTTCCGTTTCTACTTAATCTTGTTTATCCCCAACTTGAACTACTGCTTTCTTAATGCTTCCTGCTTTAGACTTACAAAATATCACATTGATACAGCCTGACCTTCAGATGACTCATTTCACTTGAAAAACTGGTTTTAAGAAGTGCTTATAGTTTACAAGTTGCTCTGAGCAATAACAGACTATAGGGAATTCAATTCCATGTTCATTCCTGAAGTCTGCAAAGATCCACATAAAATCCTGGTGGGAACAGCAAAAATACTTTAAACAAGGGTCCTACACATCAGGGGCTGGCACTCTAGTGACTCAAGTAGAGAAGAACACAAGACACTGCATGGAAAAGAAATGGGAGCGGTAGGAACAAAATGGGATAGGATCTCAGAGAAGGGACAAAAAATGGGACCATGAAAGGGTTTAGGGAAATTTTCAGAGAGGATGCTAAGACGGAACTGAAGCATAAACAATAAGTAGGCTTTGGTGAGGAGGGGCAAGCATTCCACGCTGACGGAATAGCATAAAATCATGAGTGAGTGGACTATGCTAAATGTTAGGTGGCCGGACAGAGAAGGGCCACACAGTGCCTGAAGTCATGGGGCAGGATGCAAGAGAAGGGCTGGGCCACGATGATATGTGTGGACTTTATTGTGTAGATTGTATTACGCCACTTAAAGGAGTTTAAGGATGTGACCCTACCTGCCTGGATTCTAAGAACAATCTTGTTTGTGGAGGTAAGAGATTAGAGGCAGCAAGAACAGGAAAGAGTCTGTTGGCATTGAGCTGTGTGGTCCTTTCTGAGAAGAACCTATGAGAGCCTGAACAAAGAAGGGGAAGTTACAAGGGAAAGGGAGAAAGGAAAACTGGGAGGCCTAGGACCCCAGGGAGGAGAGCACACCTTTACAGTATCCTAAAATATTTCTGCACTCCTCCACAAAGATGAGCAATATCTCTCAATCTGTGTCCCCAGTGATGTGAGAGACCTCAAATGGAGGCGGATCTATTGTTCACATGTTGGGCAGCCACTCTGCTTCATGAATACCGTGTCCCACCAAGGGAGTTTGTCTTCTTGCTGCCAGCTCCATACGATTTCAGAACGTTCAAGTTCTTTTCCTCTTCTCCAGGAAGCCAATGGAGTGAACCAAGGAACGCAAGTGTTCTTTAATTGCACCCAAAAAGAAATCACCAGTCACCAACCAACAAATGAGGAATATGGTTTTTTTGTAAGCGTATATAAACATTTACCAAAACTGAAAATATGCTGGACCATAAAACATGTCTCAACAAACTTCAAAACACTGAAATTATAAATATGATCTTATGTGGCCATAGAGGAAATAAGCTAGAAATCAATAAAACACATAGCCAGGAACTGCCAAATACTGGGAATTAAGTAATACACTTACAGAAAACCTATGAGTTAATGAAGCAGTCTCAAAGGAAACTAGGAATTATTTTTGACTAAATCATAATGAACATATGGCATAATAAAATTCATCAGGTAAAGTGAAAGCTATACTTTGAAGGAAATTTATAGCCTTGAATTTGTATATTCTATAGGAAGAAATGCTAAATACTAAATAATCTCTGTAAACTTTCAAGGAGTTTGGAAACCCAAACCCATTAAACCGAAAGGAAATGTAAGAAAAGAAATAATAGAGATAAGAGTAGAAATTAATGAATAAAACCAAATATACAATAGAGATAATAGATAAGTCAAAAAGTTAGTTTTCTCAAGGAGTAATAAAATTGTTAAATTCCTGACAAGATTGAGAGAATAAAAGAGAGAGAAACAAGAAGACAAATATTACCAAAATTAGGAATAAAAAATGGACCTTACAGACATCGAAAAGATTGTAAGAGTTATCATATATAACCTTTATACAAGTAAATTTGAAAATTTACATAAAAAAATAAATTCCTAAAAGAACACAGCCTACCAAAATAAAGACCTAAATAAATAAAAAATTTGAGGAGCCCTATATCTTACAATAGACTTGTTACTTAATTCCCCCACACATCCACACAAGTCCAGACCATGTGGCTTCACTGGTAACAATTTCCAAACTTTTAAGGAACAAAAAACACCAATCTTACACAGAATATCTCAGGTCATAGAAATATAGGGAGGACTTCTCAACCTTTTATGAAATCAGCATAATCATAATACAAGTCCAATGAAGACATTACAAAAAAGAAAAATTATAAGCCAGCTCTTTCAAGTAGATACAAAAATCCTGAACAAAATATTAGAAAACTGAATCAGTCAATATATGAAACGTACAAGCCATTGAACAAAGCTGAGATTTATTCCTGGGATGTAAGATTGATTTAACATTCAAAAATTGATCATCATCATTCATTATATTAAGAAAAATCAGGTCATCCTAATAGATACAAATAAATTGCTTGATAAAATTCAACATGTATATACGATTTTAAAGTCATCAGGAAGAAAAGGAAACTTCTTTCATCTGATAAAAGCGATCTACAGCAAAACCTACAGGAAACATATTTTTCAGTATAAAATATTGAACTATTTCTCCCCAAGATCAGTAAAGAGAAAGCATGCCTGCTATCACTTCTATTGAATAGTTCTGCTCCAGTTCCTAGCCAACATTTTAAGAAAAGAAAATGTATGAGGATTAAAAAAGAAGAAATAAAATTGTATTTATTCACAGACAACATAATTATATGTCTAGAAAGCCCAAAAGGGTCCACAAACTACTAAAATTAATACACCAATTTAGCAAGCCCACTGGTAACAAAGTTCACGTACAAAAATACGTTGTATTTCTATAATCAGCAATGAGCAAATAAGATATGATATAAAATATAATAACATCAAAAAGACATCAACTAGGAATTAATCTAACAAAAGTAACTAAGTTGAACATTTTATAGAAATAAATCAAAGAATAGCTAAACAAATAAAGAGATATACTATGTCCATGGATTGAGGAACTGAATGTCATCTGTGATTTAATCTATAGATTCAACACAATCTCAATCAAAATACTATCAGGTTTTTTGAAAATATGACTAGCCAAGACAATCTTGAAAAAGAATGACAAAATTGGAGAACTTGTACTAAAAGATATCAGGACTTATTACATGAGTCCAGTTATTAAAATAGTATGTTACTATCACAAGGATAAACAAATAGGTGAAAAGAGAACCTAGATAAAGACCCATTCATATGCGTTCATTTAACATGAGATTAAGGTGAGATGACAGTGTAGTGGGAAAAGGATGATCTTTGCAATAAATGCTGCCGAATCAACAGAGTGTCCGTGTTTTACAAATACATTTTGACTCCTAGCTCATACCATACACAGAAACTAACTCCAGATGGGGGTAGATCTAAACATGAAATGTAAAGTGTCTTTCCAACCTTGGAATAAGCAAACATTTCTTAAACAGAAATCAAAAAGTGCTACCCAGAAGGGAAGAAAAAAGATAAACTTTCCTTCAATAAAATTAAGAACGTCTGCTCATGAAAAGACACTAAGAACCTGAAAATGGAAACTACACAGTGAGTAAAGCTTTTGCAGTACACACATCTAACAGGAGACTTGTCAGAATAAATCAAGAATTCCTGCATATCTAAAAGAAAAAAAGATAGAAAATTTAAGAAAAAAAAAGAGCCTGGACTTGAAATGGTACTTCAAAAAAGAGTCTGTCCAGCCAGCCAGTAAGCATATGAGAAGGTGCTCAAACTCAGTTAGCAGGGAAATGAAAATACAATTAAATAAGATTGTACATATTCACCAGAGTGGCTACAATTATAAAACAAAGAAAAGAAAGAAGGAAAGGAAAGAAATAGAGATGGAGACGGAGAGAACAGAAGGAAGCAAGTCAGCAAGAAGGAAAAAGAGAGAGAGAGAGAGAAAAAAAAAGGAAAAAACGGCAATTCTGAATGTTGGTGAACATGCAGAACAACTGGAACTCTCCTATAAACTGGTAGTTTTTCTAAAATTCAACATATGTGCACCCAACAATTCGGAAGTCTACTCCTTTGTATGTGTTCACCCAAAATGCATACAAATGTGTGTGCACTAAAGACTTTGATGAAATATTTCTAGCACTATTATTTGTGATAGTGCCAAATTGCAAACAATCAGTGATAAATAAATTGTGGTATATATTCATGTAATAGAATACTATCTAGCAGTGAAATGAACGAAATGTAGCTGCAACCAACACCATGCATGAATTGCATACTGTAATATCAAGGGAAAAATGTCAGATACAAGACAGTACATCTTATATGATTTCTTACTTACTAATTTCAAAATCAGTAAACTAATCCATGTTGATAGAAATAAGGGTGGCAGTGGCCTTTGGGAACATGATGGATTAGTGACTGGGCGGGAGCATGAGATGTCCTCTTGGAGAGTGGGCGTGTTCTGTGTCTTAATCTGGATGGTGGTCAACAGGTGCGTCCACTTGGGAAAAGTTATCAGTCTGTACCCTTAACATATGTGCACTTCTCTGGATGATATTTTACTTCAATAAAAATGTATATATATATATTAAAACAGACAAGAAAAGGATTTGTGGGTACAAAGCCCATTGCTGAATCTATTATCTAATTATAATCTATCTATTATCTGTCTAGTGATCGATCGATAGATCATCTATCTTTCATCTATCTGTCTATACATCCGTCTATCTATCATTTATAGATTTATGTTAGTTTCCTAGAGCTGCCATAACAAAATACCACAGACCGAGCCACTTAAACAATAAAAACTTATTCTTTCTCAGTTCTGGAGGCCAGAAGTCTGAGATCAAGGTATGGGCAGGGCTGTTTCCCTCTGAGGCTGTGAGGGAGAGTGTTGCTCTCCTCCAGCTTCTGGTGGCTCCCTGGCAATATTTGATGTTCCTTGGCTTGTGGACACATCACCTTGGTCACTGCCTTCATCTTCACATAACATTCTCAGTGTACATGCTTCTGTGTCCAAACTTCCCCTTTTTATAAGGACATGGTCATATTGGATTAGAGCCACCCTAATGACCTCATCTTAACTTGACCACATCTGCAAAAACCATATTTCCAAATAAGGTCGCATTCTGGGGTCCTGGGGGTTGGCATTTCAACGTATGAATTTTGAAGTAACATAATTCAACCGTTAACACTGTCTTTGTCTACACACGTGCACACACACACACATACAGGCATGCACATAAGGGCCATAAAGTATCTGCTGTCCTTTAATAAAATCCTGCCTTTTGATCATAGATTGTTCTTGGAAAATGCAATTTTATTCCAACACCTAGGGGCAAATTTTTATAGCTCAGTTCAAACTACATATATATTTTGTATTTAACACATAACCTGGGACAATTTTTTTAAATACAGCCACAATAATTTAGCTCTAGATGTATGACTGAAACATTGGTAGCAGTCCAACATCATTTTTAAGTAGAATTATTGGTCCTTAATCAACAATTACTCAGTGGAGGAAATGGTGTCACTAGTAGAAATTACAATTAGAGTCAATTGCTGTTTCAGACTTAGTTTTACAGAGAAATGTCAGCTTTTTATTAAAAATTAAGAAAACAGAGGCCAGCCCCGTGGCCGAGAGGTTAAGTTCACGCACTCCGCTACAGGCAGCCCAGTGTTTTGCCTGTTTGAATCCTGGGCGCGGACATGGCACCGCTCATCGGGCCATGCAGAGGCGGCATCCCACATGCCACAACTAGAAGGACCCACAACTAAGAATATACAACTATGTCCTGGGGGGATTTGGGGAGAAAAAGGGAAAAAAATAAAATCTTTAAAAGAAGAAAATTAAGAAAACATTGTTAGAATCCGTGCTACAAAAGAGGCATGGGCGATGGGATTTCGAATTTGTGTCGTGTCTGCAGGTCACTCGGACGCTGGGCTGTGGGGTGAGAAGAGTTCAGTTGTTGCCCTGTGCCGGTGCTGTGCTCACAGTCCCAGGGGCCGCACGGACCCCCACTAAGAGGTGCATGCTGAGCTGAGCAGTGTAGACTTTACCCCCTCTTGGCAAAACATCTTGCGCGCTTGCACCATGAGCCGTGAGTAGGTAACAAGCTCTGATAGCAGCAGCCTTGCACATCTGCGCGTGCCCTGAGGGAGCAAAGCGCTCTCACACAGGCCTCTGTTTTCATCCCCAGGACTGTCTCTGGGTTTTAGTAAGGCAACTTAATTACCCTACATTAAACTACATTAAACAGATAAGGTGAGAGACTCACCTGCCTCCTCAGGTGCCCGTGAGATCTAAGTGCGACAATTCCTGCTAGGTGCATAGCACATATTCGGCATGAGGAAAAGGAACACGTGGATACAGCTTTAGTTATTATATTGTCTTCATTGTCATTCCCTCTCCAAGATTGTATGGTTCATAAAATTCGAGAAAGAACTTGACCTTAGGTCATCCGACTTCAAAGTTACATCCTATCGCCACAAAACATTAAAAACAGTAAGACCGGAGTAAAGGACTGGGAATCCTGAGGAGTCACAGGGTCACGTCTAGGTAAACAAGATGATGGCTTTATGCCGATTTCTGTCAACCAGTTGGAGGGACTGTGATGTGAGTGCCTGTTTAAGATGTATGAGAAAAAAAGTCTAGTTGTCATCATGATTTCTGAGAAAATACCAGCCTGGAGTAGCGACAAGGAAAACACAGAAATAGGTCCCCGCTAACACCGTGTCCCCATTTGTCAGGGCGGCTCATGGCAGGACGCAAAGCAGACACCTGGCTCCATCGCGTCCGTTACCAAGAAGCTGAGGAAAATACCATTCATTTTAAAACTCTCCCTCCAGACTCTGCAGCCTCCTTTCAGACAGAAAGAAAAAGACCACATTTCTGGGAAAAACACAGAACAGTCACTTGAAAAATAATCAGGCATTAGCCGCAAATAACCCATCTGGGGCACATGGACCACGAGGCGAAGAAAAGCCGTGGAGGAGAAGACAATCGACTCCGGAGTCATTTTGTCATCTTTCTGGGTGAGTACACACATGACATGAAGAGAAGGGAAAGTGCTTTCTGAAGTTGGAGGCCCTGCACGTTGCCAGGCAATGAGCGCAGACTGAAGAGCTCAGACAAAAGGCGGCCAGGCAGAGCCTCTGCGGCTCGCATACAAAGGAGAGCAGATGCTGCGGCCGGCGGCCGGGAGGAGGCCTCAGCCGCTGCAGAGGACGGGGCTGGCTCTCGCACAAAGGGGGACACGCCCTGCCGGCACCGATCCCCAGAAGGCCCTTCTTGGGCTCACAAGAATAAATTAGAAACTCAGGAAAATTGCGCCAAGCACAAACCAGACCAGAAACGGACTAGGAATCTATAAGGAATCCGAGCAGATTCTAACGGGAAGGGGGCGCTGGGTGCAGAAGCCATGACTCTTTACTCCTGAAGCCTCCATCAGAGGGATGGGATGATTCAGTCCGTCCTCCCTGACAGACCGGTTAGTAATTTTGTAACTACAATTATGAACAAAAATGGTACAATACCAGCATCCGTGTGCCACGAACACATTGGGATACCATCCTGATCTTTCCATCTGTGTCCTCACCACGGTGCGAGGCTACTTGTGCACCAGAGGAAGGGCTACAGGTTCCCCATTGTCCCTAACCCGGTCACTGTCAGAATGACCTTGAAATGCCCCACGGTGGTGCCAGACCGGTCAGCATCTCCCCAACCTTGTACAGGTCACTTAACCTCTCGGCCCCAGTATCCTCAATTGTGCACTGGATCACAGAGAGCCTCCTCCCAGGATTATGATGATGGTTAAATGAGTTAACGTTGGCACAAATTCTTAGAACAGCGCCCGTGTGCTCCTATGACATAGCTGCTATGTCAGTGTTTGCTGAGTAAGAGGGAGGCCCCCCCAAACCCAGAACAGAGCCTCAGGAACCACACTTAGGAGAGTCCATTTAGAAAGTTCCTCCCGGAGACCTTGAATGGAGCTACTCCATAAACACTCCTTTCAGAACTGCTGGATTTCATAACCTGAGAAGTCCCTCAGCTCCTCGGTGACCGCCGTAGAACCAGGAACAGCCACCCATCGCCCCACTGTGTGCCTGTGGGATGACGTTTCTGCTTTGCCTCCCACCTGCCCTTCTGGACGCTCCTTCCTCTTGCACTCGGGGGCCCTGCATCGTGTAGTGGAGATTTGTTTGCAAGTCCCAATGACGCTGTCTCGCGGCTTGATGCCTCTGTGCATGTGGGCTTTCTGCCTGTGCTGTTCTCTGCTCTTTGTTGGGTGAACTCTTATTTATCCTCAAACTCTGTGGAAGCTTTCGACTTGAAATCTCCATTGCACGCACACCGCATCAACTAGCTCGTCACCCTGTACTGTGCTTGCTGATTTCATTCATTCTGTCATAAATCACTTAAGGGTCTTCTGCTATGTGGCCAGGCACAGGACAGAACGGCTCCCACTTCTGTGAAGGTAGCACGATAGGAATTCAGACAAGTCAAGGGCAATTACAAGAATACACTGTGAGATGTGCGTGTCATGAGAACGACGAGACAGGGACACACCCCACTTTGGGGAGCCAGGAAAGGCTCCCAAGTAGAAACGATGCCTCAACCGGGACCTGCGAATCAAGGAGGACCCAACCAGGTGAAGATGGAGAAGGGGAGTCCAGGGAAGAGACTGTGTGGATAGTCTGGGGTCCCCTCCAATGGACTCTGAGCCCCTCAAGAGAGCCAGCTGTGTTCATCTGGCCCATCCTCTCAGCACCTGGGGAGTGCTCAGCAAGTGGGCGAATGGACAGTCAGCAAGGCAGCTGTGGCACATGTATTATATAGTTTAGACGGCATCAAGGGACAAACTGGCATTTTTAAAATTTTGTATCTCAAATTCAAGCGTTCTTCCTGCAAAAAGGCAGAGAATGTTGATCCCCATCCCGTGATGACACATACAACATCAGGAAGAAGACATGAATCCACATTCTTCCCATTTCCAGGCCCTCGATATGGGTAGGAAAAAGTGAAAACAGCCTACCAGGTGTTCTTGCTGTTAGTAGTGTAAAGCATGAAGGCAGCAGTCCTGTATGTGATAGACAGTTTAAATGATAAAACACCTTGCAGTTATATTCAAAACTGGCAAGATATAGGACATCATAAATAAATACACATATTTTCTCTGAACTTTTATTCTGAGGTCAGCAACGTAAGTAGCTTCCTATTAGTCATAGGTATGAATTAGAATCCTGCCTCGCTGAACACAAACCTATCCCCAATCTGTCTGTCTGTCTGTCTGTCTGTCTAAGCGGTAGCTGGAGAACCCTGCAGCTCCTCCCACCGCCATTCATCCTCTTCTTGTCTCCTGCTTCTGTTCCACACGAAACTGTCCTCTGAGCTGGAAGACTGCACCAGCATCCCTCACCTCCACAGAGGTGAGTGGAAATCTAGCGACTTGACCGGCAAGTTGACTCTCCTCTCTGAATGCAACACGCATCCTTGGTCGCTCTCGTGAGCACAAGGAAAGAAGAAAGGTAAGCGAGGAAGGGGACTCCACTGATTTGGGAGGGCACAGCTGAGGGGGAAGGTTATTTGTTAAAGGCTTATGGAAAATGCTGGTGGCATTTGTTCTCTCAAGTAATCGCGTACAGACCCTGATAATGTTTCTCATGCAACAACCGCAAGGAGGTCAATTTCCAGCCAATGAAAGGTGAGAAGGCTGGAGAGGACACCGGATCCTGCGGCGTCTGGGGGCTCTCAATCAATTTTAATTGAGTCCACTAATTGAATCACCCGCATCCTTTTAAAAGGGATGGACAAATGACGAAGCAGTCTCTGTGGAGGGACATTCTCCATTTCTCATGGTGTGTCAGCATCGGCTGTGTATGCTTCCAGAAAACACTGAGCTTCTTCCCAGTGCAGAAAGAGCAGGCGGCCCACCAAAGGTAACTTTACCTGGAATTGATAAGTTGTTATGGTTCCTACTAAGGTTTCCAAGAAATAGTTATTCAAAGACTCAGTTTTCCAATAATGCCCCCAAACTCTTTTCTCAACATACATCTCCTGGTATCTTTTCCTATTAGTCTCCCAGTTGTCTTTGTGGGGAGCATTGCAAATTCCTAACATGGCAGCCCCTGCTCCTCTCCCTCCATCTCTGCATGGACTTGGATCCCTCCCCGATCCCCCACCTCTCAGGCAGGGGCAGGCAGAGGAGATGGCGGCAGCCACCCAGGGAGGGGCCACCCTCCAACTCTTGACCCTGACTCAGGTAGTCTGTGATGCAGGAGCGGGTAACAGTTAAGAGACCTGAAGGATCCAGTCAGGAAAAAAATTCCAAGAAAGAAGCTCTGTAGAAATGGTGACTTTGCTTTACTTTCATTGGGGAAAAATGTTCTGCCAACAGTAGTTCCACACTTGTTCGGTCATCAGACACTCAACAAGTTCTTGCAAGCCACTCGCTGTGTTGGGTGTCACAGCTCTCATGGAGACAAAGGCATTCCCTGGCTGCCCATGCCCAGACCCCCACCTTTGGGTGCTTACAGCTTTAGCGCCTGCAGACTGGCTTCCACTTGCCGAAGCCTTTCAGTACCGGGAGACTGCCCCAGGCACAGAGGAGCTCGGCATGGGTGTGTGACCATCCAGCCCGGGGCCTGCGTGGGATAACCGTGTCCCTGTGCCCCTGAAGCCATCTCCACTGTGGCCATCTGTGCAAATGCACCACACACCCTGGATATTCACCCTTTGTTGACTGCCCCGACTCTGCGGTCGTGTTTCCATGTACACTATTTGCACATAAACCCTTGTCTCACGGTCTGCTTGTGGGGGAACCCCAGTGAAGGCGTCGGCCTCTGGGCCACCACAGAACAGGGAGAGAACCAGACAGGTCAGCGCACTGACCCTGTATGGTCCGTATGTGAGTCCACATGGTATGTGCAACAGGTCCGGGCGGGCATACGTGTGTGTGACAGCTTGTGTGAAACTCCTGTGACACTTGTCAGTGCTCCGTGTGCCACGCCTGGAGTCCACGTGGACTCAGATGCCAGCCTGTCCTCAAGCTCTTTCCGCTGCCGTCCTTGCTTCTCCCTGCTGAGCGTCACTCCCGGCTTCAGAGTGTGACGACCTCTTGCACCTGGTTCTGTCCTGCCCCTTTGTCTGACTGGAGTTACCCTCTTTCAAGGGCCAGCTCCTCTTGCACCTCCCGCAGACCCATCTCTGACTGCCCCGTGTGAAGGGGACTGGATTTTTTCCATTGTTTTGTGGCTTTGGTCCTTTGAGGGGATCCCATCATAATCGTCACCTTCTCCTTATGCACGTCACTTTGTTCCCATATGAGTGTGAGCTTTTTAAAGGTTGGATCAACGTTTTCTATTTTCTTGTAGCTTCCACAGACCTCGGCATAGAGTTTTGTTTTGTTTTTATTGTCATTTGGGAAGAAAGTTCTGCTGACAATAGTTTCACATTTATTCATTCATCAGACATTCATCTGGTCTCTCAGCAAGTGACGATCAGACTATTGAGTCTGTCTTTCTTGTCTTTTCAGTTCACTCCCACCATGTAAATATGCTCAGAGACAGGCTTGTGAGCACGCACTGTTTCCTGTAATGGGAGGAATAAAGAGCTTCTATGAGGGAGAAAATGCCTGTGTTTAAACAACAATGTAACCCAAAGGGATCTACGTGTGGTCCCCCTTCTCTCCCTACTATGTAAATAAAGCGCCATGGCCATAACTTCTGCAGTCACCAATTCTACTTGCTCCATAAAACCCTTGACTCTTCACCCATTTAAACTTTACCAGGCAGCAAGGAGACGGAGAAAGAAATATGACAGACGAGCACATAGCTGACATTGCACCCCGTTACTAAATCAGTAGAAAGGGTAGACCATAACCGACTGCAAATAAATCCTCTTGTGTCTTGGGGCCAAAGGGTTGAGGAGCAAAAGGGGAGAGGAGAGGGCCAGAGTGACTGTGACAGGAGAGAGACGGAGATCATCTGGGCTGAGAATTCTATTGCTAAATTGCTTTTCATTTCTAAGAATTTGCTCCATCTGTTGCCCTCCTAACACTGTCTAGACAATTTCAAAGTATTACATAATTCATAGTGGCTGCATATTTTCCTGTTTACTGCAGAGTTAGTCTACAAAGGTCACTGATAAAATAATCTTTTTAACTGGTATGAAAAACATCTCAAAAATCCTAGAAACTTAAGAGACAGCCACACCAGTACTTTTTGATAGTGATTCACGGATAAAATAAAACCACAGCAGGCCTGACTGTCCCTGGTTTCTGGCAAGGTTTTGACAGGTGTCAAAAACCAGAGGCCGGTTCGTCTCCACACTAGTCAAATGAGGACCATTATCCAGGACAGCTTTTCATTTTGTGACGGCCTGCTGAGCAGAAGCCTAACAGTGACGACACAGGACAGCCTGCCCTAGTTAGAAACCAGAGCCAAGTTAATGCATAATGCGCTTCAAAATAACATTTTTGGAATGTATTTAATGGAGACACTGAGTACATTGACGAAAAAGAGGGTTAAAAAAGAGTACCAGAAGCAAAGCAGAAAGAGAGCGAAAAGAAAGAAGAAAGAGAGAGAGAGGGGAAGGAGGGAAGGAAGGAAGGGAGGGAGGGGAAAGACTGTGGACGTGAGGAAAGTTCATTCATTCAGTGTTGTTTTCACTTGGGACATATGCCAGGATTTGCCCACAGAAAATGGACAATCGGGTTTCCAGTCACAACGCTCACTATTTAGAGTTGTTTTCCTGTTCTTGAGCTCACAGGCCCTCACTCCTCTGCAGCCACTGTGCCTGCCACACTGTTCCAGGGGGCGAGGGGACACCGGGGCACCTGCCTTGAGAAGAAGGCAGTGCAGAGCAGGCGAGGCTGTGTAGGAGGGTGGCGCCTGGGGATAGGCTGGGCTCTCTGTGAGGTTCCAGTCTCCTCTCTCCCCCAAGTATCTGAGAACTGACAGAGCACAAACTGATCTTTTTCTAGCTAAGAATGCATTTCCTTACGAATGCTCTCACTTTTTATTTTACACGTATAACAGGAATTTCTGTGAGATTCAGAGGACTAGACACGGGTTGACCAGCTGATGGGTGACCTAGGAACATCCTCCTGCGAGGGAGTCGCGGCTGACTCGTTACGTGAGCGCAGGGAAGCCCTCTTGTTTGTCTGAGTGGAACCGATCAGCCTGTGACAGCGGGAGCAGGCACTGCCCTCGGACTCCGGTTTTGAAGTGCAGCCCTATAAAGCCGTCAGGTGAGCATCCCACGAGTTCGTGAGGACATGGTCAGGGCAGCGTGGCTGCCCCACTGGGGCCTCCGGGAAGAAGCATGGGGTCAGCAGGACACGCCTCGTGCTCGGCTCAGCGTCCCAACTCCACACCTTGACCGGGACCCCAGGCTCTGCTGGGACGTGGTCCTTGGGTGGGGAAATGAAAGAGAACGGTGCTTCGAAGCAGAGCAACTGCTACTTTGCTATTTTCTTTCCAGGATAAACATCGATGTCCTGAAAATAGCTCAAAACAAATTTTTAAGAGCATCTGGGGCATGCTAACTTTTAAACAGTCTACAGATCTAAGTGAGGGCCGGAAGCGCTCTCCCTGTAGTGGCCGAATAACCCCACGTTACACGGGCAAGGAAAGGGGGGCGTGAGATCTTAGGAGAGTTTGGTACCACGGTCACACTTGTGTCTTAAAATTTATTCTGGTTGGATGCTTAAACGTTCCATCAAAGTGATTATTTCAGAAGAAATAGAAATTCTTTGCCTATAAAACTAAATAAAATTTAATTTTGAGAGCCGCATTTTGCTAAAAAAAAAAATGTGAATACAAGAAGGATGAGTGTCCTTGGCCCCATGGACTCTCAGAATGTGTCTGCAACCTGGGCTCATCAATAAATAGCCCCACATTTTGGTCGACTTTTTTGCAAAGTTAATTTGAATTGGTCATGTCAGAAATCAATTTTTGAACATAATCTGTGGTGTAAATTTGTATGTATACTAAAATTTTCTGGGAGTCGAATTTTATAATAAATATGATACTACGTTAGTATATATGATGCATATATGTCATTATATTGAATCATTGTCTGGTGAGCAATAACCTGGTTAGCCTACATATTTCACATGACCATATATACACTTTTATTTTACAAGGACTTTGTATATATAAATGTAATGTATAATATATTTTCTATAAATATACGCATAAAGTCCATGTAAAATAAAAGTTACATTAAACTCGAATTAGGCAAAGACATAACTCTTCAAGAAACCACAGAAGATTGCTGAGCATGAATGTTTACTTATCCTGAGGGAGCACTTTTTATTAGTGTCATGTAGGAACCTTTAGTCAGTTACCTGTGTAGCCATTTAGAATGCAATTGCGAAATAAAGAACTAAGTTAATTTATAAACAAAAGCACCAGTAGGACAAGTGTTCCCAAAAATTATGTTTAAATTTTGTTTAAAATTGCAAAACTATGTTTAAATGGTATTTTTTTAGAACTAGAGTTATAGTTAAATAATAAAACCAGTGTGCAAATAAGCATACTGTATTTTTTCCTAATCTCTGTGACCATAATTAAAGAAATGTAATTTACATACTTATAATTTGTATGTATTTCACATTTAATCACATACAAACTACCTTTACTTGTAATTTACACACTACAGGAGGGGACTTTTAACAGCCTGTTCTATTCATAAACTGCTGTGTAACAAATTACTCCAAGTTTAGTGATTTAATACAGCAATAATCATTTATTATCTTTCACGCTTTCTATGGGTCAGCACAGACAGCACACATCGGGTGTGGTACAGGTCTGCTCCACGGGGTCTGGAGCTCCTCTGGAGCACTCCAAGGTGAGGCACTGGAGTCATCTGAGGGCTCATCCTCACACGTAGGAGAGGATGCTGGAGCAGGTGTCCGGAATACCCACACGTGGACTCCCCTTTGGGCTGGGCTTCTTCATAACAGAATGGCTAGATTTCAAGGGCAATCTTCGAGAGAGAGAGAGAGAGAGAGAGAGGGAAACCATATGACTTTCTCCCACCTTGCCTGAAGAGAGATGTAGCATTTCACCACATTCTATTGCTTGAAACAATTACAAACAGTGGAAGAGTGCCAACACTGCACAACACCCGCTATGCAGGATGGGATATGTATCAGTGTTTGAAATATGATGTGCCACAAAATTTAACTGGTTATGCCCTTGCTTTAGTACACACGACTGTATTCAAAATACAGGGATTCGTCCTGAGAAATGTGTCGTTAGGCAATTACGTCATTGTGTGAACATCATAGCGTGTATTTATGCAAACTAGTACTGCCTACTACACACCTAGGATACAAGGTGACAATCTTACGGGACCACCATAGTACATGTGGTCAGTCATTGACCAAAACGTCATTATGTGGCACATGACTGTACTTAATAAGCTATTTTTTATCTTTTCTTAAAAGAACTAGAATTTAAACTCTCTTTCCTTTTTTTTGACAACATATTTCTATGACTAAACCAACAAAAATTTATGACATTTCCTATTCTGCAAAAATTTGTTTCTCTAAAGGTTAATCAACTCTTTGTTTAAGTTGAAGATGAAGTTCTTGCAGAAGATAATTCAAGAATATTTTTAAAATTCAGAAAGTCAAATAAGCACATACATGCAGTAAATTTAGCATAATTTCTTTTCCAAAGGAAAATGAAAAGAAATTATATCTATGTTATGGGAATTCAGTACAAGTGGGGAATTTATGGATTGGAAAAATCTGGAATGAAGTCTAGGATATGGCTGGAGAGTTGGGAGACTTTCTGATTGAAAATAAAACAGATGTAGCAGGTTGATGATTTTGTACAGAGGACATGACTCAAAAGAATCCAAAAACTACTGGAAAAGGAAGGTGCTAGGGGCTTCAGATCAAACTAATGTCAGGTGACTGCGAACAGGAGGAAAATCTTTATCTCAAATTCACACACCTTTAAAAGAATGTAAAGGAAACATAAGGAACTTCAGAAAAGATATCTTGTATACGGAGGTGATAATTCAAAGTATTTAACAGCCTCTTTAGCATAAATCCCAAGCATTTAGTGAAGATGCCGGCCAGCATGCCACAGGCACGTACCCGCAGGCCAGGAGTCCTGTCTGGATGCAGCAGAGAGCATCCTCTGCCATGAAGCATCAGTCTGAGAGTCAGAAGGGGCCTTGACACATCAGTGGATCCAGCCCTACCTTTTTAGGTAGCTAAGAGTTGTTAGATTAATTTGCCCAATGAAGCAACTCTGTTAGAAGCACGAAGAGATTTGCTCAAAAACCACACAGAAACTAAGTTGTAGAATAAGATCAATAATGGAAACACGCTTTTTTCTAGAACATACTACTACCATTTCGCTGTGTTACTTGTGGTGTGACATATTTGAAACCCGGTGTTTATGGCACACCCAATCTCTTTCGGTAAAGAATGAGAAGGTGTCTGCTGTAGTCTGGCTCTGCCGTCAGTAAGACAAGTGGCCTGAGGCTGAGAAGGAGTCTCTGGCTTCGTCTGGCTGGTCCGTGCGAGACGGATCAGTGAGATTCACTTTAACTTCCTTCCAGTTCTCAATCCCGTGAGCTTGGACTATAGATCTCTTCCTTAGTGTCGATGGAAAACAGACCTTAGAACGCCCGAAATATCCACCTGGGAAAACCATGCCACCGAGACAGCCAGATGTGGGGCGATGTCCTTGCTGAGCTGTCCACTGCACTTAGGCTGTCGTGGGCGGGAGAGAGAGACCACATATTCTTATAAAAATGGGCTTGTCCAGACACGGCCGTGACAGACAAAACTTTAATATGAACACCACCCACTCATCCCAACACGTTCCTGGGCACGGGTCACCCTGGTGTTCTGTAGCCTTGGGTCACGGAGGCCACTCCAGCCGTGGGAGTGCCCATGAGCTGTGACTTCATTTTGTGGGTGAGCTGGTTGGTCAAAGTCAAAGCCAACAGCCAGGGTGCAAATGGGGGTAAGACCCTTCCCCTGGAGTTGGGCGTTTACTGGATTTGAAACACAGGGCACAGGAAAGACAATGAGGTGTGCGATGCAGCGCTAGTCTCCCTTTCCTAAAAGACTGTCACACTGGTATTTATTTACGTATTTGGTCCTCTCCACTCACAGCCCTGTGCGCCCTGCAGCCCGTGTTTGGTGGCGCCGTGAAGAAAGCTGTGCCCGCACGCGGCTCAGGACAGACATCCCTGCAGCTTCTCTCGGGGCCACAGAACTCAAACCACGAGAGAGAAGGAACGTCACACAGAACTGAGAGGGACAAGTTCAGCCCTGAGGACCTGCTCAGAGCAAAGCGCTGGGGAAGGCCGCCGGGCAAATGAGGAGTCAAAGGCAGCTCCCGGAGGGTGATGAGGCGCTTTTCAGCCCCGCCAGAGGTCGGAAGGTCCGAGGGTAAAATTATGACTTAGACTGGGAGTGAAATGAGTTTAGGGGTTGTGTCACATTATTCTCCCAAAGAAAGAGCACTAGGCGTGCTGGGTTCCATGTGCCACGGGCACTGGCAGGTTGAAGGGAGCCCCAGGCGTGGTGTCCACCCACTGTGGCAGGAGGCGGCAGCCACCCCCTAAGCAGGTCACTTCAGGTCTGTTTCAGTAAAATTCGATTTACAGCAAACTGTCGTTATCCTTCTATTTTAAAGAGCTGATTCTCAGAAGCAGACGAATCTTCTTTTCCCTGTTTCCGGTGTTTCGAGGCCTGCTCTTTCTGGTCCTGTTCCTGATTAGACCAGGCATTTCCTCTTCAGCTGCGTTCACCTTTGAAGTCAAGGCTCCAAATATTATGATATGTAGAAAATGTTTATTTATTGTTGCTCAGTGTCAATCAAGCAATTAGGGATGCCAGACATAAGGTTGAAATGCCACCCCCAAATAAAGTATTTCAGAGAATTTTAATCCAAAAAACATGCATTGAAGACTTCTTATGTTCAAGATACTGTGCAGAACTCTGCAAGACAGGGAGGGGAGCCAGGGTCACCATCTCGGGAGGCAATGCTGGTACACATCCAGGACCCACACGTGGTGCTGCTTCAAAGGCATTGTAGTTCTTTTTCTTCTTGGTGTTGCTTCCATGGACACCGGATCTCAGTGTCATCAGCTCCATAAATTACCCCAGACGAGATCACCTGAGTCCCCGTGGCTTGGGGCAGACGCAGCGAGGAGGGCTCAGGTCACTGGGCTTTGCCATGTCTGAGGGGAGCAGATCCCAACTCCTGGTGGGTTCACCATGCTAGACTCAGCTTGAGCTCTAGAGCGACCAGTGACTGGGGATCTGGGGATTTGGGTCTATGTTCCATGCCCAGGTGACCTCTCCTCCTCACTAAGGGAAGGGCCAGGTGGCTCTCGATGGCAGCCTGAACATTCCAGGTGTCGCATTTAGGCATGACAAGGGCACCTGGAGAATTCCACGCCAAGATGCCAGCAAGACGTGCCTGGTCACAGATTATGAGTCGCTCTCGGGAAAACAGTTCAGAAACACAGAGCTCAGGGTCCCCAGGAGTCTAGCTTGACATCCAGCTCAAATCTTAGAAACAGATATGGCAAAATAATTGAATAATTGTGAGGCAATATCATAAAAAGGGCGACCACTCATCGTCAAGCTCAGCTGAAAGTAGCGTATCCCTAGGTCATGGATCAGAAAATGGGCTAAGTTTCAGGGAAATTAGTTAGGTAGCTGAGGCTGAGTGGTGCTCCGTTCTTTCTCCTCCGAGGAAGCCGTAGGCTGTACTACATGACACTCAGGTCTGGGACTTAGTGTTCCAGGTGCCATATTCAGCTAAAATGGGACAAACATGCAAGTGGTATTCAGACTGCAGTGTTCTTTTTTTGAAATGGAAAAGTTCCGTGACGGTATAGAAATAGCTGCTTCAACCTCAGGATGTTATGCTTTAACCTCGTTTCTTAGATAAAGCGGGCGGGGGTGCGGCATCCAATAAGGAATAAGAGATGCGTGATTTGCCGTTTCTCTCCAGGCCTCCCTGGAAGTCCCTTATCTCAAGTGGGCTCAGGAACAAAGACCGTCCCCAACAGAGGTCCACCTAGTGCCCTCCAGGCCGCTCCACACAGCCTTAGGATAGCACCTCTCAAATGTCCGTGTGTACACGCACCCCTGGGCATCTGGTTAAGAGGCAGATTGATGCTGTAGGTCTGAGTGGGCTTGAGATGCTGCCCCTGTAACAGTTTCTGGTACTGCCAGTGCCCTAGGCCGTAGCCCACAGGCCGGGGAGCAAGGCGTTGAAGAGATTTATGGCCCCGTGTTCAAGAGACGCTGGTTGCCCACTGACAATGCACCAGCTACCACGGTTGGATCCAGCAGCACGGAGACTAACAAGACCCAGGTCCAGCCTTCAGGGACACAGAGCAAGGGGACAGCTTGAAATTGTGAGTTGAATGTTGTCATGCGGCCCATAGAGGTTACGTTGGGAGTGCGGGAGAAGCCGGGCTGAGGTGTGTGCGTGCACCGCGAAGAAGTTCCAGAGCAGCAAGTGCAGACGCAGCCAGAGAGGGAAGGGCGCCTTCCTCCGTGGTGTTTGGATTTATGGAGGCACCGCCGGGCTGCCCCAGACCCTCCCTTCAGCTCTGCATGTGGATGAGAACTCGTCAAAGGCAGCCAAGGCCGGTGCTCTTCCCTGAAGTGACTCTCAAATGTCACAGATAGGATGTGGTGGGGAGCCAACATAGAGGCGCTATTTACAGAGCGGGTCCTCCCACCAGTATTCCTAGTTCATGTTGTTCCAGACATTGAGTCTTTTGGAAAAGGATTCCAGCCTACACATCCTCCTACTTATCGGGGTCTTGTGAATCAGGACGTGGGGACATGTTCACACGTACAGGATGACTCGTGGTCCCTCCCGAAGGCTGGGATTCCCAGAGCAGGGACACCACACTTCCAGACCTGTCCTCCCCCACCTCTGCGTCTCATTAGACAAAACACATGAAAACATGAAATTTCCCCCTAGTATTATCAGAAGTTTGGCTGTGGTTTTTTTTGGTGAGGAAGATTGGCTCTGAGCTAACATCGATACCAATCTTCCCCTTTTTTCTTGAGGAAGATTGGCCCTGAGCTAACATCTATGCCAATTTTCCTCTGTTTTACATGTGGGATGCCACCACAGCGTAGCTTGATGAGCAGTGCGTAGGTCCACACCTGGGATCCAAACCCGTGAACCCTGGGTCACCAAAGCAGAGCACACGAACTTAACCTCTATGCTACTGGGCCAGCCCCCAGTTGTGGATTTAATGGTACCATGATATCTCTTTTTTACACATCTGCTTTTCAGCACAAACATTTTACCATCTGATTGTTGAACGCTTATCAGTTTCACTGTAATTTTATAATTATTGTTGTTAGAATTTCAAAATGGTGACAGCTTCCTTGCCTATATACATAATTTAGAGTGACAAATGTATTAAATATTGAAGCAATTCGATTGATTCTATAGATGATGATGTGTTGTGTCTGAAAAATACAATTGTGTAAACAAAACAGGTGTTCCTTCTTACAAGTATAAATATTAATATTCTACTCTTTTAAGGAAAAATAAACACCTAGTGTATGTTCTTTTCTAATGAAGGTGATCCAGCTCAAAATACTAGCATGATGACAGAAAAATGTGGAAAACTTTCTGCTTATAAAAAGACACATGGAATCCGTCCTACGGGGATGACAGACGAAAGGGAAGTCATTATAATAGACACAGGAAAGTTCAGCCCGGTCCCTGACCCAGCTGGATGAATGGCTTGGTCTGCCGCTCGCTTGTCGGGTGTAAACCACACTTTTCGGAAGCCACTGGAGCGGAGGCCGGCATAGTTGCCGCTATCTGTTGACTGCAGACTCGACATCAACACTGCTGCCATCTTATTTTAAAGAACCGAGGGGTAAGCAGGAAGGAAGTGACATTTTGGGGATCCACATTCTCCTTCAGATCCAGGAAGCCCCGTCTGTTTCTCGCTCGCAGACGCAGAGGCCCCAGGGGCCATGAGAGATGAGCCTGGCGCTGCCCGGGGACATGCCCTCCAGTGCCTGCCTGTGCTGTCAGCTCTCTGCCCTCTCCTTCTCTCAGTGCGGTGGACAAAGCCTAGGTCCTCCTCCCGCAGAGAGGATAGAAATCATCTGAGAAACTAATCCAGACTCATAAAAATGATATTGTTGCCTTAACAAATTTGCCTCCCCAAGTAAAATCTGCGTGCAACTCTTCCCAGCTCTCTGGACGCAGTTAAATTATACAGTGTATGCTAAACACATTTTATGATGTCTTGAGTTTTTGTTGTATATTATGTGAAATTTAGTGAACCCAGCGATTCCAAACGTGCACAGATCAGAAGCTCCAGGATCTTTTCAAACTCCAGGCCGTAGCCTAGACAGGTTAAAAATGATAATCACAGGGGCTGCGACGCCCGTGGTTCCCGGAGCCCCAGATGGTTGCAATGTGCAGACCAGCTTAGACCCAGTGCCCGCAGCGTCCACTGTGCACCAGGCACCGGCCAGGTGTTTAAATGCATGTCCCCTCAAGCAGGGATTTTGCTGGGGGTTACCGAGGTGCTCAGTGGTGCAGCTGGACAGCCTGACCACAAAGGTCACGCACTTTCTGCTGCACTTGGGGATGACAAACAACGAAAACAAAGGGTGGATGGGGCAGTGGCCACTTCAGGGCAATCCGGAGAATAGACGTGGGGAGCAAGGGTTTCTGTCTGGCCTGTCTCAACAATTGATGGTTCTTTTAACAATGTTGGCTGAGAATTTATAGTGTGTCAGGTTTGACCCTGGGGATGCAGTGATGGAGAAGGCGTGGTTGCTTCTCTCCAGCAGCTCCTGGTTTGCTGGGAAGGTGAAAACAGTTGGAAACAGCAAGGTTCACACCTGGGAGAGCTGTGAGCCAAGCGGGGCCCAGAGGCGCCTTTCAGGGAGCATGAAGGCTGGCGAGAGGTGGAGGACAGGTTCCTGGGCCTTGGAGAGTGGGGAGGAGCTTGGGGCTAGGTAAGGTGGGACAGTGAAGGCCACAGAGACAGTTTAGAGGTAGCTTGGAGCCCAGGTTCACAGGATGGAGAGCAATCCCCTGCAAACGGGGTGGGCACATCTGTCCGGACAGGACCAGAAGGCAAAGGGCCTTATCCTGGAGAAACTGGGAGCCGTGAATTATTTTATCTTGTGTTGCTTCTGCATGGCACAGCCCTCCACCCTGTCAGTGTTGAAAAAGAACGCTTGGGTGGACTGGGGGCTCTGCAGGTGGAGGGCAGGCCACAGCCTCAATCCAGCAGATGCTGATGGAGGCAGCAAATGCAGCATGAACGGGACATTTCCCAGCATGCTCGAGGCCAGAGCACGGCCGGCCGGGTACCATCCATCAGATGAAACGGGCAGGATTTGAGGAGGCACTGGATGTAGGGTTGAGAGAGGAGGGGTTGAAGATGGATCCAAACCTTTTTTCCTAGGCGACCTGTGGATGGGCAGGGCATTCATGGACCTACAGAAGGTGGAAGAGGAGGTTTCTAGAGGAAGAATGCATTCTCCACCTTGCACTGCCTGAGTTTCGATCACTCCGGCATGGGGCGGCCCCCACGGTCTCTGCAGTTAGTTCATACCACTCAGGTAGTTATACGCACCAAATTGAAGTCTGAGATACCTCCACGGAATGGTGGCTGAGGGGACCCAATACTATTAATTGGGAGGATGGCCTTTCTATTCCCCTCAGAGAACAGCTCTAAGACAGCAGCGCCACTGCTATGTGAGAGGTGAGTGTGGCCAATGGCCATGCAGTAAGTCAGTCAAAATAATGTGCGCTTATATAGCATTTACTTGTGGCGGGCGTTGTTCTAACATCTAATCTAACCCTCCCAACAGCCCCATATGGTAGGTACTACTATTTCTAACCTCCCTATTCTACAGGTGGGGAGACGGGCAGAGAGTAGGTTGTCAAGACCTCACAGTAGTAAGAAGGGGTGAGATTTGCATTTGCGGCCTGGTTCCAGAGTCTGAGCCCGTATGTTTCCACTCT
Source organism: Equus przewalskii (assembly GCF_037783145.1). NCBI lineage: Eukaryota > Metazoa > Chordata > Mammalia > Perissodactyla > Equidae > Equus > Equus przewalskii. Next base: position 77,384,277 of record NC_091846.1, read on the forward strand.
GTTGCCTTTGTCTGGAATGTGTTGCTGAAGCAGATAGCGCTATGGAGATTTCAATGGCCTTTGAAAAAGAAAACAGATTTTCCCTTTCATTTTTTAGTTCTTCCTTCGATTATTCCAAAAATGTATAGGCTCCACGATTTCTGCTCAAGAAGAGCAGGCAAGAATTTAATTCTCCTACACGGTGAAAATGATATCGGTTCTGAGGGTTTGACATCTATAGAGTACAAAAAATTGCTAGAAAAAGTTTAATTCATGCCCCGCTTAGTTTCTCTCAAAGACAAGGATTTCTGTGTCATTTTCTCAGAAGTGCAGGATGAAATTTCAAGGAAACCCCAAGGGTTTTTTTGTGTGTGGTTTTTTTCATAAAATCAGACTCTATTATAATGATCTAAGGGCACAGTGGGAATTAAGTAATGTATTCTTTCTGATGAGAAGATAGTGCTTTCATACAGACGTATTTGAATTAAGATAGATTTTTAATTCCCATCTTCAAGAATTTTTAAAAAATCAATTCCTCAGTAAAAATAAAATTATATGTTTTTGGTTTTTTGTACCATTGGGCTGTTGGCTAGAAGTTCTTGTGCCTAGTGGTCCTCTAACTAGCTGGCTAACTGTGGGTTGCCCCTCAGCATCTCAGGCTTCGGCTTCGCTCGTCTGTGAGGCAGAGCAGATGATCTCACAGCCCTCCAGCGAGCTGAGCACGTCACTCTGAGCAGAGACGAGACCTACTCGATACCAACAAACGTTAAGGAATGCTTAAAAACAGGCTGCTTCTTTTCTAACTTTAGTCCATTGCGCTGAGCTTGGAATAAATCGCACAATATCAGGAGGTAACATGACCAGCAATTAAAACCAACAAGATCAAAAGTATCAGAGAAAACAATCATCACACGTGCCCCGCAACTCACTTTGCTCCATGCTGGCTCTCCTTCTGTTCCTTGAATAAGACAAGCTCATCCAGCTTCTGGGAATTTGGACTTGCTCTTCCCTTTTCCTGGAATGCTCTCTATTCCGTCTTCTCATGAACAACATTCTCAGTTTTTTCTCAGATATCTGATCTCTTGAATCAAAACTTCCCTAAATGTCAGGTCTACACAGCCTGCTCAGTCTGTCCTCACTCCGCTTTCCATCAAGGCACTGTCTCCACATGAAATGACACAAGGTTTAGCTGACTGTTTATCATCCATCTCTCGCTAGGACTAGACCCCGAGTGGGCAAAGATGTCATCTGTGGTTTCAGTCAGGTCTAGGCAATGCTTTCAGAAGCAGGCAGTTGCCTCTGTCTTGTAATTTGAAAGTACCAGAAAGATATCCCTTACAAAAAATATTCTTCCTAGGCTGAAACCACTGTATGTAATATCAATTCTTCCTGGCAGGATGATATATTAAACTAACTCACACCGCTGTGTTAATGAATCAGCAAATACATCATTGCTAACGGGAGGGAAAGTGAAGTTCAAGAGAAGTGCATATGTAACACAGTGAGCCAGAAGCAGGGGTCAGAGCAGACGGAAGCACAGGCAGAAGTGTTTTGGTTTTCTTAGGATCATGCCTCCACGGCAAGATAAACCAAGATCTGGACATATTTGATGACATCACACAAACATCTGTTGAGGATCTAATCTAAGCCAAGCCCTGGTAGCCAAGGTCTAGGTGCTGTGGATGGAAGCTTTAGTAAGGCCCCTGGAGGAGGCATGTCTGCGGCTCCACCTCCCCATTGGTTCCCCTCTTCCTCTGGGCCACACATCCTTGAAGTTGGCTGTGGTCGCGTGGCATGTTTTATAAAGTACGAATAGAAGTAGCTTGCGTCAGTTCTGGTCAAAAGGACTTAAGATCTAGTGCATAACTCTTTACTGGATTTCTTCCAGCATCTTGCCTAGGAGTTCCTGATGGAGTAGCTAGAAGATGGCAGAGCATCTCGCAGCCTGATTGCAACAGCCAAGCACACAGGACTATGGCTCTGAAGAACGACCCCACCCACAGTAGGCTCGTCATGAGTGAAAAACAAATGTTTGTGGCATCAGTACAGGGACGTTCAGGTGATGTGTAAGGGCAGTGTTGCCTAGACCTGACTGAAACCACAGATGACGTCGCTGGCCACTCAGGGTCTAGTCCTAGCGAGAGATGGATGATAAACAGTCAGCTAAACCTTGTGTCATTTCATGTAGTGACAGTGCCTTGATGGAAAGTGGAGTGAGGACAGACTGAGCAGGCTGTGTAGACCCGATGTTTAGGGAAGTTTTGATTGAAGAGATCAGATATCTGAGAAAAAACCGAGAAGGCGGTTCGTGAGAAGACAGAATAGAGAGCATTCCAGGAAAGGGGAAGAGCAAGTCCAAATTCCCAGAAGCTGAATGAGCTTGTCTTATTCGAGGAACAGGAGAGCCAGCACGGAGCAAAGTGAGTTGCAGGGCACGTGTGACGAGATGAGGGCAAAGAGGACCAGGTCACACAGGACCCTGTTGCCCAGGATTGTTGAGATTTTACATGATTCCAGGTTCAGCGAAAGCCATGGCAGCCTGCTGAGCAGGGGATGATGTGACCCGACTCATCCTGTAAAGACATCAACCTGACTGTCGTGTGGAGTACAGACAGCAGGGGAGCAAGAACGTCAAAGGGGGCTTTCAGGAGATCCTTCTAGATGTGGACGGTACCCTGGGCTGGGGAGCAGCAGTAGAGATCTGAGAAGTGTTCGAATTCCGAGTGTATTTTGGAATTAAATCCAAAAGCCTTGCTGCTGACTTAGCTGTGGGATGTGTGAGAAAAAGAGAAGTCAGTGTTAGCTTGTAGTTTTGGGGACGTAAGCCACTTGGTGAATGGAGTTGTTATTTTTTAAGATGGGGAGATCTAGATTGGAACAGGGCTGGGGGCCTAGAGTTGGGGGAGAAATCACGAGATCTTCCTTAAATACATGCGTGCCTACCCTTAGATATACATGTTGGAAAGCAATTGACTAGGTATCTGGATATAGGATTCTGGAGCCCAAATTAAGAAGTGAAGGCTGGAGATAGAAAAGATTAAACAAGTGAAGAGAGAGGAATGAAAGAAGGTGAGGGGAGGGAGGAATAATAGACAGAGAGCTGGATGGAGGAGCGGACAGACAGATGAGAGAACCCATGGCATTTAAAGGCACAGACCTGGATGAGACGCCTACAACATGCGTGGGCAGAGAAGGGCCGAGCTCCTGGGCTCTCTACATCTGGACTGCTAGAAGAGGGGATCCTGCAGAGGGGGATCCGGCAGACCGGAAAGGAATGAACAGCACAGGAAGAGAAAAGCCAGGAGAGTCTGTCTTCTTGGAAAGAAGCAAATAAAGCATTCCAAGACAGGGGGAGTGACCGACTGCCTCAAAGACTGCTGATGGGTCAAGAAACACAAAACGTGAGGACCCCACTTTAAATTTGGCAGCATGGGGGTCATTGATGTCCTTGGCCAGAACATTTCAACAAAGTGTTAGGGACAAAAGCCTTATTAGGTGAGTTCCAGAGGGATTCAAGGTCTTTGGGTGAAAACATTTCAGTTCACCGCAATTCAGTTCCACACTTTGGAAAATCGTTTAACAGTTTCTTTAAAAGTTAAAGATATACCAATCATGAAATGCAGCCATTCCATTCCTAGATATTTACCCAGTAGAAATAAAAACATATGCTCTCACAAATACTTGTACACAAATATTCATTCACAGCAACTTTCTTTGTAGTAAATCCGAATGAAAACAACCCAAATACCTATCAACAGGATAAACAGATTTTGATATATCCACACAATGGAACATCACTCACCAATAAAAAGCAATAAACTGATGATACATGCGATGACATGCATGGACCTCAAAATCATTTTGCTGAGCAGAAGAAACCAGACACAAAGGATTAAATAGTGTACACGTATAAAATTCTATAAAATACAAGCTAATCTCTAGTGACAGAAATAAGATCAGTGACTATCTGGGGTAGAGGGAGAGAGAGAGATTGCAAAAAGGCATGAGGAAACTAGGATTTTAAACATCCTCGTGGGTGTGTGTGTATTGGTACCCCATTGTGGTTTTAATTTCCATTTCCCTGATGACTAGAGATGTTGAGTATCTTCTGATGTGCCTTTTGGCCACTTGTACATCTTTTTTTGTAAAGCGTCTCTGTAAATCTTCTGGTGCTTTTTATTGGGTTGCTTATCTTCTTAATGTTGAGGTGGAAATGTTGTATTGTATATTTATCACTGTTACATGCCATCAAGTCGGCTCGGACTCCTGGAGACCCAATGAATGAGTGACGTCCACCACATCAACACCCTTCAACAGCCCTTCTCAGCTCCTGTAGACTCATGCCTATGGCCTCCTTTATGGAGTCAACCCATCTCATATTTGGTCCTCCTCCTTTCCTGCTGCCTTCTACTTTCCCAGCATTGTTGTCTTTTCCAAAGAATCCTGCCTTCTCATGATGTGTGCAAAGTAGGACAGCCTCAGTTTTATCCTTTTCCTCCAGCAATAGCTGCAGCTTAATTTGCTCTAGGACCCATGTGTTTGTCTTCCTGGCAGCCTAGGGTGTCCGTAGAGCTCTCCTCCAGTGGTTTCAAATGAATCCTTTTTTTCCTGTCAGCCGTCTTCACTGTCCAGCTTTCACACCATACACACTAATTGGGAAGACGAGAGTGTGGGTAACCTCGGCCTTCGTCTCTAATGATACTTTCTTACACTTGATGATCTTTCCTAATTCTTTCATTGCTGCCCTTCCACGTCCCCATCTTCTCTTGATTTCTTGGCTGCAGTCTCAATTTAAATTGATGACTGAACCAAGGTAAACAAAACCTTTCACAATTTCAATGTCTTCACTATCTACATTAAAGTTGTGTAGTTCTTCTGTAGCCATGATTTTTGTCCTCCTGATGTTCAAATGCAGTCGTGCTTTGGCACTTTCTTCTTTCACTTTTGTCAGAAGTCATTTCAAGGCATTGCTGCTTTCTGCTAGTAAGATGGTGTCATCTGCATGTCTTAGATTGTTGATATTTCTTCCACCAGTTTTCCCTCCTCCTTCACCTGAGTCTAGCCCAGCTTTTTGTATGCTATGTTCTGCATACGGACTAAACAGTTAGGAAGAAAAACTGCATGCTGTCTGACACCTTTGCCTCTAGGAAACCACTCTGTCTTTCCATATTCTGTCCTGACATGGCTTCTTGTCCACAGTACAGGTCACGCATCAGGACAGTCAGGTACTAAAGCACGTCCATTTCTTTCAGGGCAGCGCACAGCTTTTCATGATCCACTCAAAGGCTTTACTGCTGTCTATAAAACATAGACTAACCTTCTTCTCAAATTCTTTGGCACACTCCAGTAGCCAACTGATAATCGCAATTAGATTTCCTGTGCCTCTCTGTCTTCAAAATCCAGCTTGGATAGCAGGCATTTCTTGCTCCACATAGGGTCAAAGGCTTCATTTGTAGCACCTTGAGCATCACTTTACTTGCACGGGAAATTAGAGTTATGGTTCTGTAGTTACCACACTCCTCGGCATCTCCTTTCTTGGGGGTTATATATTTATACAATGTAAATATACACAAAAATACATTTCTTTTTTTAAAAAAAGGATTTTAAGAGCTAAGAGTCCTTGCCAAGTAATTAAATGCTATAGCATTGGAAAGTGTTCCCATATAATAAATTCTTTTTTATCACCTCACCTGTATATACACTATATATATTTTAGTTGAAAACTTTCTTTGTATCCCTGGAATATCACACTTGATCATGGAGAATTACATTTTAGATGCTTCTTAATTTTATTTGCTGTTATTTTAAGTAAAGTTTTTTAATGTTAATATTTATGAACCAACCTAAATTTACAGATTTAGATTAGTCTGAGATATCTGTGTATGTGTGTATATACCAGGGTGATATCTTCATCACATTTTGATATGGTAGCTTTGTGGACTTTATAAAAAGAACTCTTTCTAAAGTTCTGTAAAGGTTTAGAAATTTGGAAGACATTCACCAGTGAAACTGTTTGGACTTGAGCCTTTTTTCAAGGGGTAGCAGTTTTCAGAGACACAATAATGGCACTCGTATGTCGCTAGGAGGTTTAAATAGTGAAATAAGGCCAAAAGCTTATGATACTTAAGAGACTCAAAGTGAATGCCAGTTCCAATGTGTCACAATTTCAGAAAACTTCCCCATCCTAGGAGCTACATTTTGCCTTGCAGATAATTTGGAAAGAAGGGAAGTTTAGAAGAATGTCATGTCACTAGCCATTACACCGTTCTAAAAGTTTTCATGTTCCTTAAAAATTCTTAACAATGGGAAAGGCTTTCTTGGGAAATTCCAGAATTGACAATTCTCCTTTGTTACGGCTTCCCATCTCCAAGCAGAGACACTATCTGTCATTAGCCTCAAACAGAATATAAAATTAAATTGTATCTGACTTATTTTTTGTGACCTTCCATGATATAGCCATATTTTACTGAATTTAGTAAGCCCCTAAAGCTTTTTCTCTCATACCATCCTTCTTTCTAGGTTATTAGTGCCTAATATTTGGGTCCTCTTCTTTTACTTTTTGTCATTATATATTTCTCATACTAAAGCCAAACTCCTTTGCTCTGCGTAGAAAAGCTCGGGCAGCCTGCTCACCTGCAGGCGTCATGGGCATGCTGCGTGCCCTTCTTATCAACTTTATTGATATCATCCGCTGAAAATAGACCCAGACCTAATGAAGACAGGAACTGAATTAGCAAATGACATAATTAACACACACATACACACAACTCATTCCTTCTAGAAAAAAACATTGTGTCATTAACCTGTGATCCAGAATAAGCTTTAGTGACCTCAGATGGTAAATAATTCCCGCGGGCAGCAATGTGAGTGACTGTCTATGACTCTCTTATTTATAGTACAAGGGACAAGAGCATGTCATGGCATAATTGAAAATGCTTTCCCATTGGTCTTATTCATCAACATGTTATTAGAATCTTTGTTAAAATATTATTAGCTTGTTTAAGCTTTGTCAGGTCTTACAAACTCCAGAATTAGCTTTTCATCTAAGTGTAGTGGCATGCTTTTTTTCCTTTGTAAGGAACAATCATGTTCCAGGTGCCCTGTGAATCCATGGTAAACTAATTAATCTTTGTCTAATGGCATTAATTAGGATGGTATTTAGACCCATGTCTTCCAAACACTCTTGGAACCATGACCTACTCATAGATCCTCAGGTTGACATAAAAAGCTACCAACTCACATTGCTTTGTGAGTAGAATTTCTGACAAAAACTTGCACATCGTAATTTTAAAGGTAATTATTTTTTTGGCAGGCAGAAAATACTGTGATTTTCATGTGTTCCTCATGAAAAGTCACAGGATTTTCTACTGGGACACCATCCTTGGTAATACTCCATGTGGATAACAATCTGAGGGCATGGCAGGCTTGTGGCCAAATGGAGCCACTTTCATAAAAATCGAAAGTAATCCTGAACCACACACAGGAGCACTCCAGGCTGTTCATCTGACTCCTTGGCACAATGTCACAGTTTACCCGGGAAACCAATTTTGCTGAAGGGAAAATAACAAGGAAATTTCAGTGTGAGGAAGATTCCTCAATGACCTATCAGACGAAAATTCTGTATGGGCAGGACGTCTGTCTGAAGAGACAGTATTCAAAGAACATCTATTCCCAGCAAGCGTGAGAAGCTTAGTTCCAATGCATCCTTCCTTGTGTCTCTTAATCAGCCTGGAACCGAAAGCTGTAGAAACAAGCAGAGAGCCCCAAGGAAAGCAGAAACATGCACGCACACTTGGCGAGCCCCACCGCATGCTTTCAAGGCTGTGCAGGAACCTCAGAGCATGGCCGAAGTTAATGCAAAATAAATGGATTGTTCGGCGGAGGCACTTGGCAGAAGACGGGGAGACACGAAAGAACCGCATGGGAATCATTACCGAAATATGGAAAAGCTGCGGGCTTTCGCCAGCTTTCCAGGGACTTCATAAGCTGTGACGTTTATAAAAAACATAATACGTCCTATGCTTCTAAATTTATAACAAAACTATCCATAAAACTGTCTGGAAAGAATTTGTATTCTGGCTATGGCTCTTAACTATAAAATATTAACATATATACACATAAAACAAAAGGTACTTGGCTTATTTTAATGTTGCAGTTTATTTTTTAATTAGGATTTTTACTTACGTTGATCTACAGGTTTCTACCTGTTTCATTTCATGCAAGTTGCTAATTATCTTGCAGGTTTTGAAATATAATTATTTTGCAGACCTCTCTCCCCCTCTTTCCTTCTTTCCTTCCTTCGTGCCTGCCTTCCTTCCTTCCTTCTTCGGCGAATTCAGCCAGTCAGCCCCCACATTATTGAGCACCAACCACGAGTCGGTGACTCCCTGGCTTCCAGGCACTCATTATACAGAGCTGTTTCACCATGTTTTCACTTAACTGTTCCATTGAACTGACGCCATTTGATAACGATTTGATGCACAACACATTACACATAACTTAGAAAAAAACTTTATCCATGGGATGTTAATCGGAGACACTGAAATGAGCATCTTACACATGTTTTCTTTCCTGTCCAAACAAAGCAAACTGCCAGACAGACAGCGATAAAGGCGTTTTTCTCCCTCCTCCACTCTCTACTCCTGCTCGGGAAAAAGAAAACTTGGCAGCCAACCCTCGTCTATAAATGAGTGTTGTTTTGAAGTGACTGTACATACAGCTCCCACTCTACACCAACACACCACCACAATCGCCATTTTTCATATTCTTACCATGTCTGCACGAAAATAAGAAAAATGAGGAAACACTCAAAATTGAGAAGGAACATAAAGTCTGGGAGACACAGGAAACTCTGGACAGTGTGGTTCCCACGAGGGAAGTATTCGTGGAGGGAGAAGAGACGAATGGTGGACGAGCCTGGTGGCAGCTGTGTGTATCCTGTCACTGTGGGGAATCTAAGGACCAGCTGAGGCACTGAGAAGACCATCTCTATAGACTACCCGGAGAGGAAACTTCACCAACACTGACGGAGAGCTCCCGGCCATCCCCATCACCTCCCATTGTGGACGTGAAAGGGCATTTCTCCCTACACAGGGCACTGGGATGCTGGCTGCCGTGCTTGGTCTATGCCGCCATTTGGTAGATACTGGGTCTGAAGAGGTCTCTCTTCAGGATGAGTACATAGGCGCATGTACCCACACAGAGAACACGGGGATAACCCAACAGGTAAAGGATAGGGAAGTCACCCCCCTAAACTGTCAGAGGCAGGAAAATCTTCTGAAAATTGACTGAACGTAACTTCTGGAATAGGGCTTTCTAGACTGTCTAATGACCTTAATGGGATGAGAGGAAGGCCTCCAGAAAGCCAAAGGAAAAATCCATAAGACTTATGAGAAAGGGGATATGGATGAGAAAATGAAAAACTAAAAATAATTCAAGAAACGCAATGAAGCAAGTGAACGGGGAGGTGGAAGAGCAAATAGGGGAGCTGACACTGTAGGAAACGGACCAGTCACGGGGACAAGCTTGAAGAGCTCTCCAGCGTGCAGAGGAGAAAGGCAGTGTGATGAGGAAGAGCAAAGATATTCATGCAGAGAATAAAAATATGATAGAAGAAAACGACTTAGAAATACAGACTGAAATATACAATTAAAGAAAAATCAAAGGAAATAAACATCTGGGAATATTGAATTTTTATTGCAATCAGAAGGAAAATTCCACGAGCATGCAGGCCATAAACAAATTATCCTAAAAGGAACAAATATCACATTGCTCTTGAATTTCTCTTTTGTGAAGTGACACGTTAGAAGACAGTAGAGTATATAATATACTCTAAAATATCCAGGGTGAGTGAATAAATCAACGGGAAAAAATTAAGCAAATACAAACTAAAAAAAAAAAAGCGATGGTATAATTGAACACAGTTTTAAGATATACGAGAAAAAAATCAAATGGGACTGAGGTTATTTATTATTGATAAAGGGGATAATCTAAACTGAAAATAAAAGAGTTATGAACTTTAATGCATCAAAAATATTGTATCAAAAACCTAAAGTAAGATGTGTTAGATTCAAGAAGATTGTAATACCATGGTATATACTATTTCCGTACGACTCCACACCATAAGCCACATGCTCTGAACGCTTGCAAACTAGATATTATTAGTAAAAGATTACATGTAAAACTCCAGCCTCTGAGCATGGATTGCTGCAAGGACTTTGAAGAGCAATTAGGGAATATTTATTGAAATTAGAAACGTACATTCTAATTCTAATTCTAATTAACCCCATGGCCAAGTAGTTAAGTTTATATACTCTGCTTCAGCGGCCCAGGGTTCATTAGTTCAGATCCTGGTCACAGACCTGCACACCACTCATTGAGCCATGCTGTGGCAGCATCCCACATAGAGGAACTAGAATGACTTATGACTGGGCTATCCACTGTGGCTTGGGGAGGGAAAAAAAGAGGAAGGCTGGCAACAGATGTTAGCTCACGGCCAATCTTCTTCACCAAAAGAAGAGCTTCCTCATCATTAGATATATTCATAAAAAAATAAGAAATGTGCAAATCAACAATTCCACTCTGTCCCTTCTACACGCATGCCTTAAGGAAACGCTCCTGCATGGTCACAGTGAGAGGTAAGTGGGAGAGATGCATTACAGCAATGCTCATAATAGGAAAAAAGAGGAAGAAGCACAGAGACAGGCTTCCATAGGGAAATGAGTGAATAGAATGCAGAGTACAATAGACTCCTATAAAGAAATGAAAAAAATATGTAAATGAACGAAACAGTACACACCTAGCTCATGCTAGTGAGATTTGGGTGCTGGGAGTTAGCAATTGGACAGTGCGTAGCTGTAAAAGGAGAATTTGGCCTTGCCTCTAATATTCATTTCTTTTTCGTTCTCTTGTGAAGAATGTATGTGTCTATTATACGTGCAATTATTAAAACTACTGGAAGAGAGCTCAGATAGCAATAGCAGTTTTTCATTCTGAGTGGTGGGAATGTGCATGATGGCTTTATTATGCTTCGTTTTTCCTTTTCATAGTTTCTTCATTTTATTAAAACATAGAATTCAGGAATAAAAGTTGTAATAAATAAGACTTAGGCCAAAGGGAAATAAAAACTGGAGTTACAGATTATTTTTAAAATAAATAATTGGGGCCACTAAGTAGCCAAATTTAGAATTTGTAGCTAACGCTGTCCACAGAGGCAAACATTTTGTCCTTGCATATTTCCATCACTAAGAGTTAAAGAAACAGAAAGAATCAGCATGTAATTCAAGAAGGTAGAGAAACCAACCCAAAGAAAGCAACCATGTGCGTTACGTAAACATTAAGACTGGTTCTAACTTCTCACGAACGCCCTAGACTTCCCAGGGCCAGAAGTGTTAGCGACGATATGATGACCTGTGTGCATCCCTCTCTGGGGACAGGTTGTTTCCTGGGTTCTGAGACGGATGGTGAGACAGAGGGACGTGCTGAGAAAACAATTCTGAACTGCACTCCTGAGACCTCCAGGTCTGCTCTCTCTGTGTAGGCGTGGGGTGGGGTCAGCGGGGAGAGGGCGACCTTGAGCCATCATAGTGGCTAATTTTCCTGGAAGGGGGTGAACTTTCTGGAAGACAGTTTCCAGGAGCCACCTTGGAATGTCTGCAGGTGAATAGAAGCAGTGATTCCTGCCCACCATGAACCGAGAGGGGGCATCAGAAGGTGGGAGTCTGCTGTGGGCAGCAAGGGAAAAGCCCCAAACCTGCCTCATTGCTGGTGAAAATGGTACCTGGAATTTCCCGTGATGTCAGGATAGTGAGGAGAGCGATGCGGGGCCCTTTGTGGCCTGGGAAGAATTTGAATTATTGTTGGTGAATGCTAGCCCCATAATCACGAGACAGAAAAGGCTTGTCTGCAGTTTCTATTCTGGTGGGTAATATGCCCTGTATGTTCTCTCCCTGAGATGAAAACACTGTGTTCTGATATTTGCATGAGGATTTGTGCAATTTTCTTGGAACAAAGAGCTACTTGCAGTGGTTTTCTTTGAGCACCAGCACTGAATTGTTACACGCGTTCAAGGACTCTGCTTTTGCTTTGACTCTCTCTTATTTTCAAAACCTTTCTTATAAATCTCACCAGGGCCTGGCATGATTTATTCAAGGTCCCGTGGAACAGAAACTGAATCAGTAGTCTTGTATGCCATAGGATGAATTTTTAAATAGGTTTTTTTTCCTACGAAAAAATTGAATCAAGAACGAATGGGAAATACACCCAAGGAATTCCTTAATAGAAAAAAATTTTTTAAAAGAAGAAAGAAAGAATGAGGAAAATCCCAAAAGGCGGGTTTTCACGATGGTCCATACAAGACTGTTTCACAACCAGCTAGCCTTAACTCCATCTAAGAGGAGGACTGCTTGTGGCAGATTGTATATTCCCCAAATGGGCAGCAACATCTCCTGGCCACAGGTCCTTCCACGGTATGACTTTGCCACTCCCGCATCAACAGTGAGATCTAACTCCTCTTCCCTTGGTTCTGGCAGCTTGTGACTGCTTCATCTGGTAGAGTATGAATGGAAGTAATGCTCTGTAACTTCCAAGGCTGGATCATGAAGGGCAATACACCTTCTGCCTTATTCACCGGAACACTCACCTGGGGAACCCAGAGCTGTCAGGTAAGAAGTTTGACCAGCTTGAGGCAACCATGTTGGGAGGAAGCCCAAACACACATGGGAGGCCACAGGCAGGTGCTCTAGCCAGCAGTCCTAGTCTTTGAATCATCCCAGCCCAGGCACCAGATGTGTGAATGATCAAGCCTCTAGATGATTTCTGGCCATGGGGTCACCTATGAGTCTTCCCAGCTGAGGCCCAAGACATCACGGAGCAGAGACAAACCATTCCCACGGGTGCTGTCTGAATTCCAGACGTACATGATTTGTGAGCACTATCAACTGTGTGATTCAAGCCACTAAGTTTTGCTGTAACCAGAACTGTTACAGGTTGAATTGTGTATCCTCAAAATTCATGTATTGAAATCCTAACTCCCTAGTACCTCAGCATGTGACCTTCTTGGTTATCACACATGTAATTAGTTAAGATGACATCATACTGCAGTAGAGTGGGCATCTAATCCAATAAGGATGGTGTCCTTATAAAAAGAGAAAATTTGGACACAGACACCTCACAAGGAAAATGCCATGTGAAGATGGAGACAGACATGGGGAGATGCTTCTACATGGCAACAGACGCCAGTGATCGCCAGCATACCATCGGAAGATGGGAGAGACCCAGAACAAATTCTCCATCACAGCCCTCAGACGGAACCAGCCCTGCTGACACCTTGACCTCAGCTTTCCAGCCTCCTGAAGAGTACACAATAAATTTCTGTCCTCTAAGCCAGAGTTTGCGGTACTTTTTAATGGCAACCACAAGAAACCAATACCCTCAAGAAAAAATTAGATACTGGTGTGTAAGATTATATTAATATTTCTGGTTAGTTTTGCCCAAAAAATGCCCATTTGTCAAGATTATTTTGATGTGTTGTTACTTTTAAGTAATATAAGGAGTTAGATAGATAAGTAACTCTACCAGATTTGGGTCATCCACTCATTTTCTTACCCCACCTTTTGCATTTCTACAAGCTGTGGCTACAGTGTGGATCAGGATGGAGCCCAGGAGAAAGCCCTGCTAGAAAACTCCTCAGGTAATCACGAGGTCATTAATGAACACTCAGGACTGTCACTCAACTGGAAACAAAGTCACCTCATTCCACTCTTAGATGGTCCACACCACTCCATTTTGTCCGTAGGATGTTGAGACACCTTGTTAAATGCCTGGCTGAAACCCCCGCAAACTGTATCGACAGCATTTTCACCATGTACTGATTCAGTAACTCAGATCCATGACTTAACCTGTGTGAACGTGTGTGCAAACCCAACCACGTGTACATGTTGTTATGCATACACTCTCATGTGCACAACCCCAACACACGTTTTCAAGAGCAGGAGAACATTGGGTGAGCAGGTAGATTTGATGCCTATCCCAGAATAAAAATAAACAAAACAGCTTTAGAATGGACCATTAAAGGAAACTATAATAACTAGACACTGATCAGGGGACATGTCAAAGCCACCTCATTGTAAAATAGGGTTTTAGGCGGGCAGAGACATTTGTCCTTGCCCACGCCTCCAGCTTCATTAGTAACTTAGATAATGACAGAAAAAAGGCTCCACCATTATCTGTGAACAACACAAAGCCAAAAATGGCAAAAGGAATTGCATGTCTTATAAAGGGCATTTTAAACCCCAAAACGCCAATCTAATCGTGACCAAAAAAATCATGCAATCACAGATTTGGGGAACTTTACAGAATACCTGGCCAGTACTCCCCCAAACTGTCAAGGTCAGAAAAAACAGGGAAAGATGAGAAGTGTCACAAACCAGAGGAGACTAGGGAGATGGCGACGCCTAACGCAGTGGGAGACCCTGAATGGGACCCCTGAGCAGAAGGAAGACACTCGTGGAAAAACTGCTGAGATCCAAGTAAAGCCAGGAGTCTAGTTCACACTAACGCACTCATGGCATTTCTTAGTTGGACCAGTGTGCCAAGGTCATGGCAGACGTTGACAATGGGGGGACCAGGTCAGGGATAGAGGGGAAGTCTCTGTCCTGTCTTTGCAACTTTTCAGTAAATCTAAAATTCTTCCAAAACATAAAGTGTGTGTGGGTTTTTTGTTTTTTGTTGTTAAGAAAAGTTAAAGGTAGAGGTGTGGGCCAAACCACAGAATGAAATTAACTGGAGAACACAAAGAACTCATTGATTGATTATTCAACAAGTATTTATTGAACACATCTGATGCGTCAGATAGCAGCAGGTGCTGTGTTACGGTGACAAAAAGCGACCCAGTGCCTTCGTTTATGAACATCCACAGATTCCTACACTGAAGTGACAGGGTCTAACCACTTGAACGGATTTGAGCTCTAACCACTCAGGAGTTTGCACGTAAGAATCTTAGTTAACCGTGAACTCGATATTAACCACAGCGCTGGTCTACGGGCAGGAGGACGGCCTCCTGGACTGTGTTCCTGCTGTGTTTCCTCCAACCTGACAGCTCAGCAGATCCACAGCACACCTTGACTCCAGGTCCCTCGCCAGCCTCAGCCTGCCACTCAGTCGAGACATGGGCTAGAAGGAGGAACAAGCTCTGTGGAGGCAGAAAAGTCATCTTTGAGTCCCAACTGAAATCCCTCACACCTGGTCTCTGGGTCTTAGCAAGTGACTTAACCTCTGAGACCCACTGCTTCCCTGTCTGTGACATACAGATAGAGCTGCTGTTCTCGGGCTGGGGAGGGTTATTAGAGAACACCTCGCTCTTTCTCTCACTGTGACCCCTCCAGGGTTTCAAACTGGCGTCCAAGGAGTCTGAGGATAGAACTGTATTTTAACAAAAAAGAGTGACTCATATCCAATGTATCTTATGCATTTAAAAACCTTATCTGCAAAGGGGTCCATACTCATTGTCACAAGGTCAAGGACGTCCATGGCACGAAGGAGCTTAAGAAATTTGGGATACCTGCAGAAATGTACACAGGGGTTTATACAAACCAGTCCCAGGCACAGAAACTGGAAGTTCATACAGACCATCCCCCGTCACTGCCAACCCCCAAACTGTGGCCCCTCAATTTCTCCGTTTCCAGGTCCCTGACCCATGGGACACCACATCTCAGCTCCTGATCCCCAGGTGGGTTCCCCCTGTTGAAACAGGTCAGACTCACCCACTGATCTAACTCAGATGGTGTTTTCCAGTCACAGTGCTCAGTATTCACCCACCAGCATCATCGGTGATGTTGGCATGTGCCATCGCTTCTGGCCTAGGTGCCCCCAGGACTGCCCAGCTGGGGCCCCTCACCTCCAGTCTCGTCTTGCCACTAGAAAGCAGCGATTGCAGCCCAGCATGACATGAGCTCAAGCCGGATGCTCAACCAGCAGCGGGTTCCCATAAGCCACCCACAAACTCCAGGGTGCTCAGCCGGAGTTGACCCAGGTTCTCCAGCAATTCCAACTCACCCTTCAGGATCCAACTTGATATACTCTAAATTAATACTTCTTCCTATAACGATTCCTGCTTGCCTAGACTCTAAACTGGCCAACGCTGAGTCCTCTTAAAAAGATTGTTCGTGCCTAAAATATCTTACCTGCTAGAGAACAACTAATAAAAATTAAGTCCATATTTGAGAGCTAGGTGTAGCCAAAAGATGGGTGGAGGAGAAAGCGGAAGCTAGGCTGGAGATGGTGCTAACTGACAGGTTCAGAGGCTTCAAAGCTGTGCTCTGAGTTAGAGGGAGCCCCGTCCCCTCTACGGGTGGATGATTAGTCAAGAGTGGGCTTCACGAGAGGCACTTTCATGACAGCCCTGAATGCTCTTCTCCAGGAAGTACGTAGCTGTTTTGAAGACTCGTTCCAGAATGCCCGCTCGCTGACAGCTATCTCTCATTTCCCTTTCGGGTCCTGTCCCTTCCGCAGCATCTCGGACCACAGGGAAGCAGTGGAGGGGCCGCTGGGGACTTCTCTGATTTTCTCTGGCTGCTTTCCACCCTTATCTTCCTCCCTGACTACAGTTTTCAAAACCTTAGGCATTTTCTGTTCTGCTTCAGCTGAGTGTGTAGCCTGGTTCCTGAGAAGAATTGGCCCTGCGCTTCATCTGCAATGCACGCTCCCATCCCCGGCAGAACAGAACTCAACCGTCCTGCAGCTCAGATGATAACCAGACTGCTCCACCACTTCCTGCACTGAGATTACAAGCAACGTTTTTTTCTATTTCTTAATGCACTTCTGGATGTAAGTTTTCCTCCCAATTCAGAAAGTAACTAATTTGCTTTGGATCACCTCCAGTCCCTAATCCTTGGAGTCACTCTTGCATTTGACTAGCAAATTACAGAAGTTTTTAGGAAATCATGTGAGTCTACTAGAAAACAAGGCAGCATAACACGGTGATTAAAAGCTTAGACTCTGGAGCTGGATTGTCTTGGGTTTGAATCTGCCCTGTGTGCACTAAGCAGAAGATGTCCATGTCTTTATTCCTGGTTGGCTCTGTCTGCAGAAGTGCACAATGCCTGGGTGGCAGTTCCATTGAAAAGGGCACTTCTGCTTTGAGTCTATTCTCTTTTATGTTTGTGAGATGTTCAACTTACAGGTACATCTGTGAGTGATAAAATAAATTGATAAATAATGTACAAAGGAAATACAATATTTGCAGATACTCCCACAAATCTGAGTGTTGATTTATAGTAAAATCTTCCCCTTAAACTCCTTTAAGCGCAATTCAACGTTAATAAGACTGGATATCACATTTCTAAAGAGAGTCGACTGTTTTCCTGCCCGTTGCGGTCTACATCGAGTGGCCAGGACCATGGCCCAGGGAATGACGAGAGGAAGTCCACCTTCTCCCATCAAACACCTTTTCATATTTTCATATTCCTGCTCTTGACCGCAGTCCAGAAAGAAAAAAACTCAGGTGTGAGATCTCTGTGCATATGCACTAGCTAAAAGGATGCTGTCTTACAGGTGATTTGAATTGATGGTGCCTGGCGTACACTGTCCCGTCTGTTTTCCCCAGTGCATGCTATGGGGCTCACCCACAGATGGGATGCAGTGAGTACCTGCTAATCTGCTGAGGCCAAAAAGAAGCTGAAGCGGGGGGAGGGTGCCCACTGGTTGAATCTTGGCTGCTCTTTTCACATGCTCCGCTTCCCAGTGACTTCATCCAAATGGGAATTTCTGTTAGTTTAACTTGCTGTTGGAGACTGCTGCTACGTTTGCCCTGAAGCGACGGGCCTTATAGAAACAGGTCTGGGGTTTGTCTTCTGTCCTCAAACATTTACTAAGTGCTTTCGGTGTCCCAGCATCTGAACACACGGAGATGCGAGCAATAAGTCCCCTCCTGCGTCTCAGAAGCGGCAGAGATGCTCTGCACGGTGGCCGTAGAAACACTCGGGAACTCTTTGAGGACAAGTTGCCTGACAGCCAACAATATACACAAGGGAGGCTTTATAATTACGATGATTTCACTATCTCTTGGTCCAGCTTTTGTCAGACTTATTTGGCACCTGAATGTGATTGCTTTGCTTTACCAAAGACACAGGGTAACAAATTTTAAAGGGCAATTCTTAAGGATGGCATAAAGATGGCATTCCTCTCAATGTGCTTAATTTGACAGGGATAACTATTATGAATGTATCTTCTATTTGCATTCTCATTTCTATAACATCTTTCAATATAGAGCTTTTCGTGTGTGTGCGCATGTCTCTGTGTGTGTGTGTGTGTGTGTATTTGTATGACTATTCACCAAATAAAAACCCCTTTGAGGAAATTATGGGCTCTTACTTGTGAAGTTCTGGGAAATGCCTTTATGCATTATCCTAGCTAATGAAGGCAATTAGATAACAAAAGGTTAAAGAATGAGAAAGCTGTTAAATCAACTCTTTAGATTAATGATCTCCAGAAGGACGCTTCCCAAGGGCCACATGCGAGCAGAAGGAGAAGTGGGTAGATGAGAGATGGATGTGCATATGATTTGTATGTCATTTGTGTGTCATTAGCATACATGTGCTCAGCTCTAAAGTCTTTTAACTTTTCAAGTTAAAAATTTCCCTTAAGGTTGCCTTCTCCTCTTTTCTCTGCAGGCTCATCCATTCATGTGTGCACAGCCCTTTCTGAACATTATACAGAAGAAGGAATTACGACAAGCCAGTTGAAAAGGTAAAGGGGACAAGGAGGGTCGCCCAGACACCTTTGCTGGGCATTAACAGCCTAGAAATTAGAGAACATCCTCTTAGACGAGCCAGGAAGAGGACATGATACTTGCAACCTTCCTCGACCAAGAGTGTCCAACCTGGTTAGCAAATCACGATACAAGGTGAAGATTTTATTTCATTTTTAGTTTTATTTTTTTGTTTCAAGGTTAAGATTTTAAATTCAAAACTCCCAAAGGCAGGGTCAGCCCCAGGAAAAATTGAAAATCAGTATTTCTTGTCCCAGGACATCTTTACTGTCCTTAGCATCCTGCCTCTCCCTTGGTCAGTTGCTCCCCTCTCACCTTTGTTGGAGCCCACAGTCCCTTTCCTCTCCTGAACACCAACTCCTCACCCAAAGAAAGCCCCGCTTTCACCAAGGGTCTAAGGGCAGTCATTTGCACCTTAGTGTAAATTGGCTAGCAGTTCGTTCATTCAACAATATTCATCAAACGCCTACTTTTTATTGATTTTTTTCCCTTTAACATGTTTGCTGGGTGCTTAAAAATTTTTAGCTGCTGTGCTGAAGACAAGAATACCAAACCCTAGACTCTGACCTTGAGGAGCTCATGGTCTACTGAGGGGACAGAAGCGAAGAATAATGATAACACAAGGTGTTCAGAGGGGAGAGGTATGACTTGAACTGTGTTCCCTCCAAACTCGTATGTTGAAGTACTAACCCTCAGGACCTGGAATGTGACCATATTTGGAGATAGAGTCTTTACAGAGGAAATCAAGTTAAAATGAGGTCAGTACAGTGGGCCCAAATCCAACAGGACTGGTTTCCTTAGAAAAGGGAAATTTGGACGCAGAGACATACAGCAAGGAAGACAAAGACGGGGAGAAGGCAGCCAGGGAGAGGGACCAGGAGTCATTCCTTTCCTCACAGCCTCGAAGGAACCAGGCCTGCCGACACCTTGATCTCGGACTTCCAGCCTCCACATTGGGAGACAATCCAGGCCTTTGTTACAGCAGCCCTGGGAACTAATGTATGGTGCCACTGGGGTTCTAGAGACACTCAGAGAACAAAGCGGTTAACTCTGCCTTTGGAATCAAAGAATGCTCCTCCAAGAAAGCCTGGGGGAGACAGTAAGTCCAAAATGCCTTTCGTTCCTTGTGTCTCAGACCCACACTTCCTGGATACTGTCTGGATTGAACAAGCCAGTTAAGTCAACATTTACCAGTGGGAGGGAGTGGTGGGAGGAAGAGGAGAGGGGTGTGGGGGGAGAGGCCTTTGCAGCCCCTGCTTCGCTTGTCTGAGATGAGAGAGTTTAGCTCTCTTTCCGGGAAAGCCTGTCCCTGATGCATGCTGGCCCACCATCCTCAGGCTGGTCTTTGTGGTCCCTGCCTGCTGTCTGCAGGGGCCACCCTCCTACTCACATTCTTCAGTGTACCCTCGATGCTCTGTCTTCGACAGCTTGTTTCAGCGTGGGTTCCCCTGGAAGCAGAGGCTGACACAGTGATTCAGATGAAGGGGTTCTTTGAGTGGCTCCCTAGCTCCGAAGGGCAGGGGGGAAGTGGCACCAGGGAGCAGGTGGAGGAGCTAGGAAAGGCACGTTGCTGTTCCATTCTTCACAGCTGTGGGCACCTGAGCCTTAGCCCCCTAGGGAAACTCTGGGAAATGGTGCAGATTCCTGGCTTCAGGATGAGCTGCCTGGGGGCAGTGGGGCTGCTCTGTCATTGGGGCCGAGCACCATTGCTGGAGTCAGGGTGAGGTGGCTAATTATCCAGATGGAGGTCCAAGCAGCCTTCCTCCAGCTCAGAGGAGAACGCGGACTCGGAGACACCATGAAAGGTCAGCTGGCATCACCCACGAGGCAGGTCTGTGAGCTGCCATACGCCGCCGCGCCATCAGAACCCCGAGTTAGCTACTGACCCAGACTCCCGCTATTCTTTAGGCTTTTATACTTCCTTATAGAAAACCCATAAATATGGCCAGATCTTCTGACACTCAGCTAATGAGCATATTTTTAAACACGTAAATGATAGCAAAGATAGATAAGAGAAACGGTACTGTCTTTCTCAAAAGGACCAGAGTCTGTTGCTCTCTGACCAGCTAGTCCCATTTTTTTCCCTGCTCAGGGTGACCCCAGGTGTCCCGATTCCAGGTTCCAATGTTTTGCTCTTGCAACATGGTGATGAAATCAACCAGCTCCAGGAACAGCAGTTGCAGTTTGCAACATAGATACTGATGCCCCAAATCTGCCTCAGGCTTCGCTCCAGCAGTCGCAGAGGCAAGATGACCTTGGGTCCCCAACTTCAGCCACAGGCATGTCCCAGGTCTCCTGAGCAGGCGCTCCACCCTGGAGAGGAGACACTTACATCGTCATGCAAAGACATCAAGAAACCTCACATTAGGCTGCCTGCTTGACGGTCGTCACAGAGCTCCTGTGTGCCAGGGAGAGCTCATAAAAAGTCCTGGGGACACCAAAATGGGTAAGATGCCACGTCTGCCCTTAAAGGTTCTCACACCCTAGGAGGAAACTGCAAGGGCTTTCCTTTGGTCAAATTGGAAGCCATTCCAAAATATCGTGCAGACTGTAGAAGGAGAGGGGCTAATTTTCAATAATTTAATGAACGTGGACACTGTTAAAATATTTTATTTCTCCATTCTTTGCTCCACTTGTATTTTCGGTTCCTTGTTCAGAGGGTGTGAACAAGCGCAGAAAGGAGCTCGCATTCAAGTGGATGCTAGCGACTTGGCACAGCAACCCTGGGGAATTCGGGGATTACATAGAAAGGTTTGTTTCCATGCTAGGACTTGGCTATTTGGATACCTTCAATTTTGTTTCTCACACAACGAGCCTGGATGGCACCTTCTGCAAAGTCAAAAAGGCATGGCCCTCCTGGGCGCCTGCCCCTTAGCTTGGCGCTCTGCTTGGGCACAACCTACAGAGCTGGGCCTGGGTCTGGTTATTTTTGAAATGGAGCTCAAGCAATGAAATCTCTAAGTTGATGGGGTCAGACAGTCATTCAAAATACCAACGTGCTCTGGTCAAACACCTCTCTCAGTGCCTTCACAGAATTTACTCCTTCTCATCTCACTCTGAAACGCCTGCTGTGGCCTCCTGATCTTTTCAGTCTTCAAAACTCACCTCCTCCGGGCAGCCTCCCATGGACACCCCAGCACTCTCACTGAACCCTGTTCATTTAACCCTCTCTCGTGGCCCTGCCATTAAGGACTCGCCAGCAAATGTGCCTGCCTTGTCCGACTCCTTCCTGCTGACACGTCCCCAGCCACCATCCCTGTGGAACCCGAGGGATGGAGGCCATGAGCTGACCAGCAACTCGAGAAGCTGCCTGGCATGAAAACACGAACTAAGCCAGGCAGAATCCCTCCCTTGGGAGTGTGGATGTGGAAATAACAAGAGAATAAAGCAACAAGTAGCAGCATTCTGAAACTAGAAAATTCCATGCGGTGGGGTCAGGGCCATAACAGGTCACGGCAGGCTGAGGTTGGGAGGGAGGACCGATGCGTAAGATGGAGAAGCGACCGGCTACACACATGCAGAGAAGGCGGAGGCCGCAGCAAAGCGAGAGGAGAACTGAGCAGACGAACGCAGACTCAGAGATGCTAGGAGGCAAAAGCCTGTGGATAAAAGGCATAGCCCCTGTGAGCAATAAGAGGTTCCTGAGGGCTGACGGCTCAAGCTCTGTGAAGCCAGTGGACCAACAGAACGCCTGACCTCACCGTCTCTGCCCAGCCGCTGTCTCACCAAAGCCCCGGAGCCAGTGCGCAGGCGCCTTCCTGCGCCTCAGTGATGACTCAGCGCGTGCGCATGGAGCACGTTACAGGTGCTTTAGGAATCTAGCCAGGCTAGATTTTTTTTTATTTTTTTTTAAAGATTAGCCCTGAGCTAGCATCTGTTGCCAACCTTGTTTTTTTCTTCTTCTCCCCAAAGCCCCCCTGCTATGTGGGACGCCACCCCACTGTGGCTTGATGAGCCATGCCACGTCTGTGCCCAGGATCCGAACCTGCAAATCCTGTCTACTGAAGCGGGAAACTTAACCACTCTGACACAGGGCCGACCTCTGGTTAGATTTTTAAGAGGCGTGATTTCCTCTTAAGGGCTTGTCATCTTTTAGGTTTTGTTTCTCTAATTTCCATTTCTTAGACCAATTTTAAGGGAAATAGTTTTATGTAATAATACTGTTCAAAGAAATTAATATCACATCGTACAATCTATTTTCTAATCTATGTTCTGTCCACTGACAACCATTAGCAATCTCTGCGACTTTCCACATCTCTGTTCGGGGGGAATAAACCTCTTTGTGGCCCTTTTACGGAAGGTATTTTATTTTACAGTGGCAAATGCGAGCATAACAAAAGGCCATGGAGAAGAAGTGTCTCCACTCCCAAAAGCAGCACCCACGAAGGCAAAAAGCGGGTGGAACCGATGGCACAGAGCGTCCTCTCCGGAGCGCCCTGCCCCTGTGGGGCCAGCTCTGCCCCCCGGGCCAGCCAAGGGCGAGGCTCGGCTCCGCCCAGCAGCTCCCCGGGCGTGCCAAGAAGGGGGCCTCCCTGGAGCATCAGGGACGCTGAGCCAGCCTCCTCTCCACGGAGTTACCTCACACATAATCCCCAGAGCCGCAGCTTTCATCACTCCAGCAGCTGACTCCAGCATGGCAGCTGGCGGGCACGCTTCCCGGGGGTGCCCACATCTGAGTCGGCATTTTCTCCAAAGCGCACCCTTTCCACCCGGGCTCGGAATCACAAATCACACTCTTCCTCTTCGGAGTCTCTCTGACTCGCTGGCTGCCTGCAGACACTGTGTGCTAACTTCAATTTTAACACATTCTGCTAGTGTTGAGGTGCCATTAATTTTATTTTTATATGCCTGTAAATCTTTTTTAGATACGTGTTCCGTGGTCACTTGATGTTCATAATTAGCATATTTATGAGCTGAAGCAATCAGAAACCCACGTCTCAATGTATTTAGAGCGGGTGACACCTAGGAAGCTGGGCTGAGGCCCAGCAAAGAGATGATTCTCTGTGAATATCATATCATAACATTTGCGGTGATGGCCCCATCGTGGCTTCAGTCATTCATCAATGGATTCTAGACCAATCCAATTAGTCAAAAGGCACTAGTGCAGATGGCTTTATGACTGAGAAATGTGATCCTTAAAATACCCTGGAAGGAATAGAATTTGCATTCCTGATACAGATTGGGAAGATCAATGTGGCCAGGTCCAACTTCTCAGAGGGATGCTGACAGATATAAACTAAAGACGTTCCTTCTGGCTTTACTGCCCACACAGACACAACCACTCCAAGGAGGCTTGAAGCATGAGCTTCTCTGGCACCTGAGACGCCTCAGGTTTTTCTCATTGCCTAGTTCATAGTAAAATCTGGGCCTCAATCAGGCAGTGTTTCGATTGCTAAGTTAGGGAACTTGGGGCTTGCAAAGTTAGGATGTTGGTGTGGCTCCCTGTTGTATCCAATGGGAAACTGGGAGTGATGGGACTCAGTTTCCTATATTGTTCCCCCAGGAGCCTAGGTTTGGACTTGTCATGAATATTCTGTTTGCATAAAACGTAAGAGAAAAGTGCTGTCGGTTACACTCCGAAGCAAGAGAACTAAATATATTAAACTTCTGATCTCAAAACACATAAAACTAGAGAAAGGCAAACATGATTCCATAGGCTCCACCATTTAAAACGTGAGTCCTCACTTGTACTTAGCATTTAAGTCAATTTTATGCTAAGTTATTTGCCTTCACTTTCAATATTGTGTCTACTTCATAAAGAATATGACACATGGTGGGGAAGAGAAACATAATTGTACGTGGTGCTGCTTTGTGGTTCTGCCAGCTAGTCAGTGCCAAGGAAAGAAAAGTCATCTATATTAAGCACCAGATTTAGGTGGTGAGAGACAATTGTTGCTTCATGGGCGCAAGTATCTGGTTCACAAAGACAGTGAATGCGAAGTGGAGAAAGAACTCGTGAAGCAAACAGCACTTAGGCCAAACCCTTCAACCACCAACATCTCTCTCGATAAAGTTTCTCAAGAGGCTGTGACACCAACTGCCCTCTGGGTCATGAGCCGGACTTGGGAAGGGACCTGGCCCCAGTGGATGAGATGCTAGGGCTGCCATCTTTGTGTGGCTGCTGACTCCACCCTGCTCCCTCGGAATCACATCCAAGGGGCCCACGCTTTCTGAGCCTGTGGCCTTGACCTCCTTTCCAATACCAGCACCGAATCAGCAGGAACGAAATGGTCTCTCACTTATTTTCCATTGAGGGCAGTAATTCATGCTTTATATTTTAAACGGAAAGAATGCACATTTAGTGAGCAGACGTGCCATCCTGCTTTTCAAGCAGGGTTACTTCGAGCCATTTTATCCAAGTCCATCACATTCAGATGAAATGAGATCACAGACACAGTATTTTCACATTTTTCCAGAATTTTTGTGTGTCATAATGTGATAAACACGAATGAAGTGAATTGGTTTAGGTTTGCTTCTTGATTTCAGGTTGATTTAAGGAAAGAGAAAACAGAGACTCTCCCCCTGGGTTTTGGCGTAGCGGCTGGTGTGCAGTGCGCTTAACGAGTCAGTTAATTAGCTATTTGACATAATATTCAACATGGAAAGATCTTGAGAAAGACGAGAGCCTGTGTTCTTCCACCCCTCGTGTGCTGGGCCAGTCCTGGCGGAAGCGGACACCGTGACACCATAACGAATGGGTCTTTGGAGACATGGGTTTGAGGAGGTTTCAGATGTGACCATGTGTGTCACCTAATGCACACTTCTGAGGTGTTCAGTAAAGACTTTCTCCATGGGCGTCCAGACACTGGATCTGTACACCTTTAAACTGTTGTTGACTGTTTCGGGTTACATACCCTTGATGTCATGGATGCCATATCCCACCCCCTTTCAATTTCCAGGTGTTTCTGCCTGACCCTGGCAGGTGCTCTCCACCCTTCATGGCCCACTCCCAGCATGGCGATTGTGCCTTCAGAGAACATTCAACTAAAATGTAAAAAGGCATTAACTACTACAGCCTGAGGTGCTAGCCTTCCTACTAAATATGCATTTTAATAAAAGCCTCTGTAACCCAAAGAAACACAACTCTGGAGAAAAACCTTACTTTTTGATGAAGGGACAGTCTTAGCACCCTTCACTCACGTTTCATAGTCAGGTGCCCATTGCTCCTAATTCGAAGCTTGATCTGTCCCCGTTAATGGAAAAGCATGGAGCATCATTTAACCAAGATAGCAATGATTAATGCTCTCAGTTTAATTCAAAATTGTTTTAATAACTAGAACATTATTTGGAAGGATTAGAAAAAGTTAACTAGATAAGATACTTTGTGTACTAATCATAAACTAATCAGGATTTGAGGTACTAAATAGTTCTCTCGTGACCTGGAAGGAAATAGGAAGAACAGACAATTGACATGTGGTTACAAGAGGAAGGTTAGTTCAACATGGATGCTGTTCTCTTCTTATTGATATGTTTGTACCCAGGAAATAAGTTCACCGACTGTGCATTCAGTCTACTCATTACTTTTTACAACTCTTAACAGCCCAAACTTAGCAATCTCAGATCTCTACGTTGGAGTGTCACAAACAGACAGCTGGAGAGTGGGTAACGTGTAGCCTATTATGTTTCTGTGGTTTTTTTTAAAGGAAATCAAAGGGATATACGAGGATTTAGAGGCTGACCAGTCTCACTCAGGTACCAGGAAAATTGATGCAGGGTTGAGTTACAGGCGGTGGAGCCCGATTTGCAGCAGTACAATCCAAGCGCGTCAATGCACCCAGCTGCCCAGGAGAGAAGAAATTACCGCTATGAGTTCAAGGAGAATTCTTCTCAAGGAAATGGCAAAAAGAATGTGCCGTTTCAATTTGCTATGACCAGACTCATCCCTATAAATTTCCCTCATTTATAAGAATCTCTATTTTCCAGATCACCTAAGAAAGAGTTCTGAAAATGTTGCTGGTGATGTCAGTGACAATGACAACCTGGAAACATTCGACCTATGTGGACATCCCAGCGTTGAATCTCTGAGCGGGCTTCTGCTCCATCATGTCCTCAGGCATCGGGCCTTGTGGTCACTCAAATATTTCCTACAAAGGACAAAAACTGTTTTAATTGACTCAGACATATCTGAGTCAGGATATTGTGCTCATGACACCCCTCTGATGTTTACTCCCTGAGGTGTAATGCAAAAACCTTCCAGGCTTTGGCATCACATGGACGAGACTAGGATTTCCAGCTTGGCGTCTTACTGGCTAGCTCTCAGACCTTAAACAGTGCACCTGCCTTGCCAAGGCTTAGATTTTTTTCTCTCAGTGTGTGTGTTCGTTTAATGTGAATAATAATTTCTATTGAGAACAAAGTACAATAGAAGGTATTTGCTGTGAGTTTCTGGGATGTGGCATATTCCATATTATTGCTGTTTCTGAAGTTTATGTCTTTAAATGAGCACTAGGCTTGGCCAGCCCCAACACCTAGATGCCGTCTCTTGATTTTCCTTTAGGTTACATGGATTAATGAATAGGTATATAATATAAACCTGAGGCATCACAATCAATACATTTGAACAGTTGTTACTCATAAAAACAGGAAGAAAGAAAACCATGGCAACTCAAGCAGTGTCAGCAAGACCCCCAGCATCATTGCAGGGTTCCACTAAGACCCTCGGCTCCCACCCAAATCAGGTGGCTTGTAAAACAGTACATCACCCCAGGACGGCACACCTCCTCATGGCCACGAGTGATAGCGAATAGGTCTTCTGTTAGTTCTTACAGTCTTTTGACTTTTAAAAAGACCTTTTTAAATGCTTTCAGAACTCTTGTGTTATTTGCCTGATTCTCTCTTTTAGACTCCTGTTGATAAACAGTCTTCACCTAGGTGATAACAATTGTAAATCTCTCCCACTGTGGTGCTCACATCTTCTGCTCAGTAAATGTTCATTTTTCTTCCTTTCTCTCTAGAGCTCACTGGGTCCTTTAGAACAGCAGTCTTCACGTTGGCACGTGCACTTCCATGCACGTTTCCCAGGGCGTATGGGGCACAAAGGGTTTTCAGGCAGTCAGTCTCCAGACACCCTTTTTACAGATGCTCTTTCCCCAAGCTTTGCACCGTGTGTGCTGCTTTTCCTTTTCCACGTTCGTTTCTTAACTGACCTTCCTTCACTTCACAGGAGCCTTTTTCTTTCTCCCTTTGTGCACCTCATTATAGCGCATTTTACCGGGGCATAAAGACTCCTCCTCTTGTGCCAAAGGGAGGGAAGGAGGGAGGCAGCATGTCAGCCCTACTTCACGTCGTCCCCTGTCTGATGCACCTTATTTCACTTAAGAAGCAAGTGTAACCTCAGAAAGAGGGGGTTTGGACCCAGGGTAAGATTTCTGAAATTGACCTGCTATGCAGGGGAATGTGACAAGGGCAATCTTGGTTTAATGGCAGAAAGCCTTCTATCGCCCCCATTTTTGTCTAATTCTTGCTCACCTGTGGGAGGCTACCAAGAGAACACAACAGAGAGAATGAGAGGAAGACGCACTGAAGGCAATGGTGCCTCACCTACCTGGGCAAAAATCTGACGGCAGGCTCGACAATACTCCCTCCGTCTATGATAAGAACAGCCCAAACTTGTCAAAAAGGGTACTTGGAAATACCAGGCTGCCAGCAAACACACCCTCCGTGTGTTTCCCATTTTTGGTAAAGAGGAGGAGTTCAGTGAATCACTTCATGCACCCACACCTCAGCTGGTGTTTGAAACCCCAAGGTCTGGATGAAAATATATTTAAAATCGATGGTAAAATAACCATATTTTATTAAAAACATGTTGCATTGGTAAAGGTATATTGGAATTACAATACTTCTTTTTTCCTAAAGTTTTCTGGTATTTTGAATTTAAAAAAAAAAGGTGCCTCTAAGCAAAAGAGTAACTGGTATGTAATAGTTATTTGCTGATTCTCAGGAAAGCATTTTTAGCGTAATACCCCAAAATTTGCTTAACATATGATTCTAATGAGTATGTAATGAATCATTCTGCAAGTCAAGTCAGTTCAAATTCTTTGCGATCAATTAAATTGACGAAAGTCCTGATTGAGTTCGGAGATGATCAATAATTTAAAATACTTTGGATGATAGATCACTATGTAACTTTTTTTGCATACGAGCTGAAAGAAGTATAAATAATTGAATGGCCATAATGAAACTCCTCCCAATTCTAAGTACTAATTCATTTGAGCAAGATATTTCAGTACTTAAAACTATGAAAATGAAAGTTGAGAATTGAATTGACGCTGAGCCCTGCCTTAGTCTATCAATAAATAATATTTGTCTGTGATTACATAAACTAATTGTCAAAAAGCCCATCCGTCTCACCAACAGATACATTTTCAATAAAACTTTACTTTTTATGTTGAATAATGATACATAAGATTCTATAATATATTCGTTATTTTGATCAATTTCTACAGGTTATAATTTTAATGAACTCAATTTAGAAGAAAAATATAGAGCACTGTGGTCATTAGAAATGACTAGGGAATACAGATCTTTTAAAATTTTTATCCACAGTTTTCAAAAAGATGTATAGAAGCTGATCAGTAAAATATATTAGATGAACATACAATTCTGTGAGAAAGCACAATTCAGGTAAAGAAAAGAGAACAATGGAAAAATTTCTATGCTTAAAGAACTGGTTCATATTTTTTTTAAATGGATGATGGTGGGTATCGAAGAACTGGAATATTTAGATTCTACTGGGTTTATTTTTTTAAATGATGCACCATTTTTATTTTAAGAAGTTAATAGTCACTGTACACTAGAAATTATAATGAAAACTTGTCCATAAAGTGTTTAGCTGTTATCTTAGAAAGGAATATGTAGTACAGAGTTTTTCAAACTTCTTTTACAGTTGGCGAAAAATTGTAAGGCTGCTGCTTTGGAATATTATATGGTAAAAGGAAAGAAAAGGAATCTTTGCTGGATTGTACTTGGTGTCCTTTTGCCGAATGCATCACGTTTCAGCTAAGAAGGAAGCATGACCTTACAGCTCTGCTCGTTGGGGAGTGAGCCGAGAACGTTTATTTTTTTGTAAGGAGAGTCTCTGAGAAGGGGACTTTCATCTCCTCTTGTTGAGATGCAGCCCTGACCTTGGGTCTCAACATTTTGCCCAGTCTCTCACCCACCCTGTGGGGCCTCCTCACCTTCCTTCTCCACATTCCCAGAGACGTCTCTTCCTACAACCACTCCTCGCACGTCTGTGTTTTGTGAGTGCCACTGAAGTTAACATCTGGAAATAGGCTTGCTCCTCCCCAAAGGATGATGGTCCTTAAATTATTTGAATAAGGTTTTCACTGAAGTAATTTATTCCTTTTATTAGTCATTTCCTGCCATTTAATTCACCAGGAAAAAGAAGCTTGAGGTATGAGGGGCCTCCTTGCATAGGCAGACTATAATCAGGAGGAGAACAAACATACACATACAACATACTTGGGAGTTTATCTGTAATGAAAGAATCTCTGGAGTGCAAGGAGAGATCCCACTAGAAAGCCCACTAATAAAATATAAAGTGAGGAAAGATTTACCTTTGGTCATTAGGCTGAAGAAGCCGCTGTCCGTGGAGATTTTGCAGACAGGGCTGTGCCCTTTAGCGTTTTGATAAAAGTACTATAAATCACCCGTCTGAAAAGAGAACAAATGTTTCAATGGTTAACAATTGTGGCTTTTTTCTGCAATAAATGTTGACAACTTAAGTAACACCGTTGGGGACAGAAAGACATTTTAAAACATCATGACTATTGAAGAGTGGTTTGGAACAGAGGCTAGACGTCAGATAAACCTTCCTCCTCATTTACAAATTTCAGTGCTCGATGCAGGACGCA
This sequence comes from Equus przewalskii, assembly GCF_037783145.1. NCBI lineage: Eukaryota > Metazoa > Chordata > Mammalia > Perissodactyla > Equidae > Equus > Equus przewalskii. The sequence goes on from NC_091846.1 coordinate 77,414,877, forward strand.
GTTCTAAGCTCTGTTACGTATGAACGAAAACAAAATTTCCCTTCTCATGGTTCTGGGGGTACACAAAGATGTATAACAGCATCCTATGATGCTAAATCCTGGAGGGAAAGCTAAACCAGGGGATGGGGAGTGACGGGGTGCTCCTTGAGAAGTGCTGGGCAGGGCCAGCTCTGGCCAGAAAGAGAGAGAAGACTAAGACATAAATGGTGAAGCCATTTTCCCACTGGTGTCAACAGCTCAGACAAGGTGAACAGAGGCAGAACGACACTGGGGGAAGCTGAAGACAAGTGCTATTCAAGGGCATTGATGCCAAGTTTCCCTGACATCCAACAGTCATTCAACCTAGAGTCCGACTCCAAGTTAGAATTCATTACTGAGAATAAATATTGAAGGATAGATAGATCAATCGATGGGAGATAAGACCAGTACAGTAAAGTATTAACGGTTGAATCTAGGCATTGGGTATAAAGGTGTTCACAGTAAAATTCTTCCAGCTTTTCTGTATGTTTGAAATTCTTCATAATAAAATGTTCTAAGGAAATATTAAAATAACATATTATTCTTTTCAAGTTTAGAATCAAATTTTAGATTAGAGCAAGTCATAAATAACAATCATTAAAAATAATTACTAAAGTTCATCAAATTTGCATTGGTGTTTATTTATTTAAATCCTATTCCATATAATCATCATCTTTTAAACTAACTCAATAACATCATCTGCATTCAGTTCTGTTTTTCTCTTAAAACACAGTATTAAATTAAACGCAGGCTGATGTCTCGGTTAAACACGTCTCTGGAGGATACAAGCATATTGAGATGATGAAACTACCCGTTATCTGTGCACTGGGTAGAAATATATTCTAATTTCATGGAAAGCATCTATAAAACAAACACAAAGTTTTCAGTATTAAATGCTGATAGAAGAGTTAAAAGCCCTCATTCTTGGATATTCAATTAGTTGCTCACATTTAACAAGACCAGTAATAACTGCTAGATTACTTCATAACATAGGCTGGCCTCTCTTCCATGTAAAATGGCATAGCCCTGGGGGCTGGCCCCGTGGCCGAGTGGTTAAGTTCGTGCCCTCTGCTGCAGGCAGCCCAGTGTTTCGTTGGTTCGAATCCTGGGTGCGGACATGGCACTGCTCGTCAGACCACGCTGAGGCAGCGTCCCACATGCCACAACTAGAAGAACCCACAACGAAGAATATACAACTATGTACTGGGGGGCTTTGGGGAGAAAAAGGAAATAATAAAATCTTTTAAAAAAAAAAATGGCATAGCCCTGAAAGTCCCCAAAATACAGTAGCAAAACAATCTTCCCCCAAGAGACTAAGGATGTAACTTATACACATTCTAGACTATTCAGAAGATCGTAAATTAGAAACCGAACATGAACTTTCTAACATCAAAGACATCAAAGATGGTGGCTTTTAAAAAAAAAAAAAAAGAAGAAAAAGGAGGACCAGCCTGGTGGCGCAGTGGTTAAGTTTGCACGTCCCACTTTAGTGGCCCCAGGTTCGCTCGTTTGGATCCCAGGTGTGGACCTACGCACTGCTCGTCAAGCCATTCTGTGGCAGGCATCCCACATACAAAGTAGAGGAAGATGGGCATGGATGTTAGCTCAGGGCCAGTCTTCCTCAAAAAAAAAAAAAATAGCTCCATGAATATTGTGATCAAAGCTAGTTTTTATGAGAAATTTCCCTCAAATTTCTTTTCAAATTCTCTTAAATACAAAGAAACAAACAAACAAAAGATTTCAAAAGAAATGGACACAGAAATGTCAAGCTCTGCCAAACCAGAGGTGTAATTTCTAAGAATCAAAAGTTAAATGAGGACAGAGTCATAATAACTTGATCATGCAGAAGGAAATTAAGCAATTTCCACTCCTCACCTCCCTCCCTTGCATACCTAGTAAGCAAGAACATCCCCCACCACAAAGAACTTCTTTCTAAGGTGTCTAAGACCATTTTGACCCCTTCCCTCCCATTATATCTATGTTTATTCAATTGCTTCCAGTCAAGCAAAAAAGGCCTTTGGAGAGCACTTTCCGTGTGGAATGTGAAGCTGGCAGAGAAAGGTGCTGAATTTGGAAGGGCCATTGGAGCAATGCCTTCTGGAACTTGTCCTCTATTAGCTCAGTATTTCTAGCAAAGGTCTATTTCATACTATCCAAAAATAAATTCTCCTCCCAATTAAGATGACTGGGCTGCAGTAACAGGAAAGCACACCTCAACGGAGAGATCAATAGTGGACGGGTGACTGGTAAACAGCAGATGGTCGGCCACAAGCAGTGCAAATAGATTCATTAAAAAAATGGTCAGGACTTTAAGACAAACAGAATGATGTGCAAATATTGTACTCTAGTTGGTGAATTTGTTTTTCACAAGGGTGTGGGATAGAAATTCTGAAACTAATTTTTGCGTCTTCCAAGACTGAAAGACTAAGTAAATATATCTAAGTAATGACAGCCAGGACTCTCATTGACAGAGTAATAAGTTACAAATGAAGAAAGGGGGAATGCTAAAATTAACGCCCTCATGTAGAATTGGAGTCAAAGGCATGAACTAATATGTATCACAGATAGGTAGATGTTGAAATACATATAGATGTACATATGTCACATTTGTATACATATAAATGTTTTCTTGCTCTGCCCATGAAGAAAGCCTAGAAACAATGAATGACACTAAGGTAGCAATGAGCAGTTAGCACACATATTTTGGTTCCTAACCATCATTTTCCAGTGATAACTAGAGTTCTTGGCAGAAACAGCTGTTTCAAGATTGGGGTAAGGAAAACGCAAGATGAGCCTGGAACACGCTGTGGTGCCAGAAAGTAGGGAAATGCCCCTAAAGTGAGGGAGATGTGTCAAAAAACATAGTAGCCAATTTGAAAATGTTCCCAAATGTCAAATCTGAGACAATTTGAGCAATAAAATTGGAGATCTAAATCTAACCATTTCAATAATTTCATTACATATAAATGGCCTAAAAGCACTAATTAAAAGAGATTGATGGATTGGATTTTTTTTATTGAGTTAATGATAGGTTACAATCTTGTGAAATTTCAGTTGTACATTAATGTTTGTTGTTCGTGTTATAGGTGCACCACTTCACCCTTTGTGCCCACCCCCCACCCCACCTTTCCCCTGGTAGCCACTAATCTGTTCTCTTTGTCCACATTTTTAAATTCCTCATGTGAGTGGAGTCATACAGAGATTATCCTTCTTTGACTGGCTTATTTCACTTAACATAATTCCCTCAAGGTCCATCCATGTTATTGCAAATGGAATGATTTTGTTCTGTTTTACAGCTGAGTAGTATTCCGTTGTATACATACACCACATCTTCTTTATCCATTCATCTGTTGATGGGCACTTAGGTTGCTTCCATGTCTTGGCTATTGTAAATAACGCTGCAATGAACATTGGGGTGCATAGGACGATGGATTGGATTTTTTTAGAAAAACTAATTATATGCTGTCTATAAGAAACCTAACCTAATCAAATATAACAATATAGATAAATTAAAAGTGAAAAGATAGTAAAATAATATACCAAGACAACACTAAACAAACCTAAAGTGGAGAGAGTAATGTCAGAAAAAGCAGACTTCAGAACAAGGAAAACTACTAAGGATAAAGATAGATATTTCATAATAATAAAAGCATCAGTTAATCAAAAAGAAATAATAATGCTAAATGTATATGCATCTAAACACAAAGCTCCAGAATATATGAAGCAAAAACTGAAAAAAATGGACAAAACCACAACTGTACTTTGAGATGTCAACACTTGTCTTGCAGAGATTGATCAAAGAAGAAGACAGAAAATTAGCGAGGAAATCCAAGACCTGAACAACACGCCAAACAACTGTAGCTCATTGGCATCATAAACTCCCCATTCAACGAGAAAAATGGATATTCTTTTTAAGTGCATATAAAACATTCATCAAAATAGACCATATTCTGGGCCATAAAACAAACCTTAACAAAATTTTCAAAATTTAAATCATACAATTAATTTTTCTGGCCATATATGATGAAACTATAAATCAATAACAGAAAGATACTTTGAAAATACCCAAATATTTGGAAATCCAGTATTGCACTTTTAAACCCTTGGATCTTGGAGGAAGTCTCAAGGGAAATTAGAACATGTTTTGAAATAAATTTAAAGGAAAATGCAATATATCAAAATTTGTGGGACGCGGCTAAACAATAGCATAGAAAGAAGTATACAGCATGAAATGTTTATGTTAGAACAGAGAGGTCCCAAATCAATCATCTATGCTTCTACATTAGGAAATAAGAAAAAGAAGAACAAATTAGACTCAAAGCTAGCAGAAGGAAAAAAATAATAATAAAACAAAGAGCAGAAATCATTAAAATAAAAATCATAAAAATCATAGAGAAAATCATTGGGAAAAAAAGCTAGTCCTTTGAAAAAAATCAATTAAATTGATAAGCCTCTAGAAAGACTGATCAAGGTAAAAGAGAGAAGCACATTAGCAGTATCAGAAAGGACAGAGATTCTATTACTGCAAACCTTATAGATGTCAACAGGCTAATAAGAGAATGCTACAAACACCATCCATAAATCTGACAAGTTACGTGAAACAGACCAACTTCTTAAAAGATCACAAAAACTCTCTCAAAAAGAAACAGATAACCTGGTTAGTCGTATAGCTATTACAGAAATTGGATGTATGGTTAACACCTTCCAGTAAAGAATATCCCAGGCCAAGATAGTTTCAACGTTGAATTCTACTGAATATTTAAGTATGAAATAATGCCAATTCTACACAAGCCCTTTGGAAAATAGAATAGAACCCATCTTGGTTTGTTTTATGAGGCAAGCATTACCCTGATACCAAAAAAAAAACCCTTAAAGACATCATAAGAAAAGAAAAACACAGACTAATATTCCTCATGAACCTAAGTGCAAAACTCTTCAAAATATTGGCAAATCCAATGAGCAACATATAGAAAGGATGATGCAAACCTATAAGTACACTAAAAAACCATTGAATTGCACACTTGCAACCGGTGAACTTTATGATATATAAGTCATAGCTCAAAAAGCTATTTTGTAAAGAAAACTTATGTTCACATCAATTCTGGTGTACAAATATTTATAGCAGCTTTATTCATAATTGGCAATAACTGGAAACAACCCAGATATTCTTAAATGGTAAGTGGCTAAGCAAACTGTAGTGACTCATTCAACATAAAACAGAAAGAACTTTCGATGTGTGTGAGAATATGGATGAATCTTACATTCATTTTGCTAAGTGAAAGAAGCCAGGTGCAAAAGGCTATAAATTCTCAGTTTCCATTTATGTGAAATTCTGGAAAAGACAAAACTATAGGGATGGAAGACAGGTCAGAGCTTGGGGTTTGAGGAAGGGCTTGAACGAGTAGAAGGGGGACACATGGGGAGTCCGGGGGATGGAACCGCTGGGCGTGGCACCGCGGTGGTGGACACCAACTCCATGGGCTCCACAGAGCTCATGGAACTGTACCTGAAAAACAAATTTCACTGCGTGTAAAGAAAAATTAAATAAAAATACATTATGACACACAGCCAAGGTAAGAAATCTTTATGGTCTCTAAAATTATGTCCACAGAAATAAAAGATTAAAGTAAATGAATTAAGCATCCAAATCAAGGAGTTATCAAAAACAAAATATATTGAAGGAACTCAGATAAAAGCGTAAAATAGAAAAAAGAGCAGAACCAGTGGGAACAAACCCCAGTTCCCTGAAATTTCAGTAACATTGATGAACCTCTGCCTAGCACCAGCAAGGGAGGAAAAGAGGAGGAAAGCATAAATACAAGACTTAAAATGACTGAGAGAGAAATCCTCAAAACAGAGGACATTTTTCTTAAGTCAAAAAAAACTACTTATTGCTCTATGCAAACATATTTTAAAAATTAGGGAAGTTGGGTAATTTACCAAGTCCAACCAGAGCAATTTCCATAGAAGAGGTAAAGAAAAATTCCATCCCTAAAAAATCAGGCCTGCACAGTCATGCAGGGCAGTTCCACTTCAACTTTAAAGCGCAGGCCGTTCCAATATCGTTTAAACTGTTCACTCAAAGAGCCTAGAAGCACTGGGTTTGAGTGACAATGAACACCCCATGCATACATTTTGGCTTCTAAGACGTATCCCCAAATAAAAGGGCCCAGGGTCCCTGGAGAAATGGCCGCTCCCAGGACTGGGGCCGACAATCCAACCGTCCTCCAACAGCTTGTTGCCCAGACAGCAAGCGAGTGTTTATGGATGAACGAAGGAGTGCTGAGGGTGCAGGAGCCGGGCCTAAGGGTGACGGCTGGCCACACATGGGACCATCAGAGCATCAAGAATCATAGTGACTGTAGCTGTTTGGAAAACATTGATTTAATAAGTATATGAAATGTTGGAGACGGCAAGAAAGAGAGAGAGAGACCATATTCGCTCCTATCGGATGCAGTCGTTGTGTACTGTGACCACGGGTCCCTGCTGCCTGTGCCTTCCTGGTTCACATCTGCAATAATTAATAGCGCTTCCTTTCACTTTTCTAAATGTTTGAAAGAATATTATAAAAAGTTGGAAAAACTAAATAGAAGAATGAAAAGAGGAAATAACCAGATGTGAATCGAAGGTGCTGATGTAGACAGAACAGCTGAAAAGCGGGATTGGAGAAACAGTTTGGAAAATTTGTAAGTATGCTCAGTATTAGAAGATATTAAAAATTATTACTAATTTTTGTGTGATAATGCTATTTTGGCTGAATGGGAACATTTCCCAATTTTTCAGATGGATTCTAAAGTATTTTATAGTACAGTGTCATGATGTCTGTAATTTATGTTAAAAGATTTCAGCATAAATGTGAAACAATAAAGTTGTGAAACTAAGGATATATATTTGTATTTCCTTGATGGACACAAATAAATTCTGAAGAGATATAGAGAAAATAATAATGGTGGCTATCTATGGTGGTTTATTTTATTCTATGTTATTTGTCGTGAGGGGAATGAGGGATGAAGAAAGCAAAGATGGAAGGATTTTCAAAGCTATGTCTGTATGCAAATTTTTTTAAATGCATTTTTATTCAATAAAGTAAATATTTTTGCTATCAGAAATCTTCTTCAGTCTTCAACAGATCAAGAATGAGAGCATCAAATAGATCTTTAGTGTGCCCCAATGATGTCATTATAAGGGTAATTGCAATAATATATTTCTAATTTTGTTCCCTATAGAAAAACATATATTCTTTTTAGGGATCACACAGAATATTTACAAAAATTGATCATGCACCAGACCACATATAAAACCTCACTGAATTTCAAAAGGCAGAAATTGTGCAGACCAAATACTCTGACCACAGTGAAATAAAATTAAGCTGTGTTCAAAGACAGATTTATATCTGTAAAAGCTTTTATTATTAAACAAGAAGAAATGAAAATAAATGAAAGCACTCAGGCCAGGAAGTTAATATAAGGAAAACAAAGCAAGAGGAAGGAAGCAATTTTTAAAAAAGAAAACTCACGGCAAAAATAGAATAAAACCAGATTTGATACACATATCCAAGAGCTCATACTTTGAGGGGAAAAAAACTAATTAAAATGCCAAACATCTGGTGATCTTTTCAAGAAAAAAGAGAAAATACACATACACAAAATGAGATGAGAAAACAGCCAAATCAAAGATTAAATTAATAATGTGGTAGACCCTGTTGTAATAAAGATAGTTAACTCTATGATGACAAGTCTGAAAATCCTGCAGAATTCGATGATGTTTTTAGGGAATGGTAATTTTCCAAAGCCTATTGAAGACTAAGTATTCCACCTAAATGTATAACAAACTTGGGAAAAAATGGAAGGATTTTCAAAGCGCTGCTCCCCAAAAAGGTGGCAAGCCCAGACTTTTGGGGCTAAGTTCTTTCCAGCTTTCAAGGAACAGACGATTACCATGCTCTGCAAACTGCTCTGGAGCAGCGGAAATTACAGGAAGGTTCCCAGTTCGCTTCACAAAGGCAGCAGAATTCCGATCCCAAAACCTGACAAAAGTGGCACAAAAAATAAAATGACAGGCTATGAATAGGCTTATTAAAATTCTAAATAAAATACTAGCAATTTCAGACCAAGTCTGTATTAAAATGATAATAGTTCACGATCAAGTAAAATTATTCACAGAGCACAAACACATTTTAATATAATATATCACGGTAACAGATTTTTAAAAAAAAACTTGCAATCATCTAAAAAGATAGCCCAAAAAAGGCATCTGAAAAAAATACAACATCCATTCTTGAGTTAAAGAAAAAGAAAAAAATCGTTAGGAAAGCAGGATCCAAAGGCTACTTCTGTCAAAGCGCGTCATCACTTAGATTTTCTCAAGTTTTAGCCAAGAAACCACTTGCATTAGGGTTGCCTGGGGGTTTGCTTAAAATGTAGATATACATTCTTTTCTATTGACTCACGCATCTATCGCCACAGTGATGCTGTGTAACAAACTCCCCAAATGTCAGTGGCTTAAAACCATGCTCTGTGTGTGGGATGCTTGGGGGAGATGTTTCCTCTGACCTTGGCAAGGTCCTGGGTCTGGGGCTCAGCTGTCTGCAGCGCTGCAGCCCCTGGGGCCCTGGAGCTCTGCTCCATACCCCTCCTCCTCCTGGGGCCAGCAGCCGGCCTAGGCAGCTTCTCCTGAGGATGGCAGAGACGTAACAGACGAAGCACCAGCACAAAGCCCCTTCCAGGCCTCTGCCGGCATTCTGTCTTCTAACACACCCCGGGGCCAAAGCGAGTCACACGGTTAAACCGAGTGTTAAGGGGTGGGCCAAGCGTCCCCCCGGAAAAGCACACTTCAAGTTCCGACAGCAAAGGGTGTGGATAGAGGGGTGAAGGGCCAGGGCCACATTTGTATTTTCCAAATTTCCCACTATTATCACGTCGCTTTTGAAATCTTTTTTACTAAAAAAGTAAAGATCATGGATCTGAGAAAGTTTAACTGCGTGTCGCTGCGAGGGAGGCCCCAGCACGGACCCGATCTTGGACAGCGTGCTCTAATACTGGGTGGGAAGTAGGGAACCTGAGTTTCTCTGTTTATCAAAAGGGGGCAATAAGGGGCCAGCCTGGTGGCCGAGTGGTTAAGTTCGTGCCTCCGCTTGGGCAGCTCGGGGTTCCCCGGTTCAGATCCTGGGCGTGGACCTAGCACCGCTCATCAGGCTGTGCTGAGGCGGCATCCCACATAGCAGAACTAGAAGGACCTACAGCTAGGATATACAACTATGCCCTGGGGACCTTTTGGGGAGAAGAAGAAGGAAAAAAAAGATTGGCAACAGATGTTAGCTCAGGGCCAATCTTTAGGGAAAAAAAAGGACTGGCGGGGAGAAGAAGGGGATGCTCAGAGTCAAATGCACTGGGACAGCTTGGGCGGCTGCCTGGAGAAAACAGCTAACTGGAGCAAGATTTCTCAACCTGCAGTTTGCAATTCATTATTGGGTCGAGACTACAATTTAGTGGGCCATAAAGACTTTTTTTTTTATTTAATAAAGTAAAACAGGCTAGCAAATATTGGAGTTGATTGCAGAGCGGATGGAAGCATGATTGTGGAAAATGTACAGTGGTGAACCATAAATATGTACTTTCTTCTCTGAAAGACTTTGCAATAGAGGAGCCTTAAAAAGAAGGTCCAGAAAAGGAGACAAAAACGGCACACTTAGGCTGGGCCCGGGAAGATGCAGGCAGCATGACCCTGTGTCCTAAATTAGGCTGCTGGAACTGTCAAGAGCACCCTTCTAATTCTCAAAAGCGTGCCAGTTTGAGCAATAATTATAGGGTCACCCTAGCCATAGTCAGCTGAATCCAAGCAACTTTAGTAAGGGCCCAAGTGCCCACGGACAAGGGGCAGCTTCCTCAAAGATTTCCCCAGAAGGGAAGCCCCGGGAGAGCCTGCCGGGCCAGGATCCTGATGCTCGGGTTGTGATGGTCTGCTGTGTCGCCTTGGGCGGGCTCTGGTCCCCAGTGATCTCATCAAACACTAAACTAGGTGTGGCTGGGGAGGTACTTGGTAGGCATGGTTCACATCTACACTCAGCTGACTTTAAGTAAAGCGGATAATGTGGGTGGGCCTTGTGCAATCAGCTGAAGGCCTTAAGAGCGGACATTGAGTTTCCCAGAGAAGAAGGAATTCTGCCTCAAGACAGCAGCATCAACTCCTTCCTGAGTTTGTAGCCTGCTGTTTGCCCTATGGCTTTTGGACTTGTTGCCCCCCCCAATCAAGTGAGCCAATTCCTTAAAATAAATCTATATCCGTAGGTATCTATTACCCATCTATCTATCCATATCTGTCTATATGTCTATATGTCTATATCTCTACATATATACATCTATCTTCATAGCTATATCTGTCTGTCTTTATATCTATAACCAGATATATACATCTATCTCCTATTGATTCTGTTTCTCTGGAGCATCTGTCTGATACAATGGCTGAGAATGAAGGACTCAACCAGAAGAATGTCCACTCACGCACGGATCCAAGTGGAGAGACCCAGCCCAGGTCTGGCTGTGTGAAGGGGTGGGTTAATTAGATTAGATGATGATCAGGGGCATAGAGCTAAGGACAAGGCCTTGGATGGGAGGCACATACCGGTGGCCAAGCCTAGAGCTACTGTTTAACTGTTACAGGATTAATGGGACTAACAAGATAGAGTGTTATGTCATGACACCCATGGCTTACTTCGTCATGGTTTCACATAGTCTGTACTCTGCCATTTTCTCATATTATAGTCACAATGTTGAAAAGCCTGAATGTACTTAGTGTGAGAAATAAGGAGTGATGGATGTCTCCAAAGAATAGAACCAATAGGAGATAAATATATGTATCTTCTATCTATCTGTCTATGTATCTATCTAATCTTTCTATCTATCTATTGAGAGAGAGATGGCAGAATTCTCTCTTCTTCTTCAGGAAACCCCACTCTTGGCTCTTAGGTCTTCAGCTGATTGGGTGAGGCCCACCCACATCATTGACGGTAATCTGCCTTACTGAAAGTTAATTCATTGCAGATCTTAACCACATCTCCAAAATACCTCTGCAGCAAGATGTAAACTGGTGTTTGACCAAAGCACTGGGAACCATAGCCTAGCCAAGTTGACACATACAATTAACCGTCTCAACGTCACATAGCTTTGGATCCAGGCAGAGCTGGAATGTGTGCAACCCAGCTCTGTAACCCAGACAGGAGGCCACCTCCGTAAGTCTCGATTATCTTCTCTTTAAAATGAGAATAATAAAAATTACTTAGAACAATTGTTGCAAGAGTTAAGCACATGCTCAGTAAGTGGTAGATTTTGATATCACCCCGTTGACCATGTTGGGAGGTGGTGAAGTATTGGTAGAAGAAGAGAAAATAGGGAGAAGCTGGGAGCCTCGTGTGTGGGCTCAGGAGGAAACCGATTTCTCTTATGACTCAAGGTGGTAGCAGCGCAGACCCCAGTTTGGAAGACGGGGCTCTCACTGAGATGTGCCCCTGGGACCTGTCCTACTTTGTCGCAATTTTACAAGGTACTAAACAAGCGCCCGATTACCATCTGAGGTTGTCCGCCTCGGCCAGCAAAAGGAAGGCCGCCCTCAATGGCTCAATTAAGGCCGCGGGCTCTCTCCCTTTCAGGGCCCCTCTCCCAGAACCCTCACACACAGCCTTGTTGTTATCACCTCATATGCCCGGCAGGAAGAGTCCTGTTTAAGCCCTCATTCCTTTCTAGGAACAACCAGTGACTGAAACGCAGTGTTTTCCTAGGAAAGTAGGTCTACGAAGCAGATCCTATTACAGCGCATCCAGGCCAACGTGAATGAATACCAACAGAATTCATAAAGCAAACGAAAAATAAAATTCAACTGCTTCAACTCCCTCGACTAGCATCAAAATACGGGTACCGACGAATGCCTCGGGTGACGCACAGCCCGTACGCCTAGACTGTTATGATGTGTTACTGAAGTCATCGCTGACAGCGTGCCAGGCTGCGCTCGTTAGGCAAACGGCTCAGCGTTCAAGGGCTCTGCTGTTCTGTAACCGCTTTTACTTAAAGGATCATTTGTTCTCCTACAAGAATGGGCCAGCTACCTTCTCCTCCTAGCTCTGAGGCCATTCCCCCAACTGCAGACGGACGTGTGCAGATTCCATGTGAACGCGTTCTCGACCTTAATTGATGACAGAAATGGAAAACTCACTTCCCTTTGTGACCGCATTCAAAGGCTTCCCTGTGCTTTTAGCTTTCTGGGTATTTCATTTGATTATAGGCTAATTCCGAGCCCCTGAGAATATCATCAATCAGCAGGATGAAAGGGAGAACTCTGGGATTCCACGGAGCCCGCATTCCAGAGCCCTCACACTGATCTCTCCTCTTCTACTCAGTTGAAAACAATTCTTGAAAAAACATTTCAAAAAGACTTTTTTTTCCCAGAGATTTCAAACAGGATGTTATTACTGCTTGTTCTATTACATTAGAAAACCTTTATTGAAACCACCTTTCTCTGGCCTTTTAAACAGAGAGGCATGTAGCAAATTTGGCAAATGCAGAAATACTTCTGTAATGCCGAACAGAAATACATGTGCACTTGTAACATGAAGCGTGCTGTTGTGTTTTTAAAATTCTATCTTCTCTCCATACCTTATTCTCTTGGCTTCATGGAAAAACAAGCTTTTAATCAAATTGAGATTTATCATGAAACCCTTGGAATTCGTGTCACAAAAGGGAGGATTGACTGACCGTTAACCAGATAACTTCCACCTTTCATTCAGGGCAATTCAGTATCCAGATTTGCTCTCTTAAGTCCTACATTTGCTAGTTTGGTGGCCAAGAAAGACTAATTTAATTAACTAATTTATAAACCAGGGTTTCAGACGGTATAACGTGGATCCAATTAGGCTGGATGGAGCTACAGAGCAAGCTGGTATCCCCTGTGCCCTGAGATTTTGCCTGAACTTATTCATTTTTTATCAAATTTTATCACTTGTGTTGTAACACAGCCCCGCCCTTAATGAGTTTCTAGTATATTGAGAAAGTTAACCTAGTGCATGAGTTATCAGCTATCCATCAATAATGCTGAGTAACAACCAACCACAGAAACTTAGTGAAACACAAAAATAAACGTTTATTAGCTCACAGTTCTGTGGGGTTCAGCTGATCTGGGCTTGTCTGGGCCGATCTGTGCTGGGCACACCCATGTGTCTCCTGTGTGGTCAGTCTAGAGGGTTCTGCTGACCTTGGCTGTACTTACCCACATGTCTAGTTGTCAGCTGGGTGTGGCTGACCTAGGATGGCCTCAACCAGGATGATGATGTTAACTCATCTCTGTTTCATGACCTGACTCCTCTGGTAGGCCAGCTCAGACGTGTTCTCATGGCCGTGGCACAGCAGCCAGGGTGAGGGCAGCCCCAACTGCTCAAATGTTTTGTGTGCCTCAGCTTACATCATGGTTGCTGACACTCCATTGGCCAAGGGAAGTCACATGGTCAACTGAGTGTAAGAGTTGGAGCTATCTGCAAGGTGAATTGGCAAAATGCTTGGAAATAGGGGAGGTTGGAGCATAGGAGCCATTTCTGTAATCTCCCACATTTGGTACAAGAAGCTGTGCTTAAGAGAAGACCAAAGCTGTGTGCAGGCTCAGAGGAATAAGAGATGGAGAGCTCTCTGACTTGAGCATCAGCGAAGGCTTCCTGGTGGAGTCACAGAGTCAGACTCACACTGTCACATCACAGACATCATCCCTAAAAACTGCTCTCACTCTGAAATATGAAACTGCAGGACCCCCATAGTCACGCCCCACTCACTCTGCACATGCCCTTGGACTTCACGGGCCTACCCGCCCCGATCACTCAGTTGTCCTCCTGTTTCTTGGAAACCTCTCTGCCCTCAACTCCCTTTCATCCCCTCCCTCTGCAGCACGTGACTAGCAAAATTCCAGCTCGGGATGGATACAACAGTCTGACTCCTGGAGAAAACTCAGAAAATGGACAGGTTGGAGCCATTAACTGTTATTGGTCTCCGACTTCAGCTTGACACTAAGCCGTATTTACTAATCCCTTCACTCACGGTTGGTCAGTTCCCTGCCTGGCTCCAGTGGTTGCTGAAAACCTCCACTCAACATGGGAAGCTCCCCACTGTCCCCTAATCACCCCCTTATTCATCTTCTAGGTTGGTGAGGAAAAACATGGTAATCTGTCAGCTGCTACAAATTCCTGCTCGTTACCCACAAAACCTGGTGGCATCCCCTTCCTTCCTCCCTCCCTCCCTCCCTCCTTCTTTCCTTCCACCCTTCCTTTCTTCCTCCCTCCCTCTTTCTTTTCTTCCTTCTTCTCTCCCTCCCTCCCTCCTTCTTTCTTCTCTTCCTCCTTTCCTCCCTCCTTCCTTTCTTCCTCCCTCCCTCCCTCTTTCTTTTCTTCCTTCTTCCCTCCCTCCCTCCTTCTTTCCTTTCTTCCTTCCTCCCTCCCTCCTTCCTTTCTCTCTCTCTCCCTCCTTCCCTCCCGTCCTACCCCTTCTTCCTACCTTACTCCCACCCCCCGACCCCTTCAATCTCAGAAGCTCAGACCCTTCTCATATTCAAGGACAACCTCTCAGCTTCCTGTGTCCTCAGAGATATTGGCTCATCAATTACCTCATCACTCTCTTCTATCACCAATTTGCTTTACTTTTTTTCTTTCTTTTTCCCTCAATCTATGAACTGCATCTCATCCTAAAAAACAAAATAGAATAAAACAAGCAAATGGAAGCCCCATGGACTCAGTGTCTGCTTTCTAGCTATTGCCGTCTCTTTCTTTCCTCTGTCAGCCAAGTGCATTGAAAACTAGTCTATGTTTTCTTTCCACTTATTCACTTCCCATTCATTCTTCAAACCTGTAACCTCACTGCTGTTGCAAAGGTTGCCCATGACCTCAATATTCCCAAAATCCAAGGGATGGGTTTCTGCTCTTATCTGGCTGGTCCCATCTGCCGCCTTTAATCACGGGTACTTGAAATTTCCCTTCTACTGGAGAACCCAGTCTCTTTCCAGTTCACTTTTTCCTCTCCTTCCCTCCTTCCCCTGAATGTTCCTCTTCAGCTCCTTTCCGGATCCCTCTCTGCTTATCCATTCACCTTTGGAGTTCTCCAGAGAGTTCCCACCACAGCCGACTGGTTTTCACATTTCTATGCCCTTCACAGGCAACTGCATATACTTGCAGGAGTTTACCGTCGTTCACCCATGGATGACAAGCACATTGCTATTTCCGGTCCCAAACTCGTCCTGGAGTTGTCCTGTTGTCTCTTCCTGTCGGCTGACTGTGCAGACCCAGATGCCGGCAGGGGCCCTGCCCGACACGGCCGCCTGTGAGCTCTTCCTCTCTGCGCGCTGCCTCTCCTCCTCTGGCCTCCTGCTTGTCCTCCTTCTCTAGCCGCTCTTGGTCCTCCTGCTTTCCTTCCCGCAGACATATCTAAAAAGCAAATCCCATTTTCCTCTCTCAACCATATAATTTAATTCCAAAATGGTGTGGTTTTTGAATGAAGAAGAAGAAATTTCTGTGATTTTGAAAGTTAATCCTCTATCATTGAAACCTTCTGTACGTCTCTCTAAAGAAATGAATTCCTCATCAATGTTATCATGGATGATTAACCGTCCACATGTCCGTGTCATGGGTTGTATGAGAACCAGTTACACTGAATCTGTTTTCTCCTCGCCATAAGCGAGTGAGGCAAAATCGACTCAAGTATATGCAAAACTCAAATGCCTGTGGCATCAACATCACACTGAAATGAAAACACTTGCATTGTGTAATCATTTCGGTGTTATAAGTTCCCCTATGAGCAAAAGTATGACTTGGATGCATGGCCTCAGGATAGATAGGAAAGATGACTTTCTGTTCACAGGATCTTATGGACTTCGAGAAGGTGTGGTGGACAGGCCCTAAGCTGGCACCCAGTGACCCTGCCTCTGGTTCAGCTGCTTGTATTATCCCCTCCCTGAGTGTGGGGGGCACCTGTGACCTGTGTCTAACTCATGGAGCATGGCGGGGGTGAGGGGAGGTCACTCCTGTGACAGTGCTGTGTTTGCTAGGCTCTATCTCCCAACACACTGGGACCGGGGACTCTCCCTGCTGGCTGCCAAAGTAGGTGGCCATGTTGTGAGAGGCCCGTGTGACAAGGAACTGTGAGTGGCCTCCAGGAGCAAAGGCCCTCAGTCCTATAGCTGCAGGGAACTCAGTTCTGCCAACAACCAGTGAGCTTCCAAGAGGCCTCCGAGTCTCAGATGAGGTCACCGCCTTGGCTGACACCTCGACTTCAGCCTTGTGAGTTGTAAGACTATGAGCAGAGAGCCCAGTTAGGCCACGCCCAGATCCTTGAGATCTCTCTCTCTGTCTCTCTCCATGTATATATACAGGTATACATACATGTATCAAATATAGAGATACAGATACACAGTGCCATAATCTATAGGGCAGGCTGGCTGATTGGAAACACAGGCAGGAGTTGATGCTGTAGTTTTGAAACAGAATTTCTTCTTTTCTTGGAAGCCTCACTTTTTGCTCTTAAAGCCTTCAACTGATTGGATGAGGCCCACCCACATCATGGAGGATAATCTGCTTTACTTAGTGTTAACTGATGGTAGGTGTTAACCACATCTATAAAATACCATTGCAGAAACACCTACATTAGTGTTTGATTGAATAGCTAGGTACTGTAGCCTACCTAAGTAGACACATAAAATTAATCATCACAACTATAAACAAAGATAATTCCAAATTGATAAAAGATTTCAAAGCAAAATACCAATCAAAAATTAACTAGACTAAAACAATGGAAGAACTTTTTTCTACAACTTAAGGATGGGAAGGTCTATCCAACTATGACCCATACATCAAGTAAACAATTGATTAATTGAACTATCTAAAAATTTTTAAAGTTTGTATGGAAAACACGTATCTACTTAGCCCACAAAACAGTATATGCAATTTAAAGACAAACAAGGCTTACAAAATACATATTTGCTATTTGTATCAAAAAGGCCTAATTTCATAAATATATAAAAAGCTCCCGCAAATCATTGAGAAGAAAGATCAAGCACACAATAGAGAAATGGAAAAAAAGATTTCACGAACAGAGAGATTGCAGAAAATAATGATTGTTCTTAAAATGATCAAAATACACTCAATTCCATGCAGAAAAAGAAAAGGATAAATTAAATTTGCATTGACAAACCATATTTTTTCTACCTCTTAGATCAGCAAAGACTCAAAACTTCGATGTCACAGCGTGCGAGGAGCAACAGCCACTCTCATGCATTGCTGGTGGCAGTGTGAATGAGGCAAGCCTAAAGAAGGCAGCATGCCAACATCTCTCAAAACTATAAAAGCATTTACCCTCAGACATTTTCATAAATTCTTTCCACAAATATACCCACACATCCAAAGTAATGTATAAGTAAGGTAATTCATTGTGTTCTTTTCTTTATAGTAGCAAAAAGAAAAATCCAAATGTTTAAAAAGTCTCATTCAATTTGTTATGAGATATTAATACAATGAAATACTACAAATCAATGAGGCACTGTTTCACGTGACGCCTTTCTCCTGGATTTACCGTCAAGTTCTGGGGAGTGTTGGAGGAAGCCATGAGGAGGTGGGGAGACATTCTATTTATCCTTCCAGTCCTCCGGGCACCATAAAGAATGCCCATCCTCATTTCCTCCTGGAGAGCAAACAGTCATGATCACTGAGAGAACCACAAAATATGTCACATTCTCACCATCCCCATCGCATTTTCCAAACGGCTCTCCTCAGGCACAAATGCCACCAGCCGTTTCGTCCTGTCTCGCAGCATGGTCCCCATCGATCTTCAGTCCTCGCTCTCAGCCTCTTCTCCGTCGCAGAGCCGCCTGGATTTTCCAAGTGCATGCTTCAGATGACCTAAGGGAAGTGTGACGGGGCTTCAGCGATTGCACTGGCCTCTCTTCACACAAAGACACTTGTGGTTGAATCAGGTCCCTCAAAAAGATACACGGAAGTCCTCACGCTGGTACCTGGGAATGTGGCCTTATTTGGAAATAGGGTCATTGCAGATGTAATGAGTTAAGATGAGGTCACACTGGAGTAGGGTGGCCCTGATCCAATATGTCTGGCGGATTATAAGAGACACAGAGACAGAGAGAGAAGAAGGCCAAGTGATGACAGAGGCGGAGGTTGGAGTGACGCCTCTACGAGCCTAGGAACACCAAGGACTGGCGGCAACAGCAGAAGCTGGGAGAGGCAAGGAAGCTTCTACCCAGAGTCTCAGAGGGAGCACAGCCCTGCGGCCACCTTGATTTTGAACTTCTGGCCTCCAGAAAGGCGAGAGAAGACATTTCTGTCGTTTTCAGCCTCCCGGTTTGTGGTACTTTATTACAGCAGCTCCAGGAAACTAATTCAATACTCAAGGGAGGGAACTGAACCGCTGTGAAGGATGAACGAACGCCTCTCACGTCCTAGCGGAGAGCACCTCTGAGAGGCTGAGCACGATCCAGAGCTGATCTCATTCCTCCCACGGAGCTTCCCCCGACGCAACTCCAGATGAAGAGTCCAGGCTGCAGAGGGAAGGACGAGCTTTCGGGAGGAATAGCTGCCCTTGAAATGATGGCTCTGATCTTTCCATGTCCACCGCCGCTGCACCACCCTCTCAGCCTCTGCCCAAATCGTCATCGTGCTTCACAGCCGTCCACTTCTCCACCTCAGCAAGCCCGCAACGAGGTCGGCACCGCAGTTAATGTTAAAAGGAAATATGGTGGCTCTATTTTCAGCTTAATACGATGGGATCCAGGACAATTTTCTCTTCTTTTTTTGGTGTCACCATTCCCTGCATCTATGCACAAGTAGTAAAGTTTTTTTAAATATCCAAGATGGTTACTAAACCCTGATCAATGCAGAGAAGGACCATCTATCAATACACTATACCCAGCCTCATTTATCATCTGCTCTGAATTCTTAAAACACAGGTGCCGCCAATGCTTCAAAGAGTTCACTCCTGCCTACATTCCATAGAGGGGAAGGGTCTGTAACATTCACTCTAATGCCACGTGCAGCATCCTACTGATGTCTCCTGAAGATAATTTCAAAATATTACACTTCCTGCATGAAACCTTATTCACAGTCTGCCATCATGCTTTAAAACTAAAGAATGTCTGTGCACATGCATTTGATAACCAGGGAGTTAAGTAATACTGTAAGAAATCTGGGTGCCAGGGCCACCCGTGGCCAAGTGATTAAATTCGCGCACTCCACTTTGGTGGCCCTGGGTTTTGCCGGTTCGGATCCTGGGCGCAGACATGGCACCACTCGTCAGGCCATGTTGAGGTGGTGTCCCACATGCCACAACTAGAAGGACCCACAACTAAAATATACAACTACGTACCGGGGGACTTTGGGGAGCAGAAGCAGGAAAAAAAAAAGAAAGAAGATTAGCAACAGATGTTAGCTCAGGTGCCAATCTTTAAAAAAAAAGAAATCCAGGTGCCTGGAAGAGTATACAATTCTTTCAAAGGTATAAAATAGCATGGGATACCATTGCCATAATACCCGCGGCCATTCCAGCAGCCCAGCCCTTACGGGAACAGCAACAAATTCGAGGGTATTTTCCCACCTTCTGCCAGTTTCCTGAGCTCTCCATCCTGGCTTTGAAAGAATCGAACGTCTCAAATCCTCTAAACTCATCATTCACACCTAATGGTTTGAAAACAGGCAGAGGATATTAGGAAGGGAAAATGGAAGGCTTTACCACCCTCCCAGCCAAGTGCGCGGTGGAGGCCTGTGGTCAGGATCTGGCAGCGCACAGGCGGGAAGAGCCCACCCACCCCACTGGGTAACCCTCATCCTCGGACAAAAGAGAAGGGAGGACAGTTACAGAGACAAAACATTAAACATCGACAGAAGCGAAGTTGGCTTTCTCCTCCGACTTTAAAGAAACGTTAAGTTTTTGAGCAAAATATCCTGGATGTCTCCTTGACTCCAAGGTTTTCAAACATGATGTGGTTTCTTTCAAGTCATCTAAGTTTTGTATCAAATATTGAAAGGCCAGGCTCCTGCGGACAGGAAAGTCGAGAACTGAGGCCCTTATCTGGATAATTCCGAAGAGAAAATAAAAACCTCCTTTGCCCCAAATTGCCCGAATCATTTAGGAGCAAGAGAAAGGTGTTGTCTGAAATAGCCAGAACATTGACACATATTTCCTTCTCCTCTTTGCCAGTAAAGATCTGGCGAGACTGGGCCCCAACAGTCAGTTTTTCATCCTGGATTAAAATAGAACAAATTGACACAAATAGATGACTGTCTGGGAATGGAGGAAGACGTCGTCTTCTGTGAAGCTGGTGGAAGCGGAGTTCAATAATTGAAACAGCAGAGCTGCGACCCGGCCGTCTCTGCTGTTTTCTCAGTAAGTGCAGCCGTATGCATGCACGCTCCACTTTTTAAAGTAAGATTCTGAAGTGCACCCTCATCCTTTCTTATGAATGTGTGGATTTCTATCACTGTCTTTTCCAGTGTGGTCCTTGTAAAATGGTACACATGTGCTTTCATAGTAAATATTTGCAGTCGGGTTTTCTTCCACTGACCGTGTGCTCAGGGTCACTGAAGGTGCTTCCTTCACATGAGACAGGCAAGAACTCCACCGGGAGGTGATTTTGTTTGTTTGTTTTAATTTTCTCACTTGAGTTGTTTCTCCTTAAAAGCAAACAATCCTTGCTATAAATAATTCCTTCTATAAAAGGATATTGAAAATGGTATCACTGACTACAGCTTAAAGTACTAAGAACAGAGACGCACCATATGGATTCAGACAAAAATATAAAGAGGTGTCTGGCTGTAAATTGATTTTGTAATGTGGCTCTTGGGCCTTTTAGATCAGAAAGACGCTGAGGCACCAGTTTATCACATACCACAGGTTGGTCACATGGATTCAATTAGTCTGATGTGTTCTTTGTCTACACTGAGTGCTAAGTGGGCAACAAAGCTATTCTTGGGAGACACGGTGAAGCTTGGAGGCCATCATGTTGGCGGGGGGGTGGGCGCGGGGATTACTGCCATGTGCAGAAGAAGTTCTTGTTTATTATGATATTGGAAACTCAGTGGGGACTGCCTCCTGGGGAGGAAAGATACACGTAAGAGGGGAGGGAGGGGGAGGCGGGGAAGCAGCGGGTCTGCCAGGCTGCCACAAGGGGAGGGAGAACAGATTCCAAGACCAGCAGTGCCACCTCTGCCGTGGGAACACAACACAAGCCTCCTTTACAAAGAGCCAAGGTGAGAAAAGGGGGAGGAAATGACCAGAGGCTGCACGGGAACGAGTGAGCGTTTTGCATTACTGCAAAAGGAGAGGACAAAAACTGCTGTTTTGCAAGGAAACAATGCCATGCTAAAGTTACTGATTAATTATTCTGAAAACATGAATGAAATGTTGGAGTTCGCTGCACTGCACGTTTAAGCACAAAACATGTCATGTTTGTAAACAAAGAAATCCACTGCCCTCAGGATCCTGCTTCCTGTACGAGTGTATTTAGGATCCAGCCCCAGCACGAAGCGAGGAAGCAGCTGGAAGAGCTGGTCGGCAGCAGAGCGCATACCTACCTTGGGCTTCTGGGGCTGTGACGCTACTCAAGAAAAATAATCCAAGACATAGGGTGTATTTAAAGGTCGACTCAAATTTGTTCCCTGGGTATTGCCCCATGCCAAGAGCTGATGCAGCGCCCGACAAGGCATTTTTGCAGCTTTTTCTCCAAGGAGCGCAGTCCTGTGCTCCGGAAAGTCGTGTCACCCAGCTTACTGGAATCTTTGAGGAACCATCAAAACATAAGTCCGTGGGCTTTCCCCTGGCCCTGCTGACACGGCTGACATTTCAAATCACAGGACTATAAAATCCTACAAGTCATTCTGCAGTGGTGTCCGCCAGCTGAGGATATGTGCGTCCCCCTTCGTGTCGTTCTTTATTTGATCAGAGATGAAAGCAGCCAGTTTTGAAATGAAAGTGCATTAAAATGTCTGATTCCTGGGACGTATGAAAGACAGTAGAGCCCAGCAAAGATCAAGGGGAAAGATATAACCAGTTAGAGGGGAAAACACTTTGTTTTGGAGGGAAAATCAAGAATGAAGTGGGTCTGGTGACACCCATACTGCTCTACTGTGCCATCTCCAGAGCAGTGAAATGTTCTGTAACCCCAGGACATCAGTGCTGAAGGACCTCAGAGATCATCCGGGCCGAGCCCATAGTTACACACTGGGGATATAGCATCCAAAAAGCGAAGGAAAGTGGCTGCAGACTTAAAAAATGAATGCATGGGGAAAAACTTAGAAAATAACAGTTTCTACTTGACTTGCTCTGAAATGTGTGTTTTCCCCTTATTATTTCTTCAGTGTGTGAGACCTCCTTTTTCGAACCCTTTGATTGAAATCATTTTGGATGCTCGGAAGATTAATTGCTGATGTCTGAAATAACCGTGAACTTATTACTACACCACTAATCCGCACAGTGTTCTGGGCTTAAAGTTTATATTTGCTTCTCAAGAAAGTAATTAAAAGGAATGGCTTCCTGTGGTGCCTGATTTTTAAATCAATATGTTTTAAAACTCCTAAATGAATAGTTTTGATGCCTGGATCTGCTTGTGCAATTTAGAGACTCAAAATGCAATCTTTTTTTTTTTTTTTTCCAGATTGCAAAATGATAAATTTCCAAGACAATCATTTATGGTTTTAGTTATGTCCAGTGGAAAGAACAAAAAGAAAGCCTCCCTAGTCACACAATGCCCTGCGACAGGGTTTCTCGACCCGGAACGATTGACATGGCGGGTCGGATAAATCATTGTCCTGGGGGCTGTCCCGTGCACAGTAGGATGTTGAGCAGCACCCCTGGACTCAGCCTACTACATCCAGCAACTCCCTTCCCTCCAGGGTGACAACCAAAAACCTCTGCAGACAAGACCAAGTGTCCCTTGGGAGGGAGAGGTGAAATCGCCCCTGGCTGAGAACCACTGCCCTTCAGGAAGGACTATCTAGAAACTGGTGCATTTAAAGCAAGAATCGGAGAGGCAGTTCTTAAGAAAACAGCTTTAGTCACTGGGATATTATCTCAGTGGCGGGTTGGAGTGTAAAATTGTAGGCGTGGTCGGTCTATGAGAGAACAGCGTTATGGAGATTTGGTCTTGGAGGGAACTGACATTAACGATACTGCCAATGATAACAGGCAGCTAATACTCTATTGGAAGAGTGTCACACAATCCTACCAACAGCCCTAGAGGGCTAGCATTTTTATCCCTGCTTTTCACATGAGGAACCGTAGTTTGAAAGAAGGTACATGCATAACTCCCCACGCATCCGGGAAGTCGGGGATGTGGACCCCAGACTGGAGTCTAATGAACCCTCGGGTCTTCTGTCTTCACCAACTGGTCGTCCTCTCTAGGTCTCATTGGTGGCCATTCCAACTCATTAGAAGTCATTTTAGTAAAAGGTAACCGACATGACAACTCTGGGTTATGTTGTCTTGTTGGTTCATTGTTGTTATTTTGACCAGCAATAGCCATCTATTCATCCTTTTGTTTTACTACTCACTCTAAGTCTCTAGGGGCTTTGAATGTTTTAGCAATCATATTATGGATACAAGCAGTGTGAAGTGTCTTCAGGCTAACCAAGAGGGTGGCTCCCCTTCCAATAACTTCTGTCTAGAGCTTCCCCAAACCATGCGTGCCAACCACTTCGGCCATGTGTATTGCTGTTTTCAAAGGTCAGTTAGAAATAGTCTTTCTTTTTTACTTTTATTCAAAATGAAAAATAAATCTAATGGTGAAAAAGTTAGACTTAGATCCTTGAATTACCAAGGCATCCGCAGAAAAGACTCTTTAAATAAAATTTCCACAAACAGGAAGCATCCAACCCCAGATAACCTAATGGCCATGAGGAAATCAGAGCATCTGGCAGTTCAGATCCATAACTAGCTTTCAGAGGGGCCTCATGACTGATGAATAAACATTAACATTATAAATGAATATCAATAAATATTATGTGTGGGTGATTAATCATATGACAACAACAATCATTGCAGGGGCACGTTTCTGGGTCAGACAAATGTTTGAAGCTGAAAATCATAAAATGTGCTTTGCCTATTAGAAACTATAATTCCAACATCTACATAGAGTCTTTCTCTTCTATATTTTTTCATTAATATTCCAGAAATTATGGAGGGGGAATAGAGTAAGGTACAAAAAGTGAAAATACAAAATTTTGACCCCATAATAGAAATAATCAATGAGTGTGATTGACATTTTCTGTGCTTGACACTGAGACTACGGAAGGGAACAAGTCAAATACGGTCCTTGTCCTCATGAAACTTATAATTTAGTGAGCAAGACAGTCAATAAACTGATAAGTAAGCAAGTTTTTGAAAACAAACTGTGGTAGCTATGTTTGAAAACAAACTATGGAGGAGACGAAGAGTGCCCATAGTAAGGCTACCGAGTGGGGTACTCTTCATGGTGCAGCCAGGAACAGCCTGCCCAGAGTGCAAGTCAAGCCGAGAACTGAAGGAGCGCTGAGAGCCAGCATGGGAAGGGCTCAGCGGAAAGCGTTTACGAGGAAGAACAGCACATTCAAGATTTCTGAGGCAGGAAAGAGTGCGGAGGAGCTGGAAGAAGGCGTGGGTGAACACAGGGAGCGAGGAGCAGGGTTCCGGAGGAAGGTGGGGAAGCGCCAGGTCACAGAAGGAGCTTGAGGTTTCTTCCAAGTGTCCCGGGAAGCCATTGGAGAGTCCCAGACAGGGAAGGGAGAGAACCCAGCTAGCTTTGAGGATCTAACTGGTGGCCGTGGGGCAGAAAGGGTGGGGGGTTGGGGGACGATCAGGATGGTGGCATTAGGGAGCTCTCGCAGGGGCATAGATGAGACAGGAGTGGGGCTTGGGCGAGCGGTGGGAGAGAGTAAGAAGTGGATGGAGATAACGCATCACTGAGGGGCAGACTTGGAAGGGTTTGCTAATCAGATGGGCCACAGGGACGAGGAAAAGGAAGCAGAGGAAACAAAGATGAGCCCTGGAATTCTATTCTGAACAGCCAGGTGGATGGCGATCTCATTCACAGAAATGAGAAACCCTGAGCGAGAGAATAAATACGGGATGAGCATGAGAGCTCAAAGTGAAGAAGTTCACTAGGAAGTTGACACAGAGGCCAGATCTCAGGAGACACACAAGGGCTGAAATATGCACTGGGGAGTGTAGGACTTGAAACCAGGGGAATGACCAAGACTGCCTCTGAGATGGCCCAGGAACCCTGAAGAGCACTAACATTAGAAAGCATAGAGAGAAAGTGGAGCCGAATACGGACAAGAGAAAGAGACGGGTGTGAATCAGGAGGAAACCCCAGGAGTGCAGCCTCACACAAGTCAGGCCTCACAAAGAATATGTTCTCTCCATGCGACAAATATTTTTTGCACACCTACTGTGAGTCGGCACTTTCTAGTTGCTAGTGACACAATGGTCAACAAGACAGGCGGGTCCCTTGCCTCTCAGAGATGCCGGCAGTTGTGGGGAGAGTGCATGCTCCGAGAACGTGTGATTATTTGTATTGAACGGTCCTGAAAGGTGAGGAAAAGGAGGATGCAAGTGTCTTATTTCGATTTGGTGACGTGGAGGTTCTCAGTGATGCTGACAGGAGCAGGCCCAGAGTTGAGTGCCTTTATCAGTGTCGGATAGCGAGGTAATGCAGGCTGGGAAGGATGGGGACAGGCGGGCAGGTCTAAGGAGGAGAAGTGGAGTCACAGATGTAGAAGACCCTAGACTATGTGGAGATGCTGATGGCAATGACCCCATGGAGCAGGAGAAATGAATGCAGGGCAGAGGACCACACCACAGCAGCATTTCTTTGAGAGGGTGAGGGTGGGAGGAGTCCAGAGCATACACAAAGAGACGGGATTCTGATGGGGGGGAAACAGAAAGAAAGAGAGGATGGCTCAGTGCAGGCAGAGTTATCACTGTGGGGCTGGGGGACGAGTGTGTTCTCACCTGGTGGCTTCTGATGTCTGGATAAAGTATGAGATCGGGTCACCAGCCAGAGCAGGAAACAAGACAGAGGGTGTGAGAGGATCCTCACAGTGGAGACATCAAATAGGCACCAGGGAGAGTGGGAAAAACTTTTTAAAGAAATAGAGCAGGCCAGCGTTGATGCCCACTGGAAGGTTTGTGATTGTGAGTTCAGAGCAGGACCAGGTGCCTGGTTGTGCCTTTTTCTCCAATCATGTTAATCACTTGAGTAGGGTAGATAACGGCAGGAGTCACCCAAAGTTGGAGTGTGCTGGGTGAGTGAGGCCCGGGAAGAGAGGCAGGAGAGTCCTGGAAGACAATGACATTAGTACATCTATTATAAAAATGGTCCCTGGAAGGTAAAGGGACAGAAAGGAATGTGGAGAAAGAACGTGGTGCTAGACGAGAAGTCAAGACTCTACGGGCCTCCATCAGATTCTAAAAGAAGGAATTTCACCTGTCTCTGAAGGGCTTGACTGGACTTTACATGCATGACTTCTGTGAGAACATGATATTCTGTGGCCATCAGGGGGTCCCCAAACCATGATGATCTCAGATGTCTAGTTGACTTGTTTCTGCTTGATGTCCCGCTCTCATTTCTCCTCATCTTGGAATCATCCCTCCCTGGACAGGTAGGCAGGTTGATGGCTCCCTGCTAAGCATGAATGCTGACACCTCCTGCAGGTAACTGCCAAGCAAGCACACTATCTAAATCACCTGGGATTAGGACCTGTTAGGCACCGTCTAAAGAAATGGACCATTCAGCTGCAATAAGACATCTGTCCCCTTGAAGAAAATACACATTGGGATACTTAGAATGTGGTCTGTGACTGAGGGAAAAGGAGAGTGCTCTAGCTGAGAGAAACGGATGCAGTTCAATTTGTTTGGGGAGATGAAGCCAGGAGAGCAGGTCTCTGGCTGCCTGGTGGAAAGCATCACAAATAGTGCCAGTAGCAAGAGGGCGTGGCGGAAAGGATGGAGTCAACCACCTTCTCCCATTTTGCAGTCTTGATTAGCTCTACCTCCAACCCAAAACACTGTTTTACAAAGCTGCTCTAAAAATGCAACCCAAATGGAAATACTGTGTTTCAACACAGAAGGAAGTAAGGTCTAAGACTGACAATGTTTCTGGAAAGTCAGCATTGCTTTTCTAAATGATCTTTTTTATCCTCCTGTATGTTCATTCGCATGTAATTAAACAGACACACACACACACACACACACACACACACACACACACACAAGGATACGATAGCAACTCAAGGAATAGTAATGTCACTGACAAGGAAAGTAATAAACAAGAGGAAATTAAAACAACCCAATAAGGCCCAGAAAAAAAAATCTAACAGATTTAATCAGCAGAAATAGGAAATTCTTCCAGCCATTGTTAAAAAGAAGTCCGGTGCCAAAAACCATGGCAGAAATGGGACAATTAAAATGGATGTAGGAAGGGGTGACAGACACACAAGGTGAAGCAGGGATGTATGCGTACAGAACAAGCAGCTCCAGCAGAATTCAAATGAGAGAGCCAAACCTAAAACAAGAGATGTGCCCGAAGCGAGGAGCAGCAGCAAAGATGGGGTAACTGAGTCTGTTCTCTGCTGTCCTGCCAGGAGCTCCTGGGACACACAGCCCTCTTATTTTACTTAGTCACGTATTCCTCTCTTCTGCCATCGTGCAGATCTGCTACAGAGTCAGGATTCTGAAGATGTGACAAGTCACGGGCGCTGATTATTCACCCCGTAGACGTGCACACCCATCTCGCCTTCCTGAGCAGACAGAACGGATGGTTCATGTAAGGCAGAAAGGGATTAGACAGTTTCACTTCCTGATTAGAATACTTCTCATGCTCAGTGATAGATGAGTCCTTGACAAATTGCTCATGGCAGCGAGCATTTAGCAATATCATGAATGTCTGTGTCTAGTGAGTAACCCTATCCTCGAGATATTTATTGGAGCATGCTATAATAGCTTCATAATCGATTACCTAGTCTGCGCTGGGAAAAGAAGGAGTCTGGGGGCTCACTTCTCCATCAAATACACCCACCAAACGGTGGCCACGTAAATGGAGTACCTACTATGTGCCGATCTTTACACATCATTTTTCATCCATTTATGAACAAATATTGATACAACGCCTACTCCGTGCTGAGCCTGGAGGGAGCAGGCACAGGGCCCACAGGATCCCTGTCCTCAGCGACCTTGAGGTCTAGGCTGCTGACGAAGTCCTGCCCTTTCAACTCTGCGTCACCACCTCCTGTGTTCCTGTAAGGCGTCTTTGTCCAGTGGAGCCTTCCGCCACGATGGAAAGGCACTCTACTTCTGCACCATCCAACGTGCAGCCACTGGTTGCATGTGGCTATCGAGCACTTGAAATGTGGCTAGTGTAGCTGAGAAACTAGATTTTTCACTTTACTTCATTTTAAATTTAATTCAAACAGCCACATGTGGCTTGTAGCTACCCTACTGGACGGTGCAGAAGGGAGACTACTGACCCAGGGTGTTCTACCCAAGTGACCATTTAAAGACAGGATACTTAGAAGATGGGGAGTCAGCTGTGGGACGCCAGCAGGAGGAGGGGCCTGGCGGGCAGCTGCCTCCCAGCGCAGTCGCCGCAGCCCCTGCCACTTCTCCTTACAAAACTGGGTGCATAATTCCCCTGAAATCAGGTCCTCATTTAACTTTTTAAAATGTCTCAGGTCTGTCGATCCCCAAGCACCATCTCCATTTTATTTTTAAAGCGCATGTTCACTTTTTCACAAGCAGTCCGTGTTAACTACAGAAAAATTAGAGTATATAGAAAAGGAAAAGGCAAGATACCCATAATCCCACTGCTTTGTCCATGTCTCGGTGAACACAGTGCAGACGTCTTCCGGCGGCGTTTCCCACAGTGCGTGTGCCTGCTTACACACTCACCTTACCGTCTCCTTGTTCTTAACTCCCTAAAAATCAGATTACTCTCAACATACTTTTCTGGGTCCTGCTTTCCTCACTTATCAACTCATCAGGATAACTCTAGAAACATAGAATTCTTTCAAATACTTTTCCTACTTTTAAAAATTTATCCAGTAACATACGCTTATTTTAAATTCCGGCATAATGTTCTCTTTTCTTCGCGTGCCCTAATTTACTGACTCAGTCCCCTGGTTGGGGGAAGTTGGGTTGCTTCTAATATTTTGCCGTCACAAGTAGTGATGTAATAACTTCTGTGTACATCGGCCAAACCCGGCACTCTTAAATTCATGTAGTATATACTACCTCTTACGTCTGCATGCAGTCTGTCTTGTCAAGACTAAAGAGGAGCATCTCCCTTGGTCTAGAGACAATACCTTTATTAATGTGGCTCAAGTCGCATTGACTGTTTTGGTAACCACATCACATTATTAACTAAATACTTACGAACATCTAAGTTCCATTTCACATAAGCTTTAGTCGAGCCATGATTTCCCGTAGTCAAAATGTCATTCAGATTTTTGTTAGCAAACGCACTGATCACGATTGCATTCTATCCAATTATAGAATTGTCGCACATTTCAACACATCGAGATGTTTGGGGATCCTGGTTCAAATCCCCCCAAAGCTTTGTGCTATTCACAAATTAAATAAGCCTGCTTTACGTAAAGTCAGTGTGCCTTAGAACCCATGAAACACGAAGCATGTTTGTCGCGGCCATTGAATATTTCCATCCGAGTCACAGATTTCTCTTTCCATCTGAGGGCCAACCGGGGAGCCTAGGGAAAAAAACCGAAACTCTCCTCTCCATAAGTGTTTTTGTAACTTTGAGAACCCATGCTCCTTTTTGTTAAACGTTACAATTTTGTGCCCCCAGCCTTCTTTTCCCTCACTGAAGTAAAAAAAAATCAGCATTATTTTTGAATAAAAGCATACTCTCCTTCAAAGGAGAACACTCAGTGTGTATGCGATGCGTGGTAAATTGCGCCATACTTGCATAAAGCACACTCCATAAAACAAAGATTTTACTGCGCTTTGCTTTCTATTTTTGCGTTATGAAAACAGTATGTACATGTTTTGGTTTCCAAATATAAATACCGCATGCACCACCTCCTCCCCGAGATGCCAATGTTGCAGCCTAAATGGGGAGTTTCCACACTTCCCGCCTCCGTGCCCCTCCCCAAGCACCCCGTGGGCCCACGGGCGAGCACCTTGGGCCAGAAAAGCCCTTTTTGCAGCCCGGATACCATGGAGCCCTGCGCTGTGCCCTCCGCAGTAATGCTCCGGGGCTGTCAGCCTCCCCTCAAGACACCCAGAGCAGCACAGGGCTCTGAGGGTGCTGAGCAGGCAGCGATGGGGCCCGTTGTGTGCTCGGCCTGGACACTCTCTTCGGTAAGTTCGAGATCTTCCTACCACTACACTCTCTCTTTTTCTTCCAGAAGCCTCTCATACATGCCCACCTCAGGAGAAAACACCAGGCATCCGGGTCGGAGTATAATTGCAGACAGTAGAGTGCAGGCCGGCCACCTCGCGTGCAGGGGTTGGCACGCCGGCCAAGCCTGCAGGATTCCTCAGGGGGTGCCCAGCCCCATCCAGGGTGCTGTGGCCACCTCCGGCCCAACCTGGGGGGCACTTTCCCCCTTTGCTGTGCTCCTGGTTTCCGAGTAAGCAGAATTCTCTCTCTCTGCTCCTCGAGTCCACCATTTTGGCTTCACCTGCCCACTTCAACGCCCTTCAGTTGCCTTTCGGGAGACCCCCAGGGCCTGTCCCGAGGTTTTCCTGGAGAGTCTCTCTCTTCTGGTGTGAGAACCTGATTCGGAGGCTTTGTTGAGCCTCCAAGGGATCTTTTCACTTCAGTCCAACTCTTCCTCTCCTCTTCCTCCAAAGCTTCGAGCCAACATTGGTCTCCATCACACCCCCAACAAGACAGCTCACGTCCACCAGCAGTGACCTGTGAGTGCTCATCCAACACCTACATTCTGTCCAGGGGTGTATGTCAGTCGTCGCTTCCCCACAGCCGAGGGGACATGCCTGGTCCCCCACACGTCACTGGGTCACAAGCTGGTCTGTAGCTACCAATGCATGAGGCGTGCCTGTGAATCCTGACAGCCTAGAAGCGTTTTTAAGGGGAAGAAACTTAAGGGTGGCAGCTACACACCGCCCTTCCTGGCGGAGACTCTTGATGTCAGAGGACCCCTCAGCACGCTCGGGGTGAGCATCCCAGCTCCCGTGACAGCACACGGCTTTCCCTGGTGCCTCCCACTCCCTGTCTTGGTCATTAGCATTTTGTCTTGTTGACTGCTATGGGCTGAGTTGTGTCCCTTTAAATTCATGTATTGAAGTCCAAACCCCCATTTCCTCAGAATGCAACCATATTTGGAGACAGGGTCTTTCCAGACGTCATCGAGTTAAAAAGAGGTCATCAGGCCCTAATCCAACATGACTGTGTCCTTATAAGAAGAGGACATTTGCACATGGCTTGATGCACAGAGGGAAGACGAGATGAGGGCACAGGGAGAAGATGCCATCTACAAGCCAAGGAGAGGGGCCTGCCGCAGCTCCGCCCTTCACAGCCTCAGAAGAGAACCACCCTGCGTGGCTGTTTCTCTTCACCATGCACACATGCGCACCTGGGTGTGCTGTGCTCCTGTGTCTAACGCATATGTCAAAGCCTGCCTCCTCCATCAACTCAGGGGGTGTCATCCACAGGCCATTCTCCTGAAAACATGATAAACAGGTGGACTTCACAATGGAAAGGTTAGCTGGCATTTATGATTAAAATGAGAGTGTCATGGGGCTGGCCCAGTGGCGCAGATGTTAAGTGCGCACATGTCGCTTCTCGGCGGCCGGGGGTTCACTGGTTCAGATCCCGGGTGCGGACATGGCACCGCTTGGCAAAAGCCATGCTGTGGTAGGTGTCCCACGTATAAAGTAGAGGAAGATGGGCATAGATGTTAGCTGAGGGCCAGTCTTCCTCAGCAAAAAGAGGAGGATTGGCGGTAAATAGCTCAGAGCTAATCTTCCTCAAAAAAAAAAAGGAAAGAAATGAGTGTCACATGCAGAAGGCTAATAAGTATAAGTGGATAGCCCACATGTGATGTTTGACTGAGTTACTTTAACACAAGAGCATATTTCTTTTTTAAAAAACTTTTTTTTTTTTTTTGGTGAGAAAGATTGGCCCTGAGCTAACAGCTATTGCCAATCTCCCTCTTTTTGCTTGAGGAGGATTGTCCCTGAACTAACATCTGTGCCCATCTTCCTCTATTTTGTATGTAGGACACCTCCACAGTATGGTTAGATGAGTGGTGTGTAGGTCCACGCCCAGGATCTGAACCTGCGAACCCTGGGCCGCCAAAGCAAAATGTGTGAACTTAACCACTATGCCACCAGACCGGCCCTAGAATCCATATTTTTATAGGTGGTTAATGACTGAAAACTATGGTTATAATTCAAAATCACACAGCAGAGCTGAGCAATTGCAATGGAGACCGTATGGCTCACAAAGCCACAAACAGGTACATCCGGCTGTTTACCAGAAGTTCGCCGACCCCTGTTCTAGAAGGAGCAGTGGTTCTCAATCCTGGTCAAGCAGCAGAAGCCCTGGGGGCTCCCAGCTCTCAGAGCTGCTGAACCCCACCCTCTAGGGGAACCGGTGAACTCCAGAAGCTCCTAGGGCGATCCCTTGCTGACCCCCCTGTGTGCGGGAACCTCCGGATTAGGGCAGAGTCCCTCAGCCATCCCGGCTCCACTCTGACTGGCCATGTCACCTTGGGCAGGTCCTCACCCCTCTCCACACGGCAGTCTTCTCTTCAGTAAAAGAGCTGATCGAAACAAGCCATCCCTGGGCCCTTCAGTGCCAGCACCTGCGAGCCCGCGTTCTGGAGGATTTGTCGCGTCAGGCTGCCTCATGGCCCGGTGCCTGGGACCAGTCAATGATCGCTGAGTGTTAGCCACGACGATGGAGAGCTGGGGACTGCCAGAGGCTGAACTGTGTCCCCCAGATTCAAACCTTGAAGTCCTGACCCCAGCCCCTCAGAATGTGACCGTAGGTGGAGAGAGGGCCTTTAAAGAGGAGACTCAGCTTAACTGAGGCTGTTAGGGGGCCCTGATCCAATCCGAGTGCTGTCCCTCTAAGAAGCGGAGATTACACACAGACATGCACAGAGGAGAGACGTGTGGGGACACAGGGAGGGGATAGCCATCTGCAGGCAAGGAGACAGGCCTCGGAAGGAGCCCTGCCTGCCCACACCTTGAGCTGGAACTTCCAGACTCCAGAACAGAGAGAAAACAAATTTCTGTTGTGGAAGCCCCTCAGACTACCATATTTTCACCTGGCTGGTGTGATTCAACTGTATCAGTACTTTTATGCAGAGTTTTACACCCTAATGATCCCTAGGCTCACAGGAGCAATAGTAACAGGTGGACACAAGCCTTGTTGTCCCCTCAGGACCTTTGATTGTGACTTGAACAACTGAACTTCTTGGTCGAAGGGTCCTAGTGGGTGCCATCAGGCAGATGCAACTTCCTTCGCACCATTTTGCCCAGAACGTATCCTTATGGTGGAGGGGCTCCATCCCACACTCCCAGCCCCTCCTCTCAGTCTCAGTGGGAACCCATTCAACGCGGATTCTCACAAAAGCCGGAGAAGTGGCTTGCTGGGTCTTAAATGACATGTCGGCTAAGACCCTTCGTTCTCTGGCTGCTGGAAGCCTTGCCTCCGAAGACGGAGCTGTGGCACATGTTAGGCTCAGAGGGGACGCGTTTGGAGATGACGGGGCTTCTGCAGGGTGGAGAGGGCGGCCCGTGAGCTTCCTCCAGCAGTTTCATTCTGTGCCAGGAAACACGGATCGACTCAGCCCCACAGGGTCTCACCCGCCAAGCCGCTGTCATAGGAGCACACAGAGGGAGTCCCAGGTTCCCACACAGTGTCTTATTCGTATATGGTAATGCCTCATATTTTTTCAAAAATGGTGGATTTTAAAAATCCAAACATTTATTTTCTCAGGAAAAGCCAATGCCCAGGAAGAAAATCAGAATTTTAGGTAGAGGTGGGTCCTTGGCAGCTGACCCCAATGTGGAGTGGAGCAGAGGCATCGGTCACTAGATGGACGTGGGCCACCCAGGAGAGTGAGACTCGAATGGGGCAGTGGAGGGTGGACAACAAGGACTTCCTGTGTTGGCACCTCCAGCAGCTGTGACAACAAGTGGCCATGGGCAGGTGGCCAGGCAGCCCTTGACAGCGCCCCACATCGGGGAGACTAGAAGTTGATGAGTCACTTTCGGAAAGTGCTGGCTACAGGGTCTTCTTTAGGGTGAAGCCCCACCGAGCAGCACTTCTCAAGGCTTTGCCCCTAACGGCCCAGACAGTACCGGGAGGGGGCTGCCTGGAGGCTGTGACCAATGAGGGGCCCAGACAGTACCCAGTACCAGGAGGGAGCTGCCCAGAGGCTGTGACGGATGAGAGGCGGAGGGCCTAGGGGGAAGTGAGGAGGCCCCGGCGGCTGCGAGCACACTGTTTTATTCTGCTTGTCCAAATTAGGTTTCCATATAAAATTTTATTTGAAAAACAAGTTCCATGGTTAAAAAAAAAAAGTTAAAGAACCACCAAGATTCATTTTTTGAAACAGGAAACCAGACGTCCAATACACGAGAAGTGACTTAGCCAAAGTCACAGCGACCCTCGCCAAGGTCGAGTTGGACTCGTCTTCAGTCTGCATCCGGCACAAGAAGGAAAGGACAGCAGGGTCTGGGGCCACAGTCCGAGCCTGGAGGCCCGGCAGCAGCGAGGGGGCCGGCTCAGGACTGGGGTGCGGAAAGAGGGGCGAAGCTGCAGCAGAGCGATGGTGCCTCCAGCCTGGTGCCCTGCTCCCGTCCTGGCGCCAAGGGTCCTACCTGTGTTTCATCCTCCTGTCCCTTCCGACCCCACGGGCAAGGCGGCAGGAGGCACAGGCCCCAATAACAAAGACACACGGGAGTTTTCTAGACACAGACCGGGCCGGCGTTGGGACAGAAGTGTGCCTCGGCCCCGTCTACTTAATTTCCCCTGAGCCCCCTCACCGTTCACTCACCAGGCAGCCGCTTTCCTCCTGGGCTGTCCGGGGTCCCCGCTCTGCTGCCCCATCCTGACCTTTCGCTCGTCTGTCCGGCCAAGGCTGGGTGCTTGAAGTCATCTCTCTCCTCGACTTCACTCCACTTTATGATTTCTACCTCTTTAGTCCCTTCTTTTTATTGGCAAAGTGAGCGAAAGACCTCTGATAGCTAATTTCAATGAAAGTGATAAAGACAGCTCAGACTTTGCATGTACGTGCATGCGCATGCGCACACACACACACACACACACACACACACACACAAACACACGGCCCCAACTGCACCAGGACTGACCTGCTGTCCTGAGATCTCCGTCACCACCTGTTGCAGAGAAGGCGACGAGATGAGGTGCAGACAGGTGAAAACCATAACCCCCGCCGTACTGCATTGTGGATGTCTCCAGAAGCATCAAGGTTACAGAAACAAGGAGGCAAATGAACAAACCAAATCTCTCTCCATGACGTCAGGGTTGGCACCACGGTTCCCACAGAACACAAAGGCAATCTTCCTCGATTCTCAGGTGTTTTCACGGTATCTCCTTCCGAGTGATGAGTGGTATTTTTAGCAAAGTGCAATGCACTTGTTTCTCTTTCCCCAGGGTGTAGAGGGACGAGTTTCATCTCATTAAATATTGGGAAATGAATCAAGATGATAATTTGGGGGTTGTGATAAAAATGCCCGCCTCCAAGAACTTGCAAGGTGCAAAGGGAGCAGGATTTGCTAAATCTAGTAGGATACTCTGAGGTTATAAAAATCTGGATGTTCACAAAGGTGACGCTTGTTGTAGAGAAGCTGAGACCCCTGAGCTGCCAGTGAGAAGACGGCCTGTGCAGCTCCCAGGACTCGAGGTCTTTACAACTCAACAGTCAGGGCCTCTGTGAGCGCAAGTGTCTGGACGGGTTCTCACCAGGCAGTGCCTCCCTTCTGGGATGGTGGCGTCCCAGGTGCATTCCCGTCTAAGCTCCATTCAGCCGTGCAAATTGGCAAAAACCTGTGGGCTTGAGGCTGAGCAGAAATTAGACCCAAGTCATCAAAGGCACGAGAGTCTTAAGCATAGCCATTGGTAGGATTGAAGGTGCAGTGCCTCCAACATTTCTAAATCAAGAAGATGTTTGACTTCGTTAGTCCCTTTAAAATGACAGATTGTATAAATTTTAAATTCAACCCTCAGAAAGTATGCAAGAGTGCTAGTTGGCCTGGGCAGCTGAACAAAGACCCTGCACCGGCGGGGCTTAAAGAGCCGAAGCTCTTGTCCCCCAGTGTGGAGGCAGGAAGGCCGAGCTACTGGGACCGGCATCCTGGCTCCTCCTGAGCTGTGAGGAAGGACCTGCTCCAGGCTTCGCGTGGCTTCTGCTCTTTCACTGGTGCCCCTGGGCGTTCCTTGGCTTGCAGAAGCATCACCCGGATCTGCATCCATCTTCACATGATGCTCTCCCTGTGTGAGTGTCTGTGTCCAAATATCCCCTTTTTACAAGGACGCCAGTCTTTTGGGTTAGGGGCCCACCCTACTCCAGTATGACCTCATCTTAACTGCTTACATCCACAATGACCCTATTTCCAAATAAGGTCACATCCTGAGATACTGGGGTTAGGACTACAACATACGAAGTTTGGGAGGACACACCCAACTCCTAACAGTAAGTAATCTTATAAAATAAATTAGCATAATTTTTTCCTCACCTGGCATAAACCCCTTTGCGCTAAGCAACTATTTACAAGCTAGAAATCTGTATCTTCAAGTCTCATTGTCAATAAAACAGGAAACAGGATCTCTTTTCTTTTGAGCATGCAACAAATTCTGAGGTTAGCGACCATTCTTGCAGAAACAATTCTGGGAACGACATTTAGAGAATTATAAGAAGAAAAGATTTCTTGTTAAAAGGGAGCAGACATCAGGAACATGTCTTCCTAGTCAGGCCTCTGACAGCCAGCCAGGCGAAATGCCTGAGTTGCCCATTAACCCTGAAGCCCAGAAGGCCGGGCGCCCTGGGTTTCTCCTCAGCGCCTTCGAGGGCTTTGCCCGAAATGTCGCCAGGCATGTGGGCCCCAGGCCGCAGCTCTGCAGGAGCTCACTCCTGGCTTCCATGACAGACTTCTGTGCAGTTTTAGAAAGGGCCCATCTGAATCTTTAAGGTTCTTTTTGACTTTTTAATTATATTATCTAAACAAGTTTTGCTAAACCCAGTAAGTGCAAAGCGTCGGAAGCTGTTATTCAAAATCTTGAAAATGCACACGTAACATTCCCGCTACAGGATAAATGGTAAGGAGTCGAGCGAGGAAGCAGTTAATTGAAAGCAGAGACTAATTAGAGCACATTTTATGATACAAAACTGTATAAAATTGTTGTCCTTTTCAGATAAACATATGCAATATAATGCATGTTAATAAGACTATTTTGTACAGAATTTCAAGATAAATATTTGCTAAATTCTTTCATTTCAAGGACACATTAACTGAGTCATTGGCAATTTCTCTGTGACAGGGAACTCGATCCACGTTCTCTCCCTTCTCGATGGGGCATGTTCCTTATTAATGCAAACAAAGATGACAATAGATATTTGAATTTTTTTAATTTTTATGCAAAAAAGTCGCTTATATTATATTATAGATGCCATAGCTTCTTTTTCTCTATGCCAGTCCTTTTTATATTTGGTTTCCTTTCTTTTCACTTTGTTTTTTAATTTTTAAAATTGTTTTATGTACTTTCCTTTGCAAGGGAGGAGAATTGGAAGTCTGAGTTTGTGTGGTGCAAAACAAGAATACCCAAACCTAAATAATCTGAAAAGTTTAAGATAAATGTGTGAAGGACACCCAGTTTCCACTGGAAGATGTGGAGAGTCGGAACAAGTGTTGCTCTCACCTTACAGGACGAGAAAAAGCTTGTAAACTGGAAACTCTTGACTTCTCTTGAGCCCATCAGAGCACAGGACGAACCACGGACCTGCTGTCCAGGGCGATACTGGCACCTGCTCGGAGAAACAGGACCTGAGCATTTGCTGACCTGGGACAGAGACTCTCCTGGGCACCACAGGAGCCTTTGCTACAGACGGAATCATGTCCCCCAAACCCTGTGTTGAAGCCGTACCCCCAATGTGATGGTATTTGGAGGTGGGGCCTTTGGGGGGGTGATAGGTTTGATGAGGCCATGAGGGTAGAACCCTCATGATGGCATTAGTGCCCCTGTAAGAAAAGACCCTGCAGAGAGCTTGTTCTCTGTCTCCACCACGAGGGCCCACAGTGACAAGGCTGCCACCTGCAAGCAGGGAAGAGAGCCCTCACCAGAACCTGACCATGCCAGCACCTGGATCTCAGACCCCCAGCCTCTGGAGCCGTGAGAGATAAATTCTGCTGTTCAAGCCCCTAGTCTGTGGCATTTTGTTATGGCCGCCTGAGCAGACAGAAACAGCTGCTAAGAACATCAGAGAAGATGAAACAAACTCCAAAAAGCCGAGTAGGGCTAGTGTGAGCCAGAAGCCCCAGCAGGATTCACATGCAGGATGCTGCCGTGCCTCCACGAGGCACTCACAGGAAAGGTTGGGGAGCCCTCAGGATGCCACCCTCAGTGCCAGCTAAGGAGGATGATCCTCCTGTGGCCAAAGATGGAACCATTAGAGGAAACCATAAGAATAAAATGAGTATCCGTGAGTCCATCTTAATATAAGTAAATGATTAAATGCATAAATAAGTGGGGGAAGGGACACCCCTTCCTTACAAAACAATTCCAATGAGTAAGTGTGAAAGGAATATGGAAAATGAAGCTGGTCATTGAAACATGACTGAGGAAGGCTAAAATTAGTGGACACAACTTTAAGGAGAAGCAGTGTATTATATACAGCCTCAAAATATCTCTCCAACATATTTACTAATGACCACGTGGTCTAACATACGTGCACAAGCTCTTTAAAATTCCTCCCTCCAGGACCTGGAGCTTAACCCTCCTCCACTAGAGTGTGGGCTGGACTGAGTGAGTCATTTCTAATAAACAGAGTGTGAAATGGGACAAACAGTATGTTTATCTCGCAGAAACCTGTGGACACCACTACGTGACTAGAAGGTGACCATGGTTGACGCCACGAGTCCTAAGCCAGGCTGCCGTCAAGCTCCCTCATACGGCGCAATGAGGGCGTGTCATCCTCAGCCACTCTGTCCTAACTGCGAACCTCAGTCTAACAGAAAGCTCCAGACAAACCCAAATTGAGGGACGTTCTCCAAAATACCTGCCCAAATGCTCTTCAAAAAGTGTCACAGTCATGAAAGACACAGAAGCCCCAGGAAAGGGTCACGGGCTGGAGAAGACAAATGAGACACCACAGTTCGATGCAGGTGGGGTCTTGGACAGGATCCTGGAAAACGGCAAAATCTGAACAAAGTCTGTAGTTTAGTTAGTAGTGTTTTACTCGTGTGAATTTCTCAGTTTTGATACCAGTCTATGGTTAGGTAAGATATTAAATTAGGGAAAGCTGGGAGAAGGGCATATGGGCAATCTCTGTGCTATCTTTGCAACTCTTTTGTGTAAATCTGAAATTATTTCACAATAAAAAGTTTCTTCGGGGCTGGCCCAGTGGCGTAGTGGTTAACTTTGCATGCCCAGGGTTTGCAGGTTCCAATCCCGGGTGTGGACCTACACACTGCTCATCAAGCTATGCTGTGCGCCATCCTACATACAAAATGGAGGAAGATTGATACAGATGTTAGCTCAGGGACAATCTTCCTCAAGCAAAAAGAAGATTGGCAACAGGTCTTAGCTCATGGCCAATCTTCCTCACCAAAAAAAAAAAGTGTTTTAAAAAAGAAATACACTCTTGTGTTAAAATAACTCAGTCAAACATCATATTTGGGTTATCCACTTATACTTATTAGCCTTCTGTGTGTGACGTTCTCATTTTAATCATAAATGCCAGCTACTGTTGCAACATGAAGTCTGCCTGTTTATCATGTTTTCAGGAGAATGACCCATGGATGACACTCCCTGGGATGACGGAGGAGGCGGGCTTTGACGTACCCATTAGACACAGGGGCACAGCAGGCCCACAAGGCTTTTAGAGATTAATGCTTAAATTTATTTTAAAATCAGAATAAAAATGAACTTTTAGGTTGAAGAAAATATTTTAATATGTAACATTAAATACATACTAAATATTATGTATATAATATTAGTGTATTTGTATTGATAGCTATGCAGTCATAAAACATAATTTTTAATCTTTTTTATGAGGCAGGGGCCCATGAAGGTCAAAGTGTGGCAGGCCCCCTGAAGTCAGAATGCCACCCCGAGGCTGGTGTTCATGTCCGTTAGGATGGAAATCTAGACACTATCTTTGTGGTGCTGCCGATGGGCGCATGCTCATACACGGCCACTCAAATAGAACATGCCTTCCAACCTACATCCCTTGGAGGCCCCAGGCTACACGTGGGTGTCTTGGAGGCCCTTGGGAGGAAGTTAGGGAAGCCAAAACCAGGAGCCACCTGGCCTGGGCACTCACACCCCCTCCGCCAGCACAGCACCATTTACCTTGCTTATTTGATGCAGTCCTGATACATCATTTGAAAAAAAGGATTCCACTGCTAAATTTTCTTTTTATCTCTGAAATAAGAACTAAAGAAGTGGCTCAAACTTAAAAAAAAAAAAAAAAGCCAGGTATTGAGATTCAATGCTAAGAATTCTAAATACGAGAGAAAATTGTGTTCACCTGAAAACTTTTAAAATATGCTTGGCCTAATAATTCAATATCAAAATGATTTGGTATGTAAAATGCCTAAAAACCTGTGTGTGTTAATGGCAAGAAAGCAACCCAAGTGTCTAAGCATGATTTGACTAAAGACACAAAAAATAGTAGCTAGAATGACACGTGATTTAAAAATTAGGTATTTCAGAGCGTTGACCCAGTCGCCCTGAGTGTTTGGAAGCACACATGGTGCTCTTTGTGTGGTGTATTTATTCTGGTTATCAGCAGGTAAAAAGGTGTGGTCTGTAATTGTGAGGAAATTATGCCCAGTCTCTATTCCAAACGATAGCAAGCGTTTACTGGACATTTTGATGAACGGGCTGGCTGGGATAGTGGTGCCTTGTGTTCTAATGTCGTCAAGGAAAGCTACCTTGAGCTCTGGAGGGGACCTTGGTCCCCTCCAGAGCTTGTTTCGTGGTGCCACACAGCAGTGGCTGAGGCAGATTTCTGAGGCTGAGGGACCCCAGAACCACCTACCCATCTCGGACATTCTGCATTCCAGTGGAAGAGCTGGCTATCCTAATCCAAGATTTGATGTCTTAGCCTGAGATAGCATGATGAGGTCTCAAGGCCCTGAAGACATGGACAAGTCTCCTGGTGGTGAGATGGCGGTGACCATCCATGAGGAATTTGGAATCAATGAGGAGCTTTTCTTAATTTGCATCCAAATTCCCCAACTAATAGATTGTTCAAGATTAAATTCCTTTACCACCATTGTCTGTGGGTCCAAAGTATTGTAGAGTTACTTATGGATTCAAACTTCCTAACGGATGCCCTTTTTATAGCCACTATTCACAGATCTGCATTGTTTTGGCCTACCTCGCTGAATTTCAGACCCACAAACCTTGGCATGAAGCTGACGTGAGCCAACACTGGGCTCCGTCAGGCGATGGTACTGTTTTTCTCTTTTAGCACAGTCTACAGAATTGCAAGCGCTTCAATATTAACATTGTTAAAGCACTTCATGCCTTGCTAAAAGGTAGCGAAAATTCTCAATGAATCGAAACCCACACTTAACACTTACATACCGTTGAGAATAGGACACGCTTGGCAAATCGCTAATTTTTGACAATGTAACTAAAAGGTAGAACAATCCACAGGAAGAAAGAATGAGTATGTGCTTTGTCCAATAGAAAAAAGTCACAGGATGCTAACTGTAAAATCCTGATTAGCCATATGCGCAAAATCATCCTTAATCAAAGATGATCAGGTTGGAGCTGAATCTGACATCAGATTATACCTGAAAATCATTTGATTCTACTCTGCCTTCCAGTAAAGTCACCCCTAAATTATCTCCATCGGATGAGGCTTTATAATGCCTTAAAGTATTTCCAGGATTGGTGGTATCACCACTTCCTGTGCTGGGACCACAGCTCCGGAAATCGACTGTCCAGCTCCTGGGGTTCGGTTGTCATTGTGCCTCACAGGCTGGTGGAAAGCGTTGATGCTTCCCTCCCAGGCATTCTCAGGCGGTCAGATGTGTTCAGCAGAATCCAAGATTTATACATAATATTGTTCTCTGCAAAAAAAAAAATCCAAAATTATTCTGTTACAAGTAATCACTACAAATTTAGTCAGCTCTTAACTCCTGGTGGTCACTGTGCTTCTCATCCAAGACTTCGCTTACCTATCACAAGAACTTCCTCAGGACGTATTATCATTACCCTAGTTTCATAAATGAAAGAAACTACAACTTAGAAAGTTTATGTAAGTTAAGCAAAATCACAGAGCTATTCACTTAACTTTTTCTGAGCCTCAGTTTCCCCTTCTGATAAGAATTCTTATAAGACTAAATACTTCAGAGGATTGTATAATGATTAAATAAAATCATGTGTTATAGCCCTTTCCACAGTAACTGACACATTTTAAGCATTCAATTAAAAGCATTCAATTAACCAGAATGTTTTATTAACTAGACTATTCCATGGTCCCAAATAGGACACACAGAAAGAGCTCAAATAAATGTATGTAAAGAACATGGAGAAATGTGTTTTAAGGTTATTGAAGTCTTTAATTACACTTGGAGGGAGAATGAAAGCTTGCTCTCACAATGCTTTTTGACAGCAAAAAACACAGTGCTTTTTTATTCCTCCCAACCCACGGGGCACTGTGTAAGGGAATGACGTCCGGGAGCAAATGCTAAGTGAAGTAAGAAATCATTCTGCAGGCCCAGATGGAGAATTGTGGGAAGAGGCCAAGAGCTTGTCAAAACTTCAACATGGTTTTTAAAAAAAATCACAAAAATCATTTAACCACAGAATTTTTTTGAAAAATTCTGAAAATCTCCTTAAATAAGGGCTCTGTCTACAACAGACCTGATTTAAAATATATTTTATGCATTCAATTGTCTAAAATCAACTTCATTCTGCACAGACTACCATATTTTTTCATAGCAAATTATCATAGATAACATTCTTATAAGACCCCACCCATAATATGTTATTTAAGAAATATTGATACTTTCCCAGAGTTTTACCGTTCGTGTCACTCAGTTCATGCGGCAAACATTCTAATTCAGGGGAAGCAAGCAAGAGCCTAGACTCTATTTATTCTTTCCACGTATTTCTTCTCAAGTAT
This sequence comes from Equus przewalskii, assembly GCF_037783145.1. Classification (NCBI taxonomy): domain Eukaryota; kingdom Metazoa; phylum Chordata; class Mammalia; order Perissodactyla; family Equidae; genus Equus; species Equus przewalskii. Next base: position 77,458,261 of record NC_091846.1, read on the forward strand.
TTATAACCATCAGAAAGAAACAAACTTTATATTTGCACGTTAACAACCAAGTAGGACAAATAAGTAGAAATATTTGTCACAATTGTCCAAATATCCTACATAGGCTCCAAAAAAGAAGTGAAAGGCCCTGGAATACACTCAAATGACAAATTAACCTGAAACTCAGCTCAGAAAGGAGGGAAACCGTTCTAGCTTCCTCGACACTCTGGTTAAATTGAGACTAATTGAATCTCAGGATAAAAAGGCCTTGGTTTCCTGTGATGGGGTGGCATACGTGGCCCTTCTACCAGAGATGATTGTGGCAAATGGTTTACATTATCTGCCCGCCAGTGTTCTTAGCCGCTCCAGGAAAATCCAAAGATGTAACATCGTGAATATATTTTCAGCAAACACTTAAATTCACATTTAGGGGAGTAGTCTGGATCAAAATAATAGAGTATTTATCCATCCAGAAAGCATTCAAATGCCTTCAATGTCAAGCATTCTACTAGTCTTCAGGCAAAATGAAGGTGAAGATGGCAGTGGGTGTCATCCAGGAACTTTGGATCTAGTTATGAAAAGTATACAAGTAACTGAATTATATGCCCCAAATATAATAAAGACAAACAGAAAGACAGAAGGGTGGTGAGAGTTCAGAATGAGAAAGTCATTTGGGGCAAGTGAGTGTCTTCATACTGCATATGGGCTATCAGATCCTCTGGTCTACAACGCTTACCTTCATAGTTCACAGTCTGGTTTTTTTTCTTTTAATGTTTTTTCTTCTCTTATTTCTTTTTCTTAAGTGTCTTTTGTGGTTGCTACTGTCATTTCTGTGAATTATGTGACTGATCTTACTCTATAGATGTTAATTATGAAAGTAAATTTCTGATTGACAATCAACTGAATATTTTTATTTAGAAAGAAAATTTTATTTAAAAAAGAAATTAAACCTGATGTTCTAGCATTTAGGAGAGTGATTTGGCAACATATGTTAAACATTACAAGAAAGTAAACTACAAACTCAGCAATTTTCCATTATCTAAGAATTTTACTTAAAGATGTGAACAGAGACTAATGTCCACAGAGTTTTAAATATGTTTAGTCAAGGGCATTTTTTTTTTTTCTTGCTGAGGAAGATTCACCCTGAGCTAACATCTCTTGCCAGTCTTCCTCTATTTTGTGTGTGGGTTTCCGCCATAGTATGGCTGCCAATGAGTAGTGTAGGTCCACACCCAGGAACTGAACCTGGGCTACTGAAACAGAGCACACTGAACTTAACCACTAGGAGAGAGGGCTGGCCCCAATTCAAGTGCTTCTTATAGTAGAAAAATCTGGAGTAAGCCCAAATGTCCAGCAGTGGTGGCATAATTAAATTATTGATACCTATACCATAGACTGCTCCACAGTCATTAAAAATTATATGTAGAGCCAGCCCTGATGGCTTAGTGGTTAAAGTTTGACACACTTTGATTCAGAGGCCCGGGTTTGGTTCCCAGGCGCTGAACCACACCACTTGTCTGTCAGTAGCCATGCTGTGGTGGTGGCTCATGTAGAGGAACCAGAAAGACCTACAACTAGAATGTACAGCTGTGTACTGGGGCTTTGAGGAGGAAAAAAAGAGAAAGACTGGCAAGAGATGTTAGCTCAAAGTGAATCCTTCCCAACAAAGAAAAACAAAATAAATCAAATAAAAAATAAATAGTATTTTAAAAAATTACTTTGTAGAAAATGTGTAAAGACATGAATAAGTTTTGAAGTTATATATCATTCAGTGCAAAAGCAAATAACAAAGTTGATTACAATGTATATGAATACCTTCAAAAGATGAATAGAGAGAGGAAAAGAAAGAAAAATGGCAGCACTGTGTAGCTCCAGGTGTTGGAATCAAATCCAGGAGTGGGGCATTTCTGCTTATCTGTATTTTTTTAATTTTTAGACTATGAATATGTATTGCTTAAAGAAAAAAAAAGCTATTTAACTTAAAATAAAGCAATTGCTGAGCTTCCAGGGAAAAAACAAACAGCAACAAAAACACAGAAATGTCCATTGCACAAACTCCAGGTTAGCCCCATTACTCTGCCCTTGTGAAATTCCTGCCTCCATTTTCTCTGAAATATTATAGCACCTTCATGCTTGTGTCGCTACTGCCTGGTCCTGTGGAGGTCACAAGCTTCTGAGAATTGTCCCATCAGATCCTGAGACAAAGCTGCTTCCTCCCACAGACATCCTCCCCAACCTCCATGTTAATCTTGAAGGACTGCACGTTGAATTAGAAGTACTCCTCAGGAGACCATTCCAGGACACTGTGGGTCTTTCCCACCTGCAGAGCAGGGTAGCTGAGCGCTTTAGGAGATGCTCTCATTTCAGAGCAAGTAGCCCTTTCCCTGGTCCTCTCCCTCCCTCAGCCTGTCACCATTGACTTAACGGCTCCCGAGGTGAAAGCTGTACTAGAGGGTCCTGACTCACCAGTCACGGTGGTGGTTCCCCTGCCTTCCCACTCGCTGAGTGAACAGAGCTGGAGGCTCAAACCATGAACGGCTGGGACTCCAAACCCCTGAAGATGGGAAAACCGTAAACATTAATGATTCGCTTGCTTTGACAACTGTTTCTTCCTCTTTTCAGCCGTTGGCAGTCCATCAGCTTCAGTACCAGCGCCTAGCTTGTAACATTGCTGAGAATGCCACAGGATAAAGAACCAACCAAAAAGATGGCGAATGTCTTGCTCGAATAGATCGAGGGTGGTGAGGTGATTCAGTGAATTTCCTATTTACTCTGAAAGAGACCTATGCCAGCATACCCTTTCCAGGTGCTTCTCTGTTGACTGAAACATGCAGATGTCTCTTCCAGTCTTCCACGGTGCAGGCATGGCCCCCAAAAGATTTGTGTCCCCCTGCAACAAGGATGCTCCGCCAATGTCCATGGGAAGCATTTGGAATCATCGCCTTTCTTGTAAGGCAAAAATAAATGGATAACGAGCAATCTAAGTGCACCAGGACAGCCAGGAATGGAACAGAAAAGAAAAAACAATGGGAAGTGGCTATATGAGAAAAGGTAAGAAAAGTAAGCAGAGAGAATGAAGAGATTGATTTCTTCAGACTTCTCTTATTACTCTTTGGAGACCTAGCTGTTTTTGAAGAGGGAGAGAAAGATAGAGTTTATGGTTCCCTTACCTGCCAGATGCTTATGTCATTCTCCAACCTAACCCTGCACCACTGTTTCCTAGATGGGGAAACTGAGGCACCAGAAGCCAAACAGCCATCAACGATAGAGCTGGACAAACCCAGGGTGGCCTGCCGGACTTTTCAGAAGCCCGTATTCTTCCCACCAAAGCACACTGAGCTGCCTGACATGGGCTAGCTGGTTGATGATCAAATGAGTTCTCATTTCTGTGTGTCCATGGGAAAAGAATGCAAAGAAACCAGTCGTTTGGGGCCGAGGAAGTGATTTTGAGATTCTTCAGCTGGTTCTAACATGTGCTGTTCCTCTTCACTGTTGGCATCTACACTGTTGAAAGCACACACCCTTCTTTATACTCAACAAGCTGGGTAACGTTGTCCTAATTTGCCTCTTTTCTAATGAACTGTCAGCACATTTAAAATAAAAATTTCAAGTCCTTCTTCAAAGAGCAACTGGTGACCTAAAGAAGTGTGTTCCTCACTCATTCGACCAATACTGATGGAGATTTAGTCTGTGTGAGCAATACTGGCCAAGCTGCTTGTAGGGTCTCCGAGGGAATTGAGGTATGGAACTTAGTAGCGATTTGACTATTTCAGCATTTAAGATGATTAAAACAAATATTGCTACTGTTTTGTTTTCCAAAATGCCTGGAGAATTTCACAGTCAGAATGGAACACATTCTGCATATTCCAATATAATTCCCTTAATAGACGGTATTATGGGTAAAATTCAGTTCCACCTTGAAGGGCATCAACTCAGTGATTCTATGAGTCCAAATGCCACTTCCTGGTCCCTCTGGTTTCTGCTATGCAGCTTTTCTGTGGAGGTAGAAGTCTCAGATTTTCCTTGCCTTTCAACATTTTATTTCAGAAATGACTAGAGGCTGACACTTACGTTGTTCAGCCCATCTGTGAAGCACAGAGCCATAGGTGACATCACAGCAGATTTTTATTGTATTCCTTGGTGATGAGAGATATTTGAAGATGCAGAGTGTTCACTCATGGATGGTCGTAGATATTTTAGCTGGTATCACCTAAAGAGCTAAAGAGTCACCTTAAAGAAATGGTGCCTGGGGACTGGCTCAAGGCCCAAAGCCATGTGAGATGAGAGCACTTGGCCATCTAGTACAATCCCCAATTCGTTAAGCAATACCTTATCCACAATGGAAGAAAAAGGAAAGCCCCTTTTTATGAGGAAATTGTGGGTAAAGGGCAGTAAGGGACTCTTCCACTCAGAAGCTTGAAAGGGACCCATCACACAAGTTCTTTTGACCTTCCTTCTGAGTGCCAGTTCTTCTTCGGCTTCCGCATAGCTTATCCTCCTGGATCTGATCAGGGCATTATAGCCGTGAGGTTGGTTGGTCGGAGTCTCTCTGTCTACATATAGAAGATATCAGTCAGAATTTTCTCCCTGAAAAATATGTTCATCATATCACTCTGTTGGTCAAGAAGTACTCCTGGGTCCCACCACCTTTGAAAAGTATATACTCCTTAGTTCAATTTCCAAGATCCTCCATAATCTAGTGTCACTAATCTATCACCCTCTTATTCCAATCAGCTATCAAATTTATTTCAGTCAAGAGGGCTTCTTCAGTGGGCTTCATTGGAAATCCCACGTAGAAGGATGGGATGCTATTGACAAAGCTCTCCAAGGGGGGGCCTCGAGGTAGAAGCAGAGTTCTGTAATATAATCGGCAATGTTCTAGTTCAGTTGGCACTGCCCGTGAAATTTAAATCTCCTAACAATGACTGAAGTTGCTTCTGTGAAATTTATCAGAAGACCCAGGCTTAGTGAATTATGTACAGGAAGAAATCATGTTACAGCAAATACTTGGAAGTACACTGTCAGGAGTCTCGAACATCATGGCTTAAGATCTCCAATTTTGCCTGGTTCGATCACAGTATATGTGCTACAACAAAGCACTCTGCCGTCTTGTTTGACATTCAAACAGCCCCTGAGAAGCTGGCAGAATGGACGCAGCAGTCCTTGTTTGGCAACGTGGAGACTGAGTCTCTGAGTTTCCCAGTTTACCAACCAGTAGGAAATAGAACTCAGGTACCCTATTTCAAACACAGCACAGATTTGGGAAGGAGGCAGGTGCAAACCAAGCTCTTTTAAGATATGTCACCAACCCCCTCCCCCCATTGCCATTTTAAGTACAAGGAAAGACTCCACAAGAGACTAAAAGAGCTTGAATTGACTGCTTTTGTACCATATTTCCCACATAATCTCATCCCCATCCTCAGATGAATATCTGTTATTTTTGCTGTTGTCCATCCATTCAAGTTTCTTCTGATAATATTTTAGGTTTTCTCTAGATAACAACCCCCTTTTCTTAATCTCGATCCATAGAAATTCCAGGAGAGTTGACCTCAACCCCAGGTCCTTGGGTGGGGTAACTTGGAACTCATTCCTGCCCAGTGAGCTCACTGCATTCTGCTGGTCATGGTGCCAGGACCCACACAGAGTAAAGGAGGCTGTTACTGGGACTGTTAAGAGAAGGGGCACTCTCTTTTCTCTGTGGGGTCTGAGTGTTGGTGGAGCCGGTGGTAGTCATTTGCCACCATATGAAGTCTGAAAATGAAGCTGAAACTGACACTGGGGAGAACAGAGCCAAGAGATGTCGAGAAGTTGCATCTTAAAGATGTAATTTGGACCCTGAATCCAGCCACGTATGAAGTTAGCTTTATTCACAAACTTTTTCACTATATAAGATGATAATTTCCCTGATTTTCTTTAATACAGATCATTTTGTGTTTTCAGTCTCTTGGAAATTTTGACACAGATATTTTAGAAGGAAGTAAAGTGATCACTAAAGACAGTCATGCTCATCAGCCAAAGATATCCCCGGACTGCACCCACCATAGCCACCACTTCAGCCAATCCCAGACCCCCAGCCACCTGAAATCGGTCCTGCCGGGGAGTCCCCATACAAAACTCCACATGAGGCTCCAGCCCTGGAATATACGACTTTGTTAAACCGTGACTCACATAATCCAGTTTCATGCTTAGTTCTGAAAGAATATATGATCATCCAAAGACTGAACTGCCAAAAATGTTCATTTGAAAAGAAGCAAAAACCAGAAAGTAGAATATTAATAATAAAATGGAAGAAAAATGATGGTAACTAAAAATCCCTAAAGTCATCTCCCCATAGACAATATTCCAACATCAATCCAACTCATTGGAAAAAGCTAGTGACAGTTATTTTATTGTGCCGCTATTTGTAATTCTAGCTCTTGAGTTAGTGTTTATTGACTGCAGGTTCTGCCTGGGTTTCAGGTACATAACAAGGAAAGCAGTTGAGATATCTTCAATGTGTGTGGATTACGTATGAGGTAATCCTGATTAAGGCTGAAGGCTTTAATTAAATGAACAATTAGCTTTGAGCGTGGATGTTCATACAACAAGAAAATGAGTTAATTCATTTGGATAATTATTTGCTGCTGTGAACATTAGCCTGCCCTGGGCTTTACAGGGCCCCAGAGGCGTGGTGCGCTGCAGTTAAAGAGCCGGAAACGGCCGGGTCAGGACAGAGTTCCAGCTGGGGGAGGGGCTCATGCTCCATCGTTCCTGATTAGACAAGGCTCAACCTGTAGTGAGCACCCTCTCTGCCATCCCGCCTCCACCCACGCTGACACCTACATCCAGCCTGCAGGCTGACCTGCTCCTCCGCTCCGCGCTTCCACTAGCTCACCCCTCCCACCTGCTGTCTTATCGCATTAGATGCTGATGTGATGCCTAAGGAGGTAAGGAGAGAGAGGGAGAACACGGGATTTCTTCACCACAGATACACTAACGGTGAGAGGTGAGGCGGCACTTGAGTCTGTCTCCAAGAGGTATTACTTACAGTGTGATAATGTTGACTAGTTTTAAATTTGGCCAGTTATTAAAGCAAAGTAATTAATATGACTTTCTTTTTTTCCAATATTTATAGATTAGAGATTGCTGAGCCATCATTTTAAAACAAATCTATGTTGTTCTACTCTATAACTTAGAAGAGAGAGTTTAAAAAAAATAAGCACACGAGTGAAAATTGCAAAAGTAATTTGGACTAGCCCATCCCTTCCCATGCACAAGTACACACGCTCACACCATCGTCTTCACCATTTCCTTACAAGCAGTGCTGTCAGCTCAGCAGAGGCAGGTGAGCTACCATGGGATTCAGGGTCGATGGCCTCATAGTAGGGTCTCAAAACTACTGAGTAAGTGAAGGAGAGGAATAAAGGAGAAGAATTGATGGAGGGATGGGTTAGAGCCATAACGTATGAACTGGAAGATCTCAGTACCCCATGTTTCAGTGATATACTGTTGGTAAATCATCAATATTTAGTATTACTCAAATAATCTGAACAGAAATATTCAAGAGAGGGTATGAGAAAATCTTCCTGAAGAAATGCAAATTAAAACAAAAGACTGACGTCATTTTCTTAAAACAATAAGCATTTTAAAATACTAATTGTTTACCAATTATCAATCAATATATGGCATTGCCTTCTATCAATGGTCAGCACGCAAATTTACCTAAAACTTGTCAAATGTAAGTATAATTTGATCAGTTAATCTTACTTCTTGGAATCCATCCTACTAAATAACTGTTAAATATGGAAAATATTTAAGGCACAAAATGTTCATTACTGATTCACAATATCTATTTAATCTTTTTAAATGAGGATTAAGAAGAATGTATACTGATGTAGAAACACGCACATGATCTACTGCGATGTTAGGGGAGTTTGTAAGCAGGACTTAGCATGAGCAGAATTATGTAGAAGAAACAAAGAAAACTCATACAAAAAGGAGTCTTCACCAAGGTATTTCTGATTATGTTTGCCTGTAGGTAGCAAGACCGTAGTTAATATTTTCCCCTTTTCTCTTTTCTAATTTTCAAATTTCTATACAATGTATGTATTACTTTTGTATGGAAAATTTTTTTTAAATTTAGAGTTTTTGACTGTTCTTGTGTGGATAATTGCAAAGGCTGCACAAAGGCTCTTCCTCTCTTCAATCTTCTCCCTTGCTTGGCCATCTTCCAAGTTGCAAATGGTATTAACTGTTTACAACTCGGATAACAAATTAGGTAATTTCCCCTAACTAATTAAGAAACTATTGATGTCTCCCCACGGCTTCTCCCATAATCTCTAGTCTCCTTAGGTTAATATGGAAGGTCCTTCTCCACCAGGCACTGACCTACCGTTACAGATGAGTTCCCCTATAGCTCATTAGGAAGCTAATGCCTACTGCCCCAACCATCCCAGTCAACATATATCCACCATTTGCCTCACTTCCCTTATGCATCTCATCCGCCATTCATCCTCCTATCCCTGTGAAGTATTGTGATTATTGTTCTTTCAGCTTCCGCTGACAGGAACCAATCCTCGAAACTGTTGAGGGACAACCCTCTCCTGAGTGGCAGACCACAGACAGAATTTAGGGCCATCTGATTCCAGACCAGTTCATTCTACTGTCCCCATCACAGTTCCAAAAATATGCTGCACAATTTTACCTCTGTTTTTGGCATCTATTGTTCCCTTTTCCAGGAATGCCCTTCAAGTTTCTTCACTACTCAGCAAACTTCTACCTATTCTTCAAGGTCTGACTCCAGCTGACCTCAATACCTCTGTGTCATCCTTTCAGATCACCCCAGACAGAATGAACTGCTCCCTCCTTCATGTCCACAGCACTTGGATTTTAAATCCATTTTATCACTCACTTTGGACAATTTTTAAGGAAAGTTCTTTATCTTTCTCTTCTATTAGTTTGAGAGGTAGAGATGATTTCTTTTACTTTTTTTCAGCACCCATGAGAGTCTTAGGACATAGATGACGTTCAATAAATAATTGTTGAGTTAATTAATTAAATAGAAGCGGATCCAGCTGCTCACTCTGCTGTTCTCTTATGCCATCATCGTCTTCAAGTATGCAACCTGCCCACCCGGGTGAGAATGAAACAAGCATTCACAGGAAAGCAATTTTTCTCGGTGGTTATTAATATTATTGACAATTCTCTTAGCCTATATATTTCAGGGTAATGAAATGCTTCCCTTCTTTTAGAGGTCAAAATCCTACTCTGGGACAATCAGTACTGAATATCATGCGTGTAAAGGAGCTTTTCTGTATCACAGGATGAGACACATTATTTTTGTCTGCAGGGATAGAGTTCCATCCTCTGTTAGTGGCTTCCCAGGAGAAGGCCTAGAAAGGACATTGTCTAGTCTCGTTTACACTGAGGGCACCCTACAGAGAGAAGACACTCCTCTGGTCCAGCGGAGTGAGCTTATCGAAGAATGAAAACAAACTCGAGATGCTGAAGGAGACAGGCATGGCGGTAAACAAGATTGCTGGGAGAATGCCCATCCTGCAAGAGGGGCCAGCAAGCTGGCTGACTCAAGGGAGGACGTTCATGGAAAGAATGCATGGCTTCGTGTTTCCCAGCCTCAGCTCTGGCACCAACAAAAGGACCGTGCAACGTAGGCTGTCCTGAAGAGGCCGTTACACACACACTGTGGTCGCAGGTCATTGAATGCTCAAAACTGTGCAGGCATTCGGGAATCCACAAACAAGGGAACAACTTGATGGGAACCAGAGAAAAGCTCTTTCCGGATCTGGAAAAATCTTGTTGGAAATTCTCTACAATACATTACTTGTTTATTTCTTCGTCTACGAAGCAGAATAAAAATGGAGTAACGGCTTTTTAACAAACGAGGTCATTCCCCAGAGACTGGTGGCCAATAGTTCCATTTCCTGCAAAGACCGTAATCTGAGGAACTGGCGCTGGAGGTGTTCGGCTAGATGGAGATGTCCTTGTCACGACCCATATTTCACAACATTGGAAGCTGTTACTGAAGGACCACGTAGAACCTAAGAAGAAAGAGGGATTTTTCCTGAGTCTCTAATTTTTAAGTAAAACTTGCTAGAGGCCTTAGGACAGGAAATGAATTCAAATTCTCTCTTTCATACACTTCAGAGTCGAATGTTAGGGTGTAATTACTCTATAAATGTAGTGCATAGTACTATATTCGTAACACAGTTATTTTCTTTCTCAAACCCACCCAGTGAACTGGGACTAATTTTGCATACTTCCCTGACATGTCACTCAAGCTTGTTAGTCTCTGCTTCCCTTATTCACATCCTGGGATCTCTGCCATTCAGTTCAGGCATTTTGAAGAAACAGCCTACCTTTTTCAGAAAGGAAATTTTATTAACTGACTTCTGAGCTGGTCAAACATACCACTTTCAGGCAATTTGGAAAACTTCAAATCTGTATGATGGCGGGTGCACACAGAAGCCATGGGAGCACCTTCATCCTTCAAGCACCTTTCTTCAAACAGTGCACTTTGAGAGAGAGTGGCTTTGGTTATAAATACAAAATGGTTTTACAAAAAGTGCACGTCTATTTGAATGATTTGAATAGGAAAATAAAAACTTTACAATGTATGGTTACTTCAAAATTCTTATTTCAAAATCACAGCAAACTCAGATTCCTTTACACTCTAGGACCCCGGGAGAACATCTTAGAATGCTTGTCCAAGTGGCACTCATGGTGGCTAAACATCAGATCCCCCTAAGGTTACTACGGGACAGAGGACCTTGCCATCCTTTGCCAAAGTGTATTTTTCTATTGTTTCCTAAAACATAGGCAGTAAATATGATAATTTATGAACGGTAATCTATGATATATTTAATGTGGGTTTTGGCCTCTAGTCTTACAAAAAGGGAGGTACATGTCAATCAAATTTTCCCACTTGAAAAAAAAATCAGAGCAATAGTTGCCTCTGGGATTGAGAGAGGCTGGGATTAACTTAGAAGAATCACGAAGGAACTTTCTAGGGTATAGTGGTAAGGATCTATGCCTTGATAAAGGTGAGGTAACATCGGTGTATTCATGTACCCAAACTCAGCACGTGTACACTTAAAACTTGTGCATTTTTATAAGTTTACATCAGAAGAAAATTCAGTTAAGAAATCTTGACCTCTAGTTAATGATTTGTATGTTGAAGTATTTATGGGGAAGTGTATTAAAATGTAAGTTGAATTAATGGGTGAAGATGTAGAGACAGCTGACAGAGCAAGTCTAATGTTAACGTAGAATCTGGTGGTATCTGCACAGGTGTTGACTAAACCTCTTCCGACTTTGCTGTATGTTTAAAAATTTTTGTAATAAAATGTTGGAAAAATTGTCCCACTTCATCACCTCGAGTTTGTGCTTCAATATGAGCTTCTTCTCAACATAAAAGCCTCTGTCCCTCATACCCGAAACAAAATGTATTTATTGCCTAAGACACAATACCAAGTGAGTTTACAGAGCGTAGGGATATGTTCGTCTCCAAGAATCTTATGGCTGAGTGGAGACAAGATTTAAATCTGTGCTTCTCTCTTTAAAAACAAACAGCAAAGTTTGGGTTTGCAATCTTCTGCTGGAGTCGAAAGTTTCCAGCAGCCTCTGTCCTGAATGCTGAAACACCCTCGAGGGGAAAAACATGCAAGGCTTACTTAACCACTTAGAGAAAAGTCCACTGGGTGGAATAACTAGCCCCAGGGTTTATCAAACAAATATCATCCCTACTCCGCTTGACTCACTCCAGGATATTTGTCCAAGGCATCACCCTGAGTAATGCAATTGGCTGTATCACACACGTCAGTGGGTTTTCTACCCTGCATCGTTTTTGTGCACGAGCCTACCCAGAGACTCTTCCTGGCCAATCACCTATTAGCAACTACCCCGTGGCCCCCACCCCATACACCTTCCTTCCGCCCATCTTCTCTCATCAACGACCCTGTCACCGGGAAGATGGGTTCAACGAGTAATTCCAATACAGATCTTGTGCTGATGGCTTCCTTCTCTGACTTGTTAACTAATTCGTCAAATGGCTTCTTGTTAATTAAAGATGAAAGAGCTCCATCTAGCTGTTTGGGAAACAGTGAGTGTCTCCCCAGAGGACAGCAGGAAGGGAAAATGTTTGTTCCTCTGCTCCTCCTTTTTCAGATGATACCGGTGGAAAACAATCAACTTCAACCCCTTTCTTAAAAAAGCAAGAAATGCAGACATCTGCGATGTGCAAAAAGTAAATACTAACTCACGGTGTTTTAGAGAGAAACTTGATAAATGTCCCGAACTTCTTCAATGCAGCCCAAATTTCAACCGTATTTATTATCTTTCTCTCCTTCACATATATTTTTAAAAGAGTATTTGGTATACTCACCCAAATCTGTGAGGAAAAACAGACGCAAAGTTTGCAAATATTTGAGTTCCATTATACTAATTCCTGGTGACTATGTAAGAAGAGAATCAACACCGTTTTGCAAAAGGATGTCAAAAGAGCTTTGGCTGGTTGGGTGTTGTCACTTTCCCTATCTGGTTAGGCTGCTCTCTCCACTGTCAATCGGTGAGTGTCCCTGTCGGCTAGTGCCGGAAGGCCATGAATGAGCAGCTGGGTATGTTTGTCAAAGGATGCAACGACACACAGCACAGGGGGCGTGGAATAGGATGCCTTCCCATCGCAGAGACTGGCTTCACTGAAGCTCTGATATGAAATCGATGGTCAGGGACTGGGTGCAGAGCTGTGCTTTCTCAAAGATGTCTCCCACGGGTGCAGAGGGTGCACGAGGGCAGGAACACCAGCCGAAGTGTCCCGGCTACTGTGCGGCAGAAGGGGAGAGGAAAACAGGGTAAATTGACCTGGAATGTCCCAGTGAGTTTGGAAAAAAGTTGAGTTGAGTCATTTGACATGAGGCTGTTGGACTGAGTTGTAAGTATCTGGGCCATTCTGTGTCTGGAAACGGTGTGAAGCGGGGACACATGCACATTGGCACACAGTGTAAATGTTGTCCCTGAAAAAGGAAAGTAGCTGGAGGAGCTGAGTGGAAATGCCTGTTCAGAAAGGGCTATTTTAGAAGAGGATTTGCAGAAGAGATGCCCAGGAGTTCTAAGAACTCAACAGATCCCTCACGGCTGCCTCTAGACACTCATTTCCAAAGAGCTCTCCAGCCTGGCACCGAGTTGGCTGTTCCCGGGAGACAAAGGTCAGGGTCACATCAGGTCCTCTAGCCTACGGGTAACACGCAGCCACTCGGCTTCATTTCAATCAACTGTGCGTCCCCCACACGATCCCTGCGCTGCAGAGGCTGCGGGCAGCGGGGGAAGGAGCCCGTGGTCCCGGGGGAGTTACGTAACAGCAGTGCAAATCAAGGAGAGGTAACGAGGGGCACCAACGCTGAACGGAGCAGGAGTTCAGAACAGCAAAGCCAGTGCAGGGGGCAGTGGGACTATGCAAAATACAACTGATTTCTTTTAATCAAAAAATCAGATGGAATTTTACTCCGCTTAAAACAATGATCCCAACTAAATGCTCTGCCGTCTTCCTCTGAAGTGTCTGCCTTACAACCAAGTCAGATGCATCTTTCAGTGCCTACAACCCCTGTCGCAGCACAGGGAAGAGGTTAGGTGTGAGAGTCATCTTGAACTTGGTTCCCCTGTAGACACGTTACATCGCTGCGGTGGGATAGCCTAGCAGAGGTGTAATTATGAGGCCTGTGAAGAAGCTGGAGTATATGAACCGACAGACTGTCCAAGTTCACTGTCGGTGACTGAATGAAGATCACAACCCTGATGCATTGGTTCAAGCGTCTTCTGAACCTGGGAACTAGTGTGGACAGGCCCCCTCAGAGCTCTCCCATCTTAGGGGCGAGGGAGCGGAGGGATTCATGCACCAGCTCCTGACACGGCTCATTTGTTTAAGGATGACCCAGGGGTACTTCTGGCCTGTTGTGGGCGGAGCAAGCTCCAGCTCTGGCGGACAGAAAAAGCCCGAGGGAAAGAGATGCCTGGTAGCAGTTGGAAGTTCCACCATCACGTCCTGAACTAATAAGAGCCAAAGCAATCGAGCAGATGTAACTCCTGACTCCAATCTGTACTCCATTTGACTTGGTTAGTTGTTATGGCTCACAACAAAACCCATCTCCTTTCTTTGTCCCTATGGACTGAGAAAAAGGATTTATTCCTCCAACCCACAGTCCAACTCCTTTCCCCTCATGCTTAGCTCTGACGTCCAGGATCTCGGAAATATCTGTCTCCCCTAAAGAGAGGGTGTTGACTAACCCACAGCATCCACTTAAGTGACCCAATTAGTTAAGGAAAGGATAATCATACAGGGAAAATCAAAATGACTTTGATTTCAGTGTTGTTATAAAATATTCTATTTCCAAATTCCCCAAATATGAGTTGGCCTCTGTGTGTACCATGAGCTACTACAAGAAAAATACACATCGATGCCCTTTCACAGAACTTTCCATGGAAACTAAATCAGATAAACCCTCAGGGATCTCAGCCCTGGGCTCTGTTGTTGTTGTTGGATATGGGAGAAGAGAGTGGAGAATGTCCTCTTAGCTGCCATCGGTGCAGGGGACCTGAGGGCTTTCAGATCTGTCAAGTCCTGCTGTAAGATATGTCAAGATTTATACACAATCATGTTCCCCAAGCCTTAGTAGAAAAGAAGAGGTGGCTACTGGGGAAGAGAAGCAGTGTAAATTCTCCAGCAAAAGTGGAGAAGATGGTCCAGAATGATAAAAGAATGAGGGTTTTGTTTTGGTCTTAGAGGCAAACAGCAAGGAAGCATCTGAAGTGAAGACTTGAGATTCTAGGAGAATTACGGAGAGGGTGGGACATGCCTGTGAGCCAGAGGCAGGACTTGGAGACCAGGGACAGAGAAAGGGCAGGTGGGCAGGTGCCACTTCAGAGACAATGGCATACAGTGTTGACCACGGGCTGTGACCACCTGACAGAGGGTTTCTGTGCTGGAGACACTGGACGGGAGACACAGACCCCACCCAAGGTGACCACCTTGAGGAAAAGGATGCCAGACTTCAGAGAAAAACAACCGGACCGCCCAGAGTCACAGGTCTCATTTAGCGAAGTTTAAACCTATTTCAGTTCTCCTTTCTCTCAAGCATGACAGGAAACTTTTGATTTCAGAGCTTAAGTTGCACTTGCAGCAAGCTCTGACTCCCACATCCACATTCTTTCAAAATAGCTCCAAGTCCCACATGGGGAGAACTAAGTGCTCAGAAACGATAACGAGCAGGTCCAGGCTCTTCAGTTCCCTACATGCTCAGATGTCTCAGCCTCTGTACAATTTTACTACCTATTTGACACAAAAAATAATGTTTTTCTATGTATATCATTCCTATAAAAGTAAAACAGAGCAGTTTCCCAAACAATTACAATTTGTACTGCATGTACAAATTGGAGTATTAAAGCATCATATTTTTGTTCCTTCCAGCATCCATAAAATCTCAGAAGCATATCCTAACCACCAAAGTGTTCTCGTCCATCATAACAATTCATTCTGTTATTAACAGGCTGATGCTCTCTGTAAATGTGCAGTAAAATGCAGAAAGCCAGCCCCCGCCACAGCACAGTCTTCTGAGTCGCCTCAATCAGAGAATCAAGAACGACAAACTGTCCTTTCTTTATATATCTGCCATGGGGAAGTGGGCTCCAGGGGGATAATCAAAAACTCCGCTCATTTCCCATCGAGGACAAAGTTTCCCAATTAGAACTTGGTGTTTGTTTGAACACTAAAGGCAGCACTTGTGTGTGTGTGTGTGTGATTCGACGGTTGATAAGAGTCACAGAAGAATGCACCTCATGTCTGCAGAATATTTTATAAAGATAAGTCTGCCATTTTCATGAGCACGCCACCTGTTCATTTGAAAAGCCCCGTGATCATCCCAAAGTGGATACTTTCTTATTTGCCATGACAGCTTAAGACTAGACGAGTGATTTTGGCCTGAAATAACTCCTATCGAGAGAGGGCACAGAGGTCCCAGGTGAAGAATGAAAGTGTGTGTGAAGTCCAGCCCATTTCAAAGGCCTAGTACGATGGTTGATTTTACATGTCAACTTCACTAGGCTGTGGTACCCAGATATTTGGCCAAAGACATCTGGATGTCGCTGTGAAAGTATTTTTTACATGAGATTAATACATAAATCAACAGACTTTGAGTAAAGCAGATTATCTTCCATAATGGGAGTGGTCCTCATCCAGTCAGTTGAAAGCCTTAAAAATACACTGTACTCCCCCAAAAAAGAGAAAATTCTGCCAGCAGATGGCCTTCAGATTTGAACTGCAACACCAGCTCTTCGCTGGGTCTCCAGCCTGCCAGCCACCCTGCAGCTTTGGGGCTCGCCAGCCCCCATAATCAGGTGAGCCAATTCCTTAAAATAAACTTTCCTTTCTATCTCTCTCTACTTACATTTAAATATAAAAATCTATGACTTCTCACTATCGCCAGGGCCAAAAGAGTGTCTTTCACAAATGACAACTATGATTCTCAGCCTTGAGAGTGGACGAAATGTTGAAGGTTCCCACCAGGAGGGGGTTTGAGGTTGATGCAACTCTGGCTCGTATCCTGTAAGAATGTGACCGGTTCATTCTGTATGCCAGCTTATTTTAGGCGTTTCTCCATCACAGTATTCTCGTGTACTGTGTATTTTAGCACCTCAGCCACATCTGATGAAGGCAGCCCATCCACTGAGTCAAGGCAGGGCCCAGCTCATTGTGGTGACTTAAAAAGATTAGGAGGGCCAGGGAAACAAGTCTAGGTGCTCAGAGAAGCATGGTCCCGAGGGTGGTCCTGCAGACAGTGGGTTCCCACAGCTGCCACCACAGAAGTCTACGTGGGGTTTTCTAAAAGGAAGGCAAATCACAGACCTTAGGAAGCATCGTAATTGCTAACGTTGACTGAATGCTGCCTATGGGTGGGGCGCCATCCCAAGGGATGTACAGATCACGCCTCGTTGAACCTTCCCGACAGCCTCTGAGGCACATATTATTAGGATCACCATTTTCACATGAGTAAAGAGAGGCACAGAGCAGTGAAGTAACTTCGCCAGGTCACAAGCGATTAAATGATGAAAGTAGCAATCCAGAGACCCACTGTCAACCACCAGACCAAGAGGAGGTGATTTTGGAGACCCAAGTGGGTAACTGAAAACAGGATCACATTTCAGAGAGAGGGGTTCAGCGCCAGTGAACGCACAGGCAGAGTCTGTGCTAAAGGAAGATGGGACCCCAGTCCTAGGAGTGGGTACAGGGTACAGAGTAACAGGAGAAGGCTCTGTACCAGAGAGCCATCCATCAGAACTGGGGACCAGAGGAGGCTGGACCTCAGGCTAGATTTAGGTCCCTGGTCCCCTACTATTAGCTATGAGATTCAGAGCAACTTTTAAAACTCCCCTAAGCTTCATCTGAACATTAAGGATAATTATAGCCACTTCACATGGCTACTGTGAGGATTAAGTGTGAAAATAGGATGGTTCCAGGGAAAGTGGGTGCTCAGGATTGTGCCAGGAACAAAATATAATCCTGGAGATGATGAATGTGGCATGTAGTCATGGCCAGACACACGGCGGACGTCTCTTGGCTGGGACTCGGAACCACACGGAGAGTTCTTAGGGCATCTGGGGTCCAGTTGGCCTGGGACTCAGAGTGGAGCTGGGACCAGGGTGAGGAGACTGAGGTATCCAGGTCGGGCATGTTCAGGGTCAGCACCGGAGTCTGAGCACCTTCTGAAATCTTGCTCCCTCCACATCACTCCCCTTGCCCCAGTCCAGGTCCTGGATGGAGTGAGGCTATGTCTACTGGGGAGGGGAGCGGGATGCCTCTAGAGAGGAACACTCTGCAGAGAAAACAAACCAGGGAGATGGGACCCTGGCCTGGTCCAAGGATTCTAACATGTTCGCTATGATTTTACTGATAGATATATTCAAAACTATCCACTCACACCTCAAAGTTGAATTTTTCGCTTACTCATTTGGCTGGTTATCTGTCCTACCCTAATAAATCAGCCAACTATCCAGATTTATGCTACAATGTTAATAGGCTGACTTGACATATGAGTTGATCTATTGATATAAGGAAGCGTGGTATCTTAAAGAGAACAGCCTTTGAGATTTGGACTTGGTATTATATCTTGGCCCATTGAGTAACTTGCTGATACAAATAAATCCTACACACTATGTACTCACATGAAAATATCTTGAAATCCACTGATGACTACAAAATAGACTGTCGAATAGTTTGCACAGTACATATTTGCAGCTACCATCAATTAAATATCACTAGGAAATGTTGTGCTTAAGCACAAGCACTCCATATACGTTCTAAATTTTCCCCACTCAACTTCCACAGCACTAAGAGACACTCTAAAATGCAAAGAAGTTTTTACTACCAGGAAAATTTTACCAAGCTTTAGTTAAAAAAGGGTTGAAATGTCTGAGTTGGGTTGTATAATGGAACAACTAATAGATCCTAAAATGAGAATAGCATTGCCAATCCTAGCCATAATGGTTTCTATTGTAATCATCCTGGACATGCTCCATAACACGTAATGACTCAACAGCTCCATGCTGCCAGCACCTGAAGGAGACTTTCTCTCTGCCAGAAAGACTGCATATTAAGTATTATGTCTGGTCTAGCCAAGGGGATGACATGCCTCTCCTCATTTTTGAGCAAATCAATTTCTTCACGTCTCTGACTGTGTCACACACAGTCCAGAGGAACGCGGTCTGAAGCCCTTTCCAAAGCATTGTGGCACCTTGTCCACCGTGCCCTCAGCTTCCTGCCTCTGGTGTCTGCCTCCTTCCATCCGTTACCCAACCCCATCCTGGTGGGACAGAATAGAGACCCCATTCGTCCTCCAGCACCCACTCCTCTCAACTCACTGAAGATTCCCACCCACCTAGTCTCACTTAGATTCAGTGGGTTCATGGGATACGTAGTTTGGATGAAACTCAAATCAAAATAAAATATCTCAACTGTATTCACTCCACAAAGGGGCTTAATGCCTGTAGGCTCCAAGTACTCTTAAATGTCTTCTTATTGAGGCAAGGAGTTTGCTTTTAAGTCATGAATAGCTATTGTACCTGTTGAATTTTAAAGTTTTAACATACACGGACCAAATGATCATTATTAATTACGTAAAATCTCTGATTACACACCAACTACATCTAGCATAGCAAGATCAAATCATAAAACAGTTTACTTAAGATCTCCACAAAAGTTGAATTCACAAAACGAAAACTATTTGATAATTGCAGACTTATTGGAGTGCCCATTGTCTAGTTTCCCAAGGTTCAGGCAAGAGTTGGGGAAAAGAGATGAGAAGCGGTGCAGCGGGCATATGGCCCCATGATTAGATCAATGGTCGTTGTGTCTTTCAAAGAACTGTTCATTTTCTTTGCACTTCTTCTAAAATTTCCCTTGAATTTAATAGTGTTGAGGAATATACAGTGTATCAGCAAATTTAGAAATTAGCAAATAAGTCTAGAGAATAGATGACAAGGAAATTTTTGGAGAAAACATGCCCATGGGTATTTGGTCCATCTATTTTGACCTGTATTTGACCAAATAAGTATCTACTAAGTATTTAATAGGTATCTACTGGTACCGGCTACTCCAGGTGTTTTGCAGAACTCTACAAAGCAGGCGTTATGTCTGTTGAACAGACAAATTAACTAAGGTCCGGGTAAGTAAGTAGTTTGCTCAGTTACAGTCAGTAAGAGGCAGGGCAGGGCCTGCCACGTTTTGCTTTTAAAATACCTGAACGTGTGGATAAGTAAAAACCAGTCTGCAGTTTCACAGGACTGCATTCCACAGGATTATTATCTTTATGGATATCGCCATTACGGCTTGCCTATAGTCCTCAGAGAAGAGTAAATTAATGATCGCAACCTAAATATTTAAGTGATCAAAATATTTGATTTGGTCGTGAGTTTTGACCACCTACAAAAAATGGAGCAGGCCAAAGTTTAATACTGTTTCAGCTACTATTCTGGTGTTTTCGTTTCTTCTAGCAGCAAGATGGGAACGAATAATAGATAGAGAGTGGGCCTCACATCATCCACAGAATGAGTTATTCAACTTTCAGTTTGACAAAATTACTATCCTAGCGCTCTACTACCACAGAAGCAGTGTCCTTAGGAAGTTCTTGAGGCATTCTCTAGTCTCTTCGTTATGAGTTGACTATTATCTCCATATTCAAAGTTCGGAGAGGTCATGCACAGTGTGGTTCTCAATACCTTCTCATTTTATTCAGCAAGCGATGTTAGAATCCAGTGGCACAGGAATGTGGGTCCTTCCAAATAAGATGAATATAGCCTTATCACTAGGAATTCTTTCAGTGACATATTCTAAATGTGTAGTAAAATTCAACAGTTCAAAACATGACGTCACCTTTTATCACGTTAATTTAAATTATCCTATTATATTAATGATTAATTAAGAAAGCATCCTAATTAGATGTGGTGGAGGAATTGAGAATTGAATTATTCTAGCTAATCTTTAAACACCTTTTCAGACACACAAAAAATAGTTTAATTTCTTTTTAGTTTTATTTCTCGTGAGCAAGTATGGTAAATTACAATACCCTCATTTTCCACCTCATAACTAACAAGGAATGCCACTTCATAGAATAAAAAGGAATAATGAAGGCAGAGTGAGAAGTCCCAGAACATTCTACTCAACAGCTAATATGCCAGCTACTATTAAGGAAAGAGTAAACGCATAATGGGAGCGCAGGACTCAAGAGTCCTTTTTCCTTTCAGAAGGAGTGGGTGGAAAGTTCCAATGAAGAAATTACCAGGGTTACATTATACTGTAACATTTTGTTCTTCTAAGCAGTCTGTTTTAAAAGCATATTCTTATTCTAGGGCTCATTGCTCCTGGAATTTCAGACTGATTTGCGGCTTCTCTTTATGCCCAAAATACAGGTAATATTTTGAATTTTTAAAATGCATTCCATTCCTACATTCTGAGAGGAGGCATTGTATTGGCATCTTTCACACGCTCAGTTAAAGATCCATAATAAAAAATCCCATTATCAATCGGGTTTGTCTGTATTCAACTTTATAAACAACTGATAGAAATCTTTGTTAGTAAAAATCTGGTGCTGAGTTTAGTCACTTATAATCTCTGATAAAAGAAGAAGTAGGTAGTCCCAGCCCTCAAATAAGGAAACAAAGCTCTAGAAATCCCAAGAAGGGGTGTACGCCATCTAATATAACACGTCCATCAACAGCGTCTAATTGGGAGTTTCTCCGCGGCCTCATGAGAGTTCGTATTTCAGCCTCTTCTTAAGTGCCATAGATCAAAACGCCACTTGCCACTTATTTCCATTGTTAAGTTATTGTGTTTTTTCTCCACTTGATTATTTATATGTCAACCCAGTCCCCAAGTGGCCTCTGAGGACTTCTGGAATTGGAATGTTGCTCAGAGTGATGGGGCTTGAGAGGAAGTGGAGCTAACGCTACTTCTTACTGTAGACGCCTTCGCCATCACTCACTTTCCACTACTACCACCGGCTCAAGTTCTACCACAAGGCTGAAATCTGTCCTAAAGGTCAAGAGAACATGCTTTTGGTTTCAATTAGAGGTCTTTACTCTTTTAACATTTTGATAACTTCGTTTGGACAGGTCATTATCCATGGACTTATCACCTTAACAGAGAAAGGAAAGAATGAATATATTTAGAAATGCAGAATAAGTAAAATTCAGAGGGATCTTAAACACGGTAGCACTTTTCCAGTCCGTGCAAAGACAAAGCTGTGAAAACCAGCTTTTGAATTACCGGATGGAGAGCTGATAGGCTCTTCCTCGATTTTAAAATGTTGAAGCTACATCATCATAAGAACTTGGGACATTTTGAAGATTAATTTGGCAGTCCTGGTGGAGCCTGCCTGGTGATCGTCACTCGTCCTCACCAGGTAGCTGACAATGGGAAGCCATCTGAGAAGCGAATTCGATGATGCTCACAGAGAATTTAGTTCTGTTCATCTCCATGTGCTGAGAGGGGCTTCCACCCACTTCAGTTGTTGGAATTAAAGGCACAGTAAGTATGAGCTGCCCACAGAAGGACCAGCACTGGCCTGGCAGAGGACATGCCAATCAGAAGAGGGCTAGGTTCACTAAAGGACTTGGAAAAGTTGTCCTGATACGGTTTCCGGTATGTCCAGAGCTATGTAATCTCTTGCCTTTGAAAACCACTTGTTTATTTCCATTTTTTTTCCTAACCCTTTTACTCTTGTCCCTTAAGAATGTTGAAACTGCCCTGATTTATTGCATTCATCCATCAACACACTCATTCAGCCACCGCTCTGTAGCCCACAGATGCCAAGTCACGAGGATGGGGCTCCAGTGATACTCCTAAGGTGGAGAACACTTGTTTACAAGGCATCGTTAAAAAATATCGCTGCATTCAGATGCCAAGTCCTCACGGAAGCATTTTCAGGAGCCTTAGAGTAGGTTGTCTATTAGTGAAAAGAGGTGTGCTTCACTCCCACAACAAATTGAGGGCATGTGCTTTAAAATCGCTCAAGAACATTTCCAACAAGAGCAACAACCAAATTGATGAACGAGGCAGCAAGTGGACCATAAGAAGGCATTGAGAAACCAATTCATTGGGAATCCACAAAGGACAATCCGAAAAGGAGAGTCTGGTCCAATCTTTTAAGTAAAAGGAAACAGGTACTTCCTTCCTCTCTACTCACAGTGGACATTATTTTACACACTTGCTGCTGATCTGCTTTCCAAAGGGTCCCAGGTTTACATTATTGCGCTGTTCCTCTTTACCAGGACCCTTGCTGAAATCAATGGAAATGGAATTGATCTCAAATGGTTTATTCTCTTCAAAAGCTTGCATTCATCTGAAATGCTTTGAACCAGAAAACTATTGTAAGGACAGACTGACCCAATTTTATTCCTCATGTTCAGAAATGAGCCATTTGAAGAAACAGGGTTTTTTCTGGGTAGTAAAATATCAATACACTGAGGGAGGTAATGAAACAAAATGTGGCTAAAAATCTTTCACCATTAAGGCTATAATTTGGGGGGGTCATCTTTGCGAGGTATCTTGTAATGTTTATTTGATTTAAAAATGAAACATAGATATTTTCACGAAACTTGATAACGGGAATAAAACTGATTAAATATGTTACAATGCCAGCTTAAAAAAACTATATAGGACATAAGTCATGTGGAGGGAGACTACTTCCTGTGACAAAGGTGGTTTTAGTGAGTCTTCTTTGAACAGTGAAGACTGTTCAAAGTTTCCTGACTGGAAACTCAGGACCGTGATGAGGCCATGACATTCCCCTAACATTGACAATAAAAGGTAGTGAATACCCAGAAAGCCGTGAAGAAGAATCAAAATGTATCAAAGTGTCATGGGAGCATTGCGTTTTAATGTATGCAACAAGGTCAGTCAGATGGTGAAGGAGATGACTCCTCAAGGACTAACAGCCAATGGGGTAAAACACTGTTATCTCTGGAAACGGGCTGGGATTGACATTCTCCACAAAACCGCAAGCTAAACATCATCCCTTGCTCTCTTAGCAAGTGGTTCCACCAAGAGACAACATTTTTCTCAGGCATATCCGAGAAACACATTCAGAAATTCTGACGGCCACTGTGGATGAAATAACCTCCCACTCTACCAGCAACACTCACTCTGTAGCTGGTCTGCCCTGAGCCTCTGATTTATGGTGGGCCATGAGAAGCAAGGAAAAGCAGGGAAAAGAGAACGATTAACCCACAATATGAGTCACCAAATGATGATGGTGCAAGAAACTTTAAAAATCCTTCCTGTGGTTGAAGTGATGGGGCAAGTCAAGAACACGCCATCCAAGTGTGTTCTTGCCCTCTTCTTCCTGAGTTCTTACTCACAACCTGACTCCTTTGGCACAGCCCTCTTCATTCTTAACGCAGATAATCAATTCCGATATCTGGAGCCCATGAGAGCCCCTCCCTCTATTTCATATTTTTGGTGCAAAATGAACACATCTCAGTAGAATCCGTGACAAATATGACCCCATAATAATGGCTCAGGGGACACATTTTTAAGGGATTAAACACAGCTTTATTTACAACATAAAGCATTCCATTTGTGTAAAGCGGAGAATTTTAAAGGGGAAGACACCCAATCTCATAACAACTTTCCTCCCCCTGGTCAGAACTTGTTGTCCTTTTTCCCCAGGTGTCTTCTTGAGGTTTTTTTCTCTCCCATAAATAACTTTCTGTAGGGTTTGGCACTGAGTAAGGGTACTTGTTCTCTCCTTTTAAAAAGGATTAAAATAAAACCTAATCCTCATTTTCATCACTGTATTCAAGTAATAGGATTGTTTCTTTTCTACTTTGATGTTTAGGAGAGCTGAGCTGAAGATGACAATCACATACGCATGAATAGTGCCTGAAGGAGTGTTGCATTTCTCGACTCCTGGTGGAGCAGTAACCAGTGCTGTGTGGTGCCCTCAAAGGGCACCATCATTTGGCCCATTCAAGGCCTGCACTTAGGAATGTCACTACTCTGGAGATTATGTGAATAACAAGTTGAATCTGTGTTGTGTTCCATCAGGACTACACTCCAACGGAGAATCTGCAAATTTTGGAAAGAGTACGCTATTTTCATTCACTCAGTGCCATAATCTCACAGAGGATTAAAGAGGATAAAAATAAACCTAGGTGGCCCCACCTAGGATCTCTTTTATGTTCACAACAAACTTATGAGTTAAATCTAGAAGGCTTGAGAAAAGTTAAAGGGCAGCTCCTATTCCCACCCAAAGATCATCCACTGTCTGCAGGATAAGCCTTGAAAACTCAAAGTTAACAGTCCTGAGTGTTGAAAGATCTCACTGGTTGGGATGAGCCCACATCTATGAAACAGTGGCTGGGGAGGGAGCAGCTGTAATGCATGATCATGCAGCTGACTGAGATGGGGGCCTGCTGCATGATCTTGGCAAATTTGATCCAACAAAATGAAATAATATTTTTTGGATTCCCAGATGAATGAATGACTGAGGGTTTGAATTAATTTAGTAAGATAATACATGTAAAAGTGCTGTGTGAGCTATTTTAATAACTAGCTTGTAAATTACACTTATTGTTATGATAGCTGTTTTGTAGAATATTTCAATGCACTTTTATTCTGGAAACTACCGAGGTTGCACTGGACTGGGATCTTCCCTAAGCCGGCCTGTGATGAGAACATCGACCATCTTCTACTCCAGCATCTATTCTTTTCTCCACGCCAATATTCTGGGGCCCCCTTTTATTATGTCCTCTGAATCTCATCTTCTTTTGTTGCCAAAAGAGCCATAAAAATGATCTCAGAATCGGCATGTCAGTCTCTTTCTCCCCTCAGACCCTCCGCCTTTGCTCTTCTCTCTGCCTGGAGTGCCCCCCACCCGATCTTTCCATGCCTGGCCACATCTTGTAAACTTCTCAGCCTAAACGCCACTTTCTTACTGAGACGGTCTCTGCCCAATCCTGCCTACAGTCGCCACCGCCACCGCACAGTCCTGCTCTCCTGTCGCCTGCCCCAATGCCTTCCTCCTCTTCCTCACACTCATTGGAACTTAAAATCATCTTATTGTGCTTCTGCTTCTCTCTGCTATATGTTAGCTCCACAAAGGGTGAGGTGGAGGGGCTTTATCTGGTTTGCAGCCCCAAATCCTAGAACGGTACTTGGCACACAGGAAGTGCCCAATGAGTATTTATTGGACGAATAAATATATCTTGAACTCCAAAGCTGGTGTTCTGTCCCCCACCTCCCCTACAATAAGATGTTTCTGCCTCTATTGCATGCCTCTCTCCGCTAATAAAAGGCTATCTGGATACAAGGCTTGTCTCATTTTGAGCCTCCACCAATCCTCTTGTCTTCCCATATATCATATGGTCACTTTCTCATTTCTTTCCCAGGAGTATGATGGAAAAGAAATAGGGAGATATATGCTGTAACTGAAAAATGAAATGAATATGAAAAATAGCCCAATAGGGTTTACAGGCATTTTACTAGAAAAGCTTCACCCTTTTACTTTGCTTCCTAACCTACAAAACAGATGAATGTTTCACATCGAAAAAGTAAGGCAAAGAACTTGGGTTCCCTGGTGTAAGTTTTCAACCTGCTGTTCAGTGTCCTAGGGTAAGCTGCCCCAGGCGCTCAGCCCGGAGAGCGGGGACCTCTTGTTTTGGTCATGGGGCTCTTTGCTCCCTGGGAGGGCTGCCTCTGACAGTGAGTGAGCACAGACTCCGCAGCACCTGTTAGACCCCATGTGAGGGGGTCCCTTTCAAAGTGACGTCAGTAACACTTTAAATGATTTGACCAGAAGGGCTTCAGCTGGTCGTGGATGCCCTTATTAGGATGTGTGTCCTATAAATATAGATGTGCACAGAGCATAAATATAAACCCTCTCATAACACACCCTCTGCTGTATTCTCTGCATGGGGATAAATGGCTCCCTCATTTTAGTAAAAGAGATTTTCCCCCAGGAAATGCAATTTTTTTGCAGTTTCAATTGAATTGCAAAGGAAAAGACTTCAAATGAAAAGTTTTTTTAAAAACCCACATTATTTCATAGGGAACAATGAGGTTTAAGACCAGCGCACAGTAGCATTCTATGTTTTTTTTACCCTGTTTTTCTGTTTGTTCTGTAGCGGTCTTTTTATTTTAACCAAGTCTTTTAAAAATCAACAATATTAAGCCTTCAATGAAATACAAAAGTAAAATTCAATGAAAAATAGACAGAGCACATTCATTTTCGTCTGTTTACCTGTCCTAAAAGCAAATGTGGATGGTTGAGGACATCTGGCAGGCGGCCCTGCTATTGCTTACCACAAATAAGTCCTGAACTCCTTGAATATTAACTATCCAAATCCAGAAACCAGCTTTCTGTTGCTTTGGCCCAGTTCCATGAGCGACTCATTTCCTCGGGATTCCATCAAGAAAAGTTCAACTCACCCCTTTATCTTTCTCATCGCTTTTTATTTTTAGATTACAAAAGTAGTATCTGTTCAATGTAGAAACCTTGGAAAACTCATAGAAACACAAAGATATTTATATAATCATTTAGTACTCATAATTTCATTCCACACCATTATAAATGCCACTGACATCTTGGTAGGTCTTTCTGGTTATTTTCCTGTGTTCACATGCGCATAACAATTTCCCCTGCCTAAATGGTGTCTTTCCGCACAAGCTGTGTGAGATCTAGTTTCACTTAGCAATGCCTCCTGAAGTTTTGCAAAGTTTGAGCTATCCTTCTCCGGCCTGATGTTTATTGATTGAGTGGTATTCCACTGTATGGATGATTACCATTTCTTTGAGCCAAACTCTTCATTTTGGAGTCTTTTGGTTGTTTCTCATTTCAACTATCTATCAATCATCTATCTATCTATCTACATACACGTATGTATGTATGATATATGTTTTATACATTATATATAATGTAACTGTAAAATTTATGTGCAGTCTTTAGTCATTATTGTCACAGATCCTATTACCTGCCTACCTGACATCTCTTTTCTCCCTTCTTGCTGATATGACCCCAATTTTGTTCACTGTGGAACTGTCCCTGGCTAATCATTTCACCTCCCATATGACAAAGTCTGGTCCATACTGTGTGAGCTGAAGATGCTGAGTGGTACTTCTGGGACGGCCCTCTGAAGAGGAGTGGATGTGGCTCCCATCATTTCCGTGGTCTCCTGCATTTGCTTTGTCCACTCCTATTTCCCTGCCTGAGAAACAGAAGCAATGAGTGGAGATAGGAAGCCATCTGGGAACTGTGACCTAAAAACCACTCACTGAGGAGGGCATGGTGGAAAGCGGGCAAGAGACTGAATGGCAATGGCATCCCCGAGCCGCCAGCCTAGCCCTGGGCTCCTTACCTCCAAATTTCACATTATATGACAAAATTAACCTCTGTTTGAGGGAAGCTCTTGCTTTTTTTTATTTTCTGTTATTAAAAACAGAACATGGTACTATTTCAAAGAGTTGCTAAATATGAAATCTTCAAAGTGGAATTGCAAGGTCTCAGATGTACAAATTTTATAGACTTTGTGTTCTTCCTATCAACTTGTTTCCGGGCCAAGTGTACACTGCGGGTGCTCACATGTTGCTCACGATTGTTCTTCAGGGAAGCGGAGAAGTTTCCCTTAACACTTAGAGACACGGAGCAAAATCATCACATTTTTTACTGTCTCATTCCTGAGGTTCCAAATGTTTCTGCTTCGCTCACATTCCTGTCTTGAAATGTTGGCGTCATCTAGCACATGACTGGGACCTTGTTTCCTTCAGAAAAATTGAAATAACTGTGTGGCTTTCCCCCTTACGTTCTCCATGTTCAGGGCAGCTTAATTAGCCAAAGTCGGCCAAAGTGCTTCTGGATGCTGGAAAATCAGAAGTTGAGGAGTCATTCCCGCAGCCTCTAGTGTGCTCCTGCCCGAGCAGTCTTGCCGTGAATTTAAGGGAAAGCGTGAAGGATCGTTTCTGTTATGCAGATGGAGACAAGAAGAGTGTCGCATAACTCATCTCAACTAGAGAGTCAAATTACACGATTTCTCTTGCTTTTTTCAACAGTAAGGTGATTCGGGCAAGCACCCCAAACAAAAGAAATCCAAGTGCTCAGGTATTCCATTAATTATGGACGGGGCCCAGCGAGACTGGGAACGCCAGGGGACTGCTGTTACTTTGAGCGCCGTGTGTGGTGGTTCCTGGGCTGGTGCCACTCCATTATTTATACGGCAGTCGTCACACTAGCCCCTAAGCACTGTCCCAGCGTCAGCCATCACTCTCGTGCACAACAGAAGTAGCTGAAAGCTCCAGGACTTCTCATCATCATCAGTTTGGACTGAACACCCGCTCGTCAGCCACGTACTGAGTGGCCACAGTCTGAGCAGGCAGCTTCTGACCCGGATGCAACCACCTGTGGTTCTGGGATCTGCCTCCCTCTCCCCCTTCTCAGCCAGCCTTTTGCCGTCTCACATATGATTTATAGCAGCAATCCTCCGGCCCCAGCCTGAGCGGCGACCACTCTCCTCGGTATTGTCTTTAGTTTTGTTTCTATAGCACTGTACCCTGCTCATTGCAGGCGGCCCCTGGAAACAGATGAATAAGCGAAAACACGAGTAGACAGGGTCCTGCTGCAGGGGTGTCAGGCCGTCTGGTTCGCTTCATTTCTTCACTGTTCCACCAGCTAATCCTCCCCCTCTCTTCCTCCCAAGTTCAGTTAAGGATCTAGTTCCAAGAAGCCTTTGGAAGTGAAGCCAGCCCAATGTCCGTCTTTTCAGAAGAACTTACTCGATTTCCTGAAACTGCATTGCTGCAGAATAATTACACGTCAGTCCCTTAGGGAACTCCTCTTCTTCTGTCAGAGACAAACCCATCTCCTCGTTCTCTCGGGCTCGATGTCTCCAAACCACCATCCTTCACCCTGGTCCTCGACACCTATTTCTGGAGTCATAGAAGTGTAGACCTCTAGATTTGGAAGGTCCATAGGGACTGCTGTGTCTGCAGCTCAGTCCCCTAAGGTTGGGGATTAGAAATCAAAGCCTCGAGAGGCTGGAGGGCCTTGTTCTCAGTGTCACTGCAGGAGGGGGAGAGTTGTCCCTGACAAGAAGCTCGACGACTCCATGTCTAGTGCTCTCCTCACTGCAGCCCCTTGCTTCCTGATTGACACTATGCTGACACCGTCACTGTGCCCTGTCCCCAAAATGTCCTTGATCCCAACGTGTCCTATCAGTTGATAGCAATTCTTTAAAAATATGACTTTGAGAGGCTGGCCTGGTGGCACAGCAGTTAAGTTTGCACTCTCCACTTCAGTGGCCCGGAGTTCACGGGTTCAGATCCTGGGCACAGACCCACACATTGCTCATCAAGCCATGTTGTGGCAGCATCCCATATATAAAATAGAGGAAGATTGTCACAGATGTTAGCCCAGGGACAACCTTCTTCAAGCGAAAAGAGTAAGATTGGCAACAGATGTTAGTTCAGGGCCAATCTTCCTCACCAAAAAAAAAAAAAAAATATATATATATATATATATATATATATATATATATATATGATTTGATTATGTCACCTTCAATAGCTATTGAAATAGGGTAGAATTTAAGCCTAATCTTGGCATTTTAGGTCCTATACTATGAGTTTGCAATATGTATCCTAATCTTTTTTCCAATCAAATTAGTCCACTGCCTTCTCAATCTCTCCCCGAATGAGATACCACGTCATTCTCCTCCTTTTCACTGGTCCAGAATGCTTTGTGCACAGTGGACAGTCAGCCGTTTCCCGAGCACGTCATTTGGAGATTTTCCTTGCATCACATGTTCATTTCCGACTTCAGAGAATCTAATGACTATGGTACCTATTCTGGTGCTCAAGCAGCTCAGACCATTAACCCTGTGAAGGATGATGATGGTAAGAAGTAACAACTATCTGTAGGAAACAAGTATGGAGTGGGATAATGTCTCTAATGTTGAGTGGGTTCAGACTCTTAGCGCCCCCATGAACAGCAGAGAGGAGCCTCGCCTAGACTTTCTGTGCCATCCTCTCGCTCTCACCCTCCCACCTCCCACCCTCCAGGGCTCTATCAGACGATGCTCCCCCGTTATTCACAGGGTTTGTGTGGCCAGTGTTTTTTGGAAGTGGCCGGCTGGGTGGCCGGGTCCTTCATGGTCTGTCTTAGTCTGGAAGCTCTGCTGAAACCTGTCCACCATGGCTGACCCTGCTGGAATTTGAAATACCAGTGGCATCGCTTTCAGCATCACAGCACATGCAGCTGCCACAGGATGACAACCAACAGATGAGTGGTGTGGTTCCCTGACCTGGAAACAGACCTGGGCCTCAGCAGTGAGAGGGCTGGATCTTAACCACTAGACACCAGGGCTGGCTAAAGCTCACAGCACACAGCGGAAACATACCTAACGCTCAATGTCTGACAACTCATATTATTTTCTGCTTTCCCAAGACAGTTTTCTTTTCTGACAGCCACTTCCATCTCCCACTAGAACCCAGTCAGAGATGAAAAAATTGTTCTCTCCTGACGACTTTATTCATTGAAGATGTTAAAGGACAATTTTCTTTTTTAAAAAGTCTTAGGATGAGAAAAAATTGTCCCTTCCCTCTAATTCTTTCTGTTTGTCCTGCTCTAGGAGGAATGGTCCTCCCTTCCCCCTCCCCAGCCCTCCCATTCAGGGAACCATGATTCACTCAACACACAATTCATTGAGAATTTAGATGTTTCCAGACTTGTGCCAGCCACCAGGGAAATAAACATGAATGAACAAATGACTTCTGCCCTCAAGGATTTCAGAGTAAATAGAAGCAGAGATGTACACACATTATTGCAATATGGTGTAATAAATGCCATGAGAAGAATTAGGCCAAGTTCCAGCACAGCCACAAAGGAGGAAGAAATAAACCCTCTCTGAGGAAGTAAGGAAACGTCTCTTGGAGGAGATGATGCTCAGCTGGGTTTTGAAGGGTGAGCAGTCATTCACTCCTTGGACACAAAGGGGAAAGATGCAAAGGAAGGGCTCTTATAAAGACACAAAGTTCTGGTGAGGGAGCTACAAGTGGGCACTGTGGGAAGAGCGTCCGATGCAGATCAGGGTGGTGGGGCCTTGAGTTGTTCAGAGTCAGGGCCCAAAGAGCAGGCGAAGGAGTCTGCACTGGATCCCGTGGACAAGGAGACATTGAAGGTTAGGGGGAAGTAAGGGGGTGATATTCGCGGTTTTTAAAAACTCCCCCAGCCACAGGATGAAAGCTGATTCAAGGAAGCAGGACTGCGAGGTGGAAGGCCATTGTGTGCTCAGAGCAAGAAGAAACAAGCCGCAGAGGAAACACACAGAGAATCATTTATAATTGGAGCCAAGTGGTGTTTGAAGGCTGTATCCTAATTTGACATATTCTTCTGGGTTGATGGAATACACGGATGTAGTGTAAACATTTGTGGCAAGGAAAGTGAGGGAGAGACTAATCTGCATTTGTTTTTCTCTGTTACAGGTATAATTTCAAGGTGTCTGTCCCTCCCCTTTGTGTTCTGACTATGGCCCACTTGATCTAAGGTGTATCAGTGATAACTTTGTGTTGTGAAGCACCCAAACGACCCTCACCTTTTACTCAGGTGTGAGTTTCAGAGGTATGCACTGCTTGAAGAAAGCTGGGATCAGAGTGGTGTTGGCCTCAATAATTGGGGATGGAGGGCGGGACGAGTGGTAGAAGGTTCCAGAATGTTTAAGGTCTACATTCTGCTCTCAGCCAGCAACCGGAGAAGGGCAGACCCTCTGATGAGACATCACGTGTACATGTGCATCTAAGCACTTGGAGGGACTGAAGGAGTCTGAAGAATGCTGGCCTCAGGAACCCCGGGGAGAGTCCCCAGGCCCATGTTTGGTGCTAAGGAAACAGAATCTCCTGCTTCTACCACGTCACGTGGGCTCAGCAAGGAACAGCTCAAGGAATACCATGAGTGTCTCAGACAAAGACCCTTCCCTGTTACTGGGCACCATCCCCTTGAACTGTACAACCCAGCGAGACGGAGGGAGGCCCCGCAGCCTCACCAACTCGGGTAATTTTGGGAACCAAATTCATAGCTTTTCTCTTCTATTTATTTTTGATTTCCTAACCTACCAGCAGCCCTCCAACTGTTGGATTGGGTGGAGGGAGAGATTCTGTGAACAGAAGGACATTTAGGTACATCCACAAACAACTTTTTAATCAGCATTTATTTCTTCTTTCTGGAGCCTCAGCCCCTTGTACCATTCTGGGCAATGATGCTTTCACTTTGCTCTACATTTTGGAAACTGCTGAGGACCCGGCCTCTATACATTCTCTAGAGAATTCACCACAGGCCTTCTTATCCCTGGCTTCTTCCACTGTCCCTTTTGGGGAAGTCAGCTCTGAGGACTAGAAATGTAAGGCAACGTTGTACATCAACTAAGCATGGACTGTGAAGCACCCATGTTTGAAAATTGGCTATGCCATTTACTAGGGCGTGACCTTGGCTAGGTTACTTAACCTCTTTTGCCTTAATTTCTTCACATACAAAATGGATAAAATACTAGATCTTCCTTCCTAGGCTTGTTGCCAGGAAAAAGACCATCATGTATGATAAGCTCTTACCCTAACACCTGGCCCGTGGCTGTAGGAAATGTCAGTAAGTGTGGGTTGTCAGTAATCAGAGTGCTCCACCCCATGTCGGTTGGGACACGTGCCCTCTGGGGTCCCTAATGCATTGGTCCCCATCAAGGATGAATTCCACTTCCGGTCAGAGAATGACCTTGGTGCCCTACCCAGGAGACCAGGTGAGAAAGGAGACATGCTCTCAGCTCCTGGATCCCACTCTGCACAAAGACAGCATCCACAGCTCAGACTCCAAGACTCTGAGGACTAGAGTGGCTCTAGGAAGCCCAGAAGGTATGCTGAGATCCAGAATCTACCAGAAACAGCTCGGAGCTCTCCAGGCGCCCGTTGCTGATGGGGGGACCAGCCTCCCGGCCTCACCAGATTCCTTTCTCACTGTGTCTTGCAGAAGAGCCACGTGTTTTGTTTGTAGTTTGTTTCCCTTTCTGTGGGCCAGGAGCTTGGCCACAGATTTTCTGAGACACTAAATGAATGCTCTTTCTGTCAATCTGAAATTGTTTGGGGGGTGGATTATTTCCCCCCCCGCCGCCCTTTACTTCTTTTCTTCTTTATTAAAGCTGACAAATGGGGAAGAAAGTGCAAAAGAAAAGAACAAACCCAGTATCACAGGATGCTGGGAAAATAGCTGCTATTTATAGCCGAGTACATTTTCAGACATGTAAACACCTCTGATAATCGCTGCCCCTGCGGCAAGCCCCTGGGGATTACTGCACTGCCCTGGAAAGCTGGCAACCATAAATGGCAGAGCAGTGGAAGGCCTGACAAGGCTAATTGTGCTCCGAGTTGTTTTCAGAAACAGGGGGGAGTGAGGTCTGTGTCCTTCCTGCACCCACTGAACAGCAGAGGGACACACGGGCCTCCATCCCCTCTCAGCGAAAGCAGGATCTTGGCACACACAGAAATTTTGGCAGGGTGTAATCAAGAATGACCTAGCCAAGCACCTCTGGTTGGGCAAATCTAGCTGACAATGGACTAGCAGAAATTCTCACTCTGAGTGGCAGCTTCACCACATAATAGCTGTGTAATATCGAGTAGCTCCTTTATCAAATGTGAAGCTGTTTGCTCATCTATAAGCTGGAACAATTACAGCGACCTCATAAGGCGAGAATGAGAATTAATTAAAAATAGTGTAGGTCAAAAACATCGTCCAGATTCCCTACAATGTACTTGCCACAATTACTGTCACCCAATCCAAAGTTTCTAGACTTGGAAAGAAGCAACAAAACCTGACTTATAATAACAGAAGAAAAAGAAGTTCATACAAACAGACCCCCGATGACTCAGACGCTGAGTTTAAGAAAGAAGGACTTTAAAATACAGTTACAAGTATGATCAAAGACTTAAAGGGAAATGTGGTTATAACAAGTGAACAATTGTAAAATGTCAGCAGAGAAATGGAAACTTTACAGAAGTGAAATTCTAGAACTGAAAAGTGCAATATTGAAAAGAAAAATCCACTGCTGGGCTCGAGAACAGACTGGAGGGTGCAGAAGAAAGATAAATAAACTGGCAGAAGAGTCAGCAGAAATTACCCATTCTGACAAATGGAGAAATGGGTATTTTAAACAGTGGACTATGGAACAATATCATGCAGTCTAACTACATGCAACTAGAATCCAAGAAGGAGAAGAGAGAAATATTGGGGTAGAAAAAATATTTGAAGAAATAACAGCCAAAATTTCTTAAAATTTGGTTCAAAAAAAAAAAAAAACCATAGATCTAAGAAGGTCACGAACCCCAAACAGTATAAATAAAGAAAGTCACACCAGGGTAAGTGACAGCTACAGTGTGCAGATAAAAAGGCAATCTCAAAACCAGCCAGAGAACAGACACGCTACCTACAGGGAAACGATGAAGCCGTTGGTGACAGACTTCTCCTGAGGAAAAACCAGAGGCCAGAAGCCAATGGGATGACAACGTAAAGGCTGGAAGAAGAAAAGTGTCAACCTGGAATCCTTGTCCAATCAAGATATCTTTCAAAAATAAAATAGTTCTCAAAAAGAAGACATTTTCGGATAAACAAAAGCTGAGAGAACTTATCAGCACCAGACTTGCTCTGCAATGAAGTAGCTCCGGCTGCAGCCGAGTGAGACGAGACGGAAGCTAAGACCTGCGGGAAGGCGTGAGGGGCCCAGAAATGTGTCTCCAGCTTTTCACTCCGGAGGCCTACGTCAATCCACATATTCCAACAATTCCTTGATTTCCTGGAATAAGTTTTACACAAAAGGCAAAGACAGTTGAAGCCCTGATTTTAAATAAATTAATTAACAGTCAAACAAAACAATCTTGTGCTGGAAGGCTTTCTAGCATGGCTCTGTGACAGTCCCCACCCCGACTTCTAAGGCAAAGCCAGATTCATCTCCTTTCGTTACTGTCCAGAGAGAAAGGCCACCTTCGTTTTGACAGTCTCCATGGTCTCCAGACAAGGAAGAGGAAATATCATCTCTGCTTCACGGGCTCAATGGCTCTTCTGTGGGTACTGATTCCGCCCATCCTCCACATCATTAGTCAGAAAAAAATCATCTGCATACCTCTCCTATGCAAATGTAGTTGCTCAGTATCACTCAGGAGTGACAGGAAAATCTCTGTAGCAATTGAGGATTCAGAAAGAATACAGCTTAAACAAAGAAGAAAAGTAACCAGTTGTGCATTTATACCATTGGCTTTAAAATTCGCCTTTGGAAATCTTGCCTGATCAGAGCAAAGACAATGTACGTGTTGCTACAAACATGCCGGATTTCACCTCAGAGAGAGAGTTTGTTGTTGTTAAGATAAGCATAGATCTCTTTGAACTAGGGAGAGGACCTCTAAAAAAATAAGAATGGTGATGTAAGAGAAAACACTGCACCCGACACACAGTCTAGGACGAGCTCGTGGGATTGAGTGAGCCACATGGACTCGGAGTTCTTCCCATGCCAAGCTTCATGTGACGTACCCTAAGATTTGTCCTTCTAGATGAAAGAAAAGGATTTCCCTACACATAATACAGATTTTTTTAGATAAAATTTTCCATAATGTGGAGACAGATATTTAATGTCCACTGTTGAGCTCCCCTAGAGGAAACAGGACAGTGTTTCGGGTGAGAAAGATGATGAGGACGCCATCACTGGAGTGACCGTGCTGCACCAGCCCGGGAAGGTCTAGCCTTGGGGGCTGCTTTCTCAGCCAAGTCGAGCAGGGTTTGACCGGGGTTCGGGTCCCGGCAGCCACAGACAAGCACCAGAGAGGAAGGAGGACCCTCGGTTCAGTCACTGATTCATTGATGAAACATTTATTTTGTGGCCCGTGTACACCAGGACAGCTCATAGCTCCAGGGATAGAGCAGAGAGGAAGACACAGCCCCTGAGACACTGGGGAGACAGCAAGCAGCAGGATGGACAAATAGCCCCCAGCTGCAACACCGTGTTTCCTGCAGGCTGCCATCCAGACAGCCAGAGTGGCGGGTGATACCGGGAAAGGCTGTAACCAACCTTGGCGACAAGTGGCCTGGAAAAGCTCTGCAGATAAGGTGACACCTCAGTGCAGACTTGAAGGACATTTAGGAAGAAACCAGGAGGCAAAAGCCATTATTCTTACCATCCATTGACTCCACGGGTAAAATCGAAGTATATAAAGGGTCATCTTTTTAGAAATCATATACGACACATTTTCTGCTATTCCTTCCAACCAGCAGAAGTTCACCCGCTGTACTTTCTGGATGCACCAAGGGAAAATATTTGGGCAGCTTTCAATGCTGAGGCCTAAATGCAATAACGAGTGAATCACAAAAATTCTATGAATACAGAGTTAAAACCACAGTTTTCTAAATGTCCCTATTTATATGGAAAAAAATAAACATTTGTTTAATTTATTTTTGGTCCAAGAAATAGAGACACAATTTTGGAGTAGATAAATCTGTTTAAAAAGATTGTTTTTCCTAGTATTTGATATGACAAACAATGGCACTAATGTATTTATATTTAAAGCTTCTACGTACAGAATTTTGCTTTTGTTCTCCTGACTCGGTTCCAATCACTCTTTTAAAAAATCACTTTAAACAGTGACAGGGCTTAACAGTTGACTCAAGGGCAGTCAGACAACCGCAAAATCCTTCTTCATTCCCCAGCTGCTGCCTAAAAGTTCACATCGTGTTTCTACAACTTATCTTAAGGATTTGAATCTATTAACATGCAAAATCTCCGAAAAGAAGAGTAATGCTTTAAAATCCCACATCTTAGTGATAACGCAGTTTCAAAGAACATGTTCCCAAAGTGGGAAGTGAGAGAACAGAGCGTGAGGACCCCGGAGGGTTAGGACTAAGGAGGATGGAGGAAGGTGAGACTGGGGGATCCGGAAGACGACTTTGTTCTTTTCAACACTTTCCCTCAGATGAGCCTGGCCCGGTGGGCGGAGCCTCCAGTCTCGATTTGGATAAACTTACACACATTTCTGCCCCCTCACTCCAATATTTTGGGTTTCATATCATACTTCATCGTCCTTTGCACTGTATTCTCATCTCAAAATGGAAATAGGAAGAAGGATGAGAATTAAATCATTTCAAAAAAAGTAATGAATGCCCCATGATGCCTCACATGTTTGAGCTACGACCAAGTTCGGAAGCTCTCCTTGAGGAAAACCATTAATAGCTTTATATTCATGACAAGCAACACTCATGTGGCACAATTTGACCCCGTCCCAATAAACAGGCAAAGTATGTAAGCGAGTGATTCACAAAAGAGGAAATACAAGGGGCTCACAAACATCTAGGGAAATGTTTGACCTCACTGCACGTCGAAACAAGAAGTACCTACTTTTACCTGTAACATCAGAAAAATTGAGAGAGAGAGGTTGGCTACTGTTGGGAACCTACACAGCTGTGCATATATCAGTTTGTACAACCACATTTGGAATGTGCTTTATCAAACCTTGGAAATGTTGTTTATAAGAGTTTCCTAGAAAATGGAGAAATACTTGTTGTATGTAAATGTATATTTGAATAGAGCAAAAAACTGGTGGAACTATAATAAAATGTTAATCATGGTTACCTCTGAGTCTTGGGAGTATAGATGTTTTTCCTTCTTTGTCCCTTACTCTATTTTCTCAGTTTTCTATAAATAGTATTATGTTTATAATCAGAGGAAAAAACAAAACGGTCTCAGTGGCGTAGTTCTAAACGTTCATTTGTCTGTCCCAGGACTCTTAGGGGATGCCATCTTTCAGCCTAACAAGAGTGTGTTAATCAATTTTTATGCCTATCAATGGAACAGTCTGGAAAACATTGTCCACAGTTAAAATAATCAAATACTATTTTCACTTTCGTGTTTTATCAGACGTTTTCCCCCATGACCTTGTTAACATTTAGAGATTTGGAAAGTATACTTAGGAGATAAGGCTAACTTTTTTTTTAATCAAAATTTTTATTGAAATAACTGTAGATTTGCAAGCAGTTGTGAGAAATAATAGGGAGACAGCCCATGTACACTTCACCCAATTTCCCCAATGGTAACATCTTTTAAAACTATAGTGTAACGTCACCACCAGGATATGACATTGATGCCATCCACCCATCTTATTCAGATTTCACCAGCTTTTGTCCTGTGTGTGTGTTCTGAGTTCTACAATTTTCTTGTGTGCCTGCATTTGTATATCCACTACCACAGTCTAGACACAGCGCCCTTCCATCACCACAAGAGTCCCTCCTGTTCCCTCTGGCTGATGTGTTTTTAACTCTCAAATTGCAGGTCGTATAATCTATCACTAGCCAACTTGTGCACGCACCTCTCTGGTTCCTATTTACATCATGCATTCGAGTTTTACAGTCAGAGCTTTTCAAACTAATAAGGCCCTATTACTCAACATCTTAAAATACCAAAATTACTATTAAAGGAAAAACCGGTGGGGGGCAGGGGAGGAGGCGGTGGTGTTCAGGTTCCCTCCATGGCTATAAACTACATACAGAGGAATAGACCCTGAATTTATGAAGATATTCGTCCTTGCACCGGCTGGTTGGACTAGACAGTGATGCTTCAGCTCAGGACATCCTCCCTATCAAAAAAAACCAGAAGGATGTTTTTAATGTCCATTTTACCAGTCCTAGTTTTGTGAAATTATCTGAACAGAAGAAATAACTTCTGCTGTGCTCTGAATGAGTTCAACAAGGTGTTCATTTGTTCACACTACAGCATTAGCACTTCTTGATATGAAAATAGTGTTTTCTAGAGAGAAAGAGGAGCTAAATCCTCCAGCTCTTTCTAACGTTCCCAATCCCTTTGGACCAGGAGCCTGCCAGCCATGGCCGCTGGTGATGAGCAGGAAAGTCAGTGACTGGACATAACTCATCATCCAGGGCTTCCTGAGCTACCGGTAAGCGGCAGGTGTGCAGCCCTGGGTGGAAAGCCAGAGGGACGATGTAGGCAAAGCAGAACCTTTCTCAGGAGTCATTAAGTCAGGAGCCGGGCCAGACATGTGCCCCTCCTGTGGAGTGGGTTAAGAGGGATATATGTCACCAGAAAGTGGTCTTCATTATCCAAGGACAGTCTGCCCTGACAATCCTGGAGTTTCTGACTTATCTATAAATCCAGAAGCCACCATCTCTGGGTCAGATGTGAGTCATTTAATTGGCCATTGTTGACCACAAATGTTGTAAGGGATGCACTTGGCTGTAGGGAAATGCAGAGTGGGGCAACTTCAGGAAACAGTAGCACCAATGAAATGTGGCAGCCCGACAGTCTTTAATAGGTGTTAGACGAATTTGCCTTTCTAAAAACCAAATAAAAATCGTTGTTAGGAATATGAGTACAATGTCTAAAGCTCAAGAAGGGGTTATCTCCCACAAAGCACCCCCTGCTGCTGGAAGATGCCCTGTGTGAGAAGCTCAGGGTGTCCCTCTGTGGCCTTCCATGCTAGAGAGAATAATGGTGGTCTGTTCCCGTCATGTATTAGTGGCTAGGGCTGCCCTAACGGAGCACCACACACAGGGGCACTTAAACAACAGAAACTGATTTCCTCACAGTTCTGGAGGCTGGAAGTCTACGATCCAGGTGCTGGCAGGGTTGGTTTCCAGTGAGACCTCTCTCCTCGGCTTGAAGGCAGCGCCTTCTTGCTGTGTCCTTAAAAAGCCTTCTTTGTGTACCTGAAGACAGAGGACAGCTCCAGTGTCTCTCCTCTTTTTCTAAGGACCCCAGTCCTATCCCACCATTATGACCTCATTTAATTTTAATCACCTCCTTAAAGACCTATCACCAAATACAGTCACACTGGGCATTAGGGCTTCAACATCTGGATTTTAGGGGACACCAATGAGAGTGGCCATGAGAACTGTAGGTACTGACTAAATTAGAGCAATCATCCAGGTGTCATCTTAAAGCACCAAGCCTGTTCCTCACTTCTAGAGGTCTGGCTTCCGAAGGAAAAGCCAGAGATATTCAGAAGGATGTTGAGAACAGCAAGTCCTAGGGACATTTTTGTAATGAATGAAGGCTAAGTGGGAAGTTGAAGGTGCGGCCCTGAAGACCCCTTTCCACCTTTAGTACCCCCACCACCCTCTTCAGTCCCCTCCAGGAGCCAGACAAAAAGAGGCCGGTGTTGGAGGTGATGTTACACCTGTACGCATTAAATTGATAAAGTGTGCAAACATCCTCTTTAACCTCTCCTTTCTCCGCCCCTCCTCTCCCACCAAAATGCCACTAGAATTTTTATTTATCCAAGTTTTCTTTCCAAAGGACACCCAAAATTTGCAGCCACATATGCCAAATATGATTATTGGCCTATGTCATTGACAACTTCGGGTTTCTGGATCTCTTTTCCCCTTGAACTTTCCTTTACGAAATTAGAAGGGAGGAAAGGTTCACTCAGTGATATCTTGAGCAATCTATTTTGGGTGAAGAATGGATAAAATCGGAACAAAATATCTGCCTAGTTTTGGTATTGGAACTTAAGGGAGCTCCTTCTTCTCCCTCCCCTCCCCCCCCCCCCCCCCCCCCCCCCGCCACTGCACCCATAATAAGAACCAAGCTCTGCCGCACCGCTTTCGGCCTTGTTTTGTAAATGTTTCTTTCCTTATCTGTGGCCCTCATAACTCTGAGCTTCTTTATGGCAGGAGCTTGGTCGAGACTATTTTCCAGCACTTTGAATATTTCTACCACCTAAAACATCTCAGGCCATGTAGCCGGCACACGACAAAAAATTTATCAGTTTAGAGTTAAGCAAATTCTTGAAGAGGCAATGTTAGCTTTCCTCCAATGGTGTTCATCAAAAGTTGGAAAACACAGTTCAAGAGAGACACTTTCCTAACTTCGAACCATCCTAGAATAAGTCCTAATCTATTGTTAGTGCACCTACTGTACACAAGGCACTATGCCAAGTACTGTGAGGGATACAAACAAAAAATAGAAAAAAAAAATCCTTGTTTTCAAATAGTTTAGGAATAAGAGGAGAGAGAGAGTATGTGCATGGGTGTTTGTGCTCCATACGAAACTTCAAAATCAGGATTTACACGGAATGTTCCCAAAGCTTCTGAGCACGCATCACAACCATCACCAGTGTCCACCAAGAGGTGGAGCATGAATAAGCACAAGTCATGTCAAGTTCCTCCTTCTATCCTTTCTTCCAAATGGGAAAGTTGAAACTCTCACGTTCCAGAGTCAACCCTAAAATCAAGACAATCAGGCATTACTGCATAGAGTTTGAACACTGATGGCAGTACTAGTTTACCCTTGTGTCCACCTCTCACTTTCCATCTGTTTTGCCTTAAGGATGCTGCACAGATTTCATCCCATCATCCATGCCCGCTCTACAAAGCCCATGGACTTTTGGGGAGGCCTACTTTACCCGTGTCAGATGGTGACCAGGTCAGCACCTTTCCTCCCCCTGGTCGTGGAATCTGGTTATTTGAGAGAAGAAGTCGTCAGGGTGGCTGCATCCTTCCTAGAAAACGAGCCCTCTCTCAGGTGAAACGTAACATCAGAAGGCAGAGCTCCACCAAAGAGGGTCTTGATGACATCATCTAGCCTCTGAATCAACCATCTCTGAAATGTGCCCCACTCTGCACTTTCAGCTGCGTGGGATCAAAACAAAAATCATCTTTAATGCTCAACCAGTTTGATTTGGCTCATCCGTTATTTGAAAACCTGAAGGGTCCTAACTTGATCCACATACTATAGAAGGAAAGTGCCAAGAGATTCAAAACATTTTGTGCAATTTCTTTTGAAAACCTAGTCTTCTGAGAAGGACAGGGGTGTTGAGAGCCCTCAACTTGAAACTTCTATGCCAGTGAAGAATGGAAAGGACTTGACATTCAAAGAAGAACTTACTCGTCTGGCACTTAGTGTTGGGAAACTTAATCTTGGGAAGTTGCTTATTCATTTGGAGCCCCAGATTCATCTGCTGCAAAACTGAGGGGATATATCATTCCCCTGGAGTTCTCATGAGATGTCAGCCCATCAATGAATGTGGTTGGCTTGGTTGAAGTAAAAATTACAAAGT
Organism: Equus przewalskii; assembly: GCF_037783145.1. NCBI lineage: Eukaryota > Metazoa > Chordata > Mammalia > Perissodactyla > Equidae > Equus > Equus przewalskii. The sequence goes on from NC_091846.1 coordinate 77,500,850, forward strand.
AGATATTAACAACTTTTCAACCTGGGCCAATATTCACTTAAAAAGTGGAATAATGGCAGATAAAACCCAACTTGCCCATTAAGGTAGAAGTATTGACATATTTGGAAGAGAATCAATAATTTTGCAAAATTTCCAACATAAGCTAGAGCTGTGGCCAGTGGCACAGGCTTACTTCTCGCTCCTCCAGCACAAGGGGCAAGGTGTGAGACATACCATGAGGACCACCTTCAGAAGAGGGGCTGAACGACCTCCACCAGTTCCCCACCTGTGTATTTTTTAACTTGAAATAAATAAAAAACTATAGTTCAAGGTTACAGCTACATCATTCAATTCAACATCTTAGTAAGATTGGAATTCTCCTTTTACAGAGGAGTGTTTCCACATAGAAAGCATTTTCAGACGTAGCGACCATAGTGTTCATGGAGAAGAATATGGAAGATGTGAGATGAAGCAACTGCATGTTTTCTATATTCTTGATATTCGGCATCTCTTGTCCTGAATGTTTGATCTTATTTTGTCACTGACGCCAAACATTTAACGCTGAAAGATTAGCTTCAACAAGATGAGGGCTGCTTTGTTCCCCACACTTGTACATTTCTTTTTGCTTCGAAGGGGATTACAACACATAGAGAATGGGGAGAATGCACTCCCTGGTGTCCCAAGTAAGATTACATACAACTCAATCCCAAAGACATTAAAGTAATAAATCTTCCTTTGTGTGGAAACCCAACCAATCACGCAGTTGAGATCCCGAGGGAGGGCGGAGTGGATGGAGGGAGGAAAGAAGGAAGAAAAGTGAGGTTTGATGGAGGGCGTTCACTTTTTTCCCTTCACACACATACGAAAAAACCATAAACCTGCTGTTTCCTCTGTTGCTCATTCATTGCTGACCATTAAATCTTATTGCAAAAGTGTGTCCTCTGGGTGAATCTGCCTCAAAACTAAAAATGCATAGACAAGATCATGCAAATTGAGTTTGAAAGATAAAACTCCTAAAATGAGATCTCAAAAATATCAAGGACAGTTCATCGCAGCATTATTTACAATAGCCAAGACGTGGAACCAACCTACGTGCCCAGAAACTGATGATTGGATAAAGAAGATATGGTATATATACACAATGGAATACTACTCAGCCATAAAAAAAGACAAAATTGGCCCATTCGCAGCAACGTGGATGGACCTCGAGGGTATTATGTTAAGTGAAATAAGCCAGTCAGAGAAAGACGAACTCTATATGACTCCACTCATAGGTGGAAGTTAATATATTGACAAGGAGATCTGATCGGTGGTTACCAGGGAAAAGGGGGGAGTGGGGGGAGGGCACAAAGGGGGAAGTGGTGTACCCACAACATGACTAACAATAATGTACAACTGAAATCTCACAAGGTTGTAATCTATCATAACATTAATCAAAAAAAAATATATCGATGACAATCTCCTGCAAAAATGAAAATAAAGAAGCCTTCTCATTATTCCATGCACAGTTTTCATCTTTTTCTAAAGCGAAATGTTGGCTTTCAGGTGTTGTCATAGAGAAAGGGAAAAGTCCTCCTTGTAATAGAAAGCTACCCAGTTCACATCCTTTTCCCAAAAAAAGACAGACAATAAATAAACTGAGGTATAAAAATCTCAACAACCTGGTGTTGAATATTAGCCCAAAACGGAACGATGCCAGCATTAAAATACAACTCACCACTTTAAGGGAAAACCATCAGCGCTGGTATGACTGGCAGCCTCTCTCCCAGGGCACTTAAAACATCTTTCAACAGGTCGAAGCCACAGGGAACAGGACTGCCCACCCCTCAACGCCGGTGCCAGCCTGCCAAGGGACCTCGCCAAGACCCAAGCCACACATGGCAGGCATCAAGGGCCATCCCCAAGACAGAGACGCTGCCACTCCACATGAAACTGTTGTCAGAGGTAACTGTCATCTAAGTAAGTCAGCAATATTCGACGTGTCCACTGAGAGTCACATTCCCCTATTCCTAGCAAACTAACTGCTAGACACACATCGCCAATGTCCCCTCCAGAATGCGTTCACCTGCCGTCCACTGTTGCAAACGCACTTGGATGTTAAGCAAAACACAACAAATTCAAAGGCAACTTATTGCTTCTCCAGGGACATTCTAAAGCCAAAAATGTCCTCTTTATAATTATTTACTTTCTTGAGTCTTTATTTTTATTCTTTACACATAGATAAAGAGAAATTAGCTTTCTAAGTGTAATGTTTTGTCACGAGAAAGAGCTTGTTTAGAATTTTATAAAAAAGAAGGGAAAGGAAAAACAAACAGCTGGACTCGGAGAACACGCTGGTACTCAAGATTAAAAGATGTTAGAACCCTGTTTAAAAATAGTGAGAGACTCTGCTTGTGAGATTCCTAGTCAAATAATTTGACATTGGCACTTGGGGGATATTAATATTCACAACATGACAAGAAATTTGATATATGGTGTCCCTTGACTGCTCTTAAGGGAACAGATTTTTTTCAATATATATACTCATTCACATGTAAGCCAGCTGTGTATTTAAGGCCACAATAAATTAAACCCAGAGCTTTGATACACGAGCCACATTCATCTGAGGTTTCTAGGAATTGAATTTAAATCAAATATTGCATTAAAAGTGGCAGAATTCCACTACAAACTCTTCTCTCATCAAGCTTTATTTTTACTAAGTCAAGTGCAAATATTTACCATGTTTTAAAGTTCAGAGGCTCTTGAGCAGAGAGAGCCTTCAGATAAACAGCTTTATTTACCTCACTCGGTTTCAGTCTAAAATTCTGATGCTATTCAGGCAGTATTCATATTGGTCAACTAACTATTCTGTCGTTAAATTCCATTTAAAGTACCATGTACAGCACTCTAGAGATAAGGGAACCACACATCTCAGTTCGCGTTGTTTTCCTGGCATCGCTGGGTTTACCATTTTAGCCCTCTCACAAGTGTACTGGTTTGGAAGATAAACGTACACGGTTACTCTAGAACGTCCATTCAGTGGAACGTAGTGAAAACAAAAGGAGAGGAAGTTCTCAGATGCAAAAGCTCAAAGAACCAGCAGAGCGATGCTTGAGGGACGTCCAGAGCCTGTCCTCTGAAGCAGGTACTTACATGAGTGCAAGAAGAGAGAGAGAAGGGCCAGGCCGGCACCAGCTGTGCGGCGTCGAGCCTGAGAGACGTGGCTTAGCTCTGCATGGTGGAGCAATAGGCAAACAGACCCACGGTTCCTTCTGGTCTAGTGCTGTGAATGTAGGTCAGGCCAAACCAAGACAGCAGCACCTTCGAAGGTTCCACTCGTTGATCCACACAGGAGAAGATTTCAAGACCCCCTGGGGAGCTGAGCCTCACACAGCTCTGGCCTCTGGGGTCTGAGCCTGCCATGCTCCCAGCCTCTGTTTCCCGGACTCACTGAGCCGCAGAGAGGTTCCTGGCACAAGGACTGTTCAGATAATTGAGTGAAAATTATAAAGTCCTGGTCAAAGTGATCTGGAGAGTAGTAGATGAGAACTGTCACCTAAGGAGACCTGAAATACCTATACCGAGGCTTCTTCAAGGGTAGACTCAGCATGGTTTTTCTAAATGATATGTAAATAAAAGTGACAGGGAAGAGCTTTGAAATCATATTTTTCCTCATGCACACACACATACTTTCATAGGAGGCTAGATCTCTAAAAAACAAAAAAGTTCACAGTCTTACTTCCAGGAAATAAGAATGGACTTAAAAATAATTGAAGGGAGAACTTCGTGATGGCGCAAAGAGAGCAGGAGAAAATCAAATTCCCTTCCTGAAATACACCCGCCTTGTGTGCGGATGACCAGTCGACAGGAAGGAGCTTGGTTGATGAGAACAGGAAACTCAAACAGCTAACCTGGTCAAAATGAACACAACGTTTCTCTCTCAATCAAAACAGCTCCAAGCCCATCCCAAGTGCATGTGCGTGCTTAACGCACACACGCTTCCCTGGTGGTAAAGTCTCCACGACCATTTTGGCTCAAAAGTGCGTTTGCTCCTCACTGGACACAAGAGTCCTTGATGACGTAGGATAAGTGGAGGCTATTTGTGGGCAAGTACATTCCACTGGATTAAAAATGAGAAGACCAGCTCCTCCCCGATCAGCCCCACCAACATGCTCCTTCCTTGAGTCATTGGATGAGTCAAGAGCCGCGTAAATTTTCAAGTGGAGTTAAAAAGTAAGCTGGCCAGCCTTCTGTTCAACTTCCCCAAATAGAATAAAGCATAGTTAAACCAGCCCCACAGCTTCGGTGGACTTGCTGCTGCATTTCTAAGTTTGAGAAAAAAAGAGGAAAAGCTCATGATATCCAAAATCCTCTGCAGTTCTAGAGTTTCACAAGAATTTAGATTTTTTTAAAGGTTCCAGCTCTACACAATTGGTAGCTATCCATACGTGTAAATACAAATACACGTGTAGCTCCCATGATCTGGATCTGTTAAAACATTGTTTAAATGTATGAAAGCTTCCATGGGACGGGACGGTGAGCAGAGCTGAGAATCACAGTCCTCTCCCGTCTTAATGTTCTTATTTAGAGAATCATGGAAATTCAGCGCTTTCCAGGACATCTGTGTTCCACCAGCTCAACCCTACTATTTTCTTTTAAGAAATGAGGGCGTGGAGGGTCAGCGAGGTGATGTGACCCACCCAATATTGTACAGATATCGGGGCAGAGGTAGGACTCATATGGAGGAGCCCCAAGTCGCTGTCTTGTCACTCAGGGTTGTCATCATTGGGTCCAGCATTTATGAAGGGCTCGCTCTGTGTCAAGCAAAGCGTTGAGCAATTTTACCTGAAATATCTCACTGAACCTCCACGATTAATCTGTGAAGTAGGCACTTTACTATCCCCATACTAAGTTCTACAGACAAGAACTGAACAGAAGCAGTCCGACTCTCCCACCCAACCTTGGAATCCACTCTAGAATTTCCTCAGGACGCCCAGAGTGGTGTTCTTTTAATGCCTTAAATGGGACAACCCAAAGCCAAAGGAGTTCACGTCTTCCAGGCGTTCTCAAGTCCAAGGGAAGAGATGTGTGATTTCAAAGCACTCTCCTTGCCTGAGAAAGCTTTCCTTTGCCTGCCCAACTCAGACTGGAAAAGAAGCCCTCTGCCTCCACCTCCCAAACTGGCAAATGAAATTTCCTCCTGGGAGCCCTGCTCTCTGTGATTCCCTCAGTTACATGCCCCTGGGGGACCAGCTGTGCCCTTCGTGTCTGTCCTCGTAAAGACAGGGAGAACCCTCAACAGAAACAGAGCTGAGAAGTAGACCAAAGGGAGATGTAGCATGGCTGGGGACCCTACAGCTCCGGGATGCTCGCCAGCTCCCCTCCCCCTCCCCCTGCGCACCTGGACCGCACACGCCTCCCCTCTCCACATGGACCGAGAGCCAGGCCTGCCCCTGTTCTCCTCTCAGGCCCATGACGCGGGGCCTCCGTCACAGATCACGACAAGGCTGCTGGCTGGAAGGTTGAACCCACCCCCACAGTCTCAGCAACATCTCCAGGAAACAGTCCTCCTCAGTGGGTGTGGGCAGTCCACCCCTTAAAGGATGAGTGGGACGTAGTTCTCAGCCTCATTGGGGAGGACGGCAGCTCTTATAAGCACTCGTGACTGTTGCCCCTGAGGAGGCCCGAAGTCCCAATTTCTGCGGGAGACCAGCCTCTTCTCCCCCGGGCTCAGAAACATGCCGGAAGAGCCTGTCCATTCTCACTTACACACACACACACACACAGTTTGAACTTCTTACAGGATGAGCAAGTCACATGAATGACAGAGGGGAAACGGGATACTGTAACCATCTTACATGGATTGTAAGTGTTTGCAAAATCCAAAAAAAGTAGATGTGTGATAAACAGGAGAAAATGGACACTAAAACCAAGACTTCCCCTCAGCCTCCTGGCCCCCAGTACCTAGAGTGGGGGCGCAGTTTTAGAGCTCCCCTTCTACTGACCAGCACTGGGAGCTGGTTTCAGGAAGAGTGGATCCCACCTCCTTCCTGAGGGAAAATCTCTGAGGACTCCTTGACCAAAAATATAAATGGAGCCATCTCATTAATTCTCACCTTTTAACAGGAATTATGTTAACGAATTTATTTCTAAGCACAGTGATCACACACTTTTTCATCTTGTATGTTTAAGAAAATGAAAAATAAAATGCTGTGTCCTTGCTCATGGTCCCTCCTTGCTACTCATTATTGGTAAATCTGATGGGGCAGTTCCTCTAAAGTTGTTAACTCTTTGGAAAATGCAATTACATGTAACAGTTATGTACTTTTTAGAAGTCAATCATCTATCATCCAGTGATTCTTCATGTCTCACCAGTAAGCATACTAGTGGCCTGGTTGGTGCAGAAACAAGAGGTACCGTCAGATGTAGACAACTGTAGGGTTCTGGCATTCCGGCTACGTTTTCATACAACCAGCTACCCCGCCCATCTCCCCTCCTCCATCCCTCCCGGTAGGACACTTTCCAGAATTCATTCTTTACCACTGGGAATGTAACTCACAAGCAAGCACCAGTTTCATTAAGCATTTAACTTACTTTAAGAACCAAATAGAACTGCTTATGTTGGACGAAATCTGACCCAAAACAGACTTACTTAAAATTCTCGGCTAGACCTCTATCATTTGGGGGGACATTGAGACAAAGGAGCTCCTAAAAACGTGTGACAGGATCCTCCATCACTTCTCAAATCAATGGGATGTTGAAGGCATGTAACATTTGAGACCTACACTAAGTTATGTATTCAGATAACAACCTGCACCTAATTATGCCCAGGTGACTACTTCCTAGGTCTCTTGAGCTGAATAAGAATCGTCCCCAGCGTCCTTTCACTGCCTGGGATGTGCAGTAATTAAACATGCAATGTATTTGTCACTCACACCAAACACCATGGTTTCTCTGAGAATTTCTGGGCCCCAAAGGAGAGAGTGAGAACAAAAGTCTAACCCCGCCCGGCTCTGCTAGGACATCCCCTAAGTACCCCAGTGGGACTCCAGCCTGCCTCCCCCAACCTCAACATACGACCATAGGAGAAGCAATGACCTTGGTTTTCTGGATGAGAGGGTGATTTCACGATTGTTCATTTCAGGATCCAGGGGCTGCATTAACATTATTTAGGGCATGTCACTGTGCTGGAACACTGCATGAGAACTACTGCTCCGAAATGGTGAACACAGGCAGAGCAGAGCCAACCCACAGCCTGAAAGAGCTGGCCCATGAGCACACGGGTACCCTGTGCCAGTCCTTTGACTGACCTCCAGGCACTATCCCAAATGTGTCTCCTTTAATAGTCAAAGTGAACCTGTCTGTTTTATTTTTGCATTTATCTGCCACCATTCCATGCATAGTTCTGCCCATTACTTTCTAGGAATCCATAAACAGCTCTTTAGAGTCCTTCTATACCAAGGCAGGATGCGTTTTATTTACGGTGCCTTTTAAGGAGTAAATAAATTTAAGCACAAGAGATTATTTAAACAAGTTTGCAACTGGCAGCTGCATGGATGGGAAGAGAAACCCAGAAGACCTGTCTCCGGTTGACCTGAGCTAACCTCCCACGGCGATCCATCGCTAGTCACAGAACCGCTGAAGATGCGTGGGGAGGAAAACGAAGGTCAACCATGTTTCTGAAAACTAGTCACTCAAAATTTAATGCAAACTTCGTAAAAACATGTTAAAGGTCCTCAAGGTTGACACCACCGGGGGAAGTACTGGGAACTGTTGGATTTCTCCTGAGGTCTCTTTTATCACAACTTGCTGCACTGTCGTTCTTCCCCAAAGACATCAAATCCCCTCTCGGCACCCCCAGTCTACCTGGTTTTCCATGGGATTCCATCACAGAGGGACAGCTTTGACTTCTCAGTTCAAAACTTACCTTTGGGTTTTCAAAGGAAAACGTCTGAGAACGCCCCTCACTCTCAGGCGCTGAGAATGGCTAAGCAGAGATGCATTTCACAGGATTTACCCAATGCAAAGAACATTTATTGACCATCTACTACTTCAAGGATTGATGAAATGTCGGTCATCTGTCCTGGGGAGAGGGGGATTGGGGAGGCAGGTATGGCTCAAACAGCATTTAGGACAAGACGGCCTCCCTCCAGCCCTTGGCGGCTGCCCGCTCGCCGCAAGCTGCGTGCCAGCCACCAGAGCTCATCAGTCTTCAAGGCCAGTCTTCATCTGACTGATCACACACAAACAGATCTTCATATTTTAAATGATTGCATAGATTCTAGACATTCGTTAGCCAGCTTCCTCCAACCACACTATATATACAAAGGCCAAACAGAAAGTATTTGCCAATAAGAGCCATCGAGAAGAAAGAACGAATATTTTATACGTGTGATTAAAATTTTCACTCAGAGAAACTCACACTTTGAATAAAATCGCTAATTTAGTAAACTACCTCCCTTTCAGCACTATTTTACCCCTTATTGACCTATCATACGAGCCACACAGCACACTGCAACTCATAAAAACGTTTGAGTACAAAACTCATTTCTTTCTAAATAGATGTATAAACCAAGAAATATTTTTGAGCAGTATTTTATATCATGGTCTCTACAAAATTTAAAAAAAGAAGAAAAGAGCTTTTCCTTAACCAAGTGAACTCTGTCCCAACTCTCCGGCCAAAAAAATGTTAGGACAACTCTCCCAAGCACTCACGGTCTGACTGAGAGACCTCAGAACATTGAAATGTTTTTGCACCCCGTGATGGGCAGCGTTGGAGGGGCCCTTTTCCATCTTGCTGCTGGTCTTGGAAAACTCTTGTTACAAATCGACAGCCTGGATTCTGACTGAAATCCAGGATCATAAATGTGATTCAAGTGGCCATGCTCTCAAAATACCTTCTCAATAACGAGAAGTGATTATACTCACTGGTCGAATTTGACTAATAGATTTTAAGTATCCAAAACTCAGCCCTGAAAATTTCCGAAGACACAGTCATAAATATCGTATACAGTCTTGTTGGTTTCAAGGTAATTTTCAAGATATCAAATGAACAAAATCTGACTTTTCAAGCCTACTTTCAAATATGATTTCTATGTCTTACTCTCATCCCCTGCTTCAGAAATGGGAGAGGGCATGTAAATGGGGCGATTAATACATAAACTGCTGCCCCCACTGTGCACACACCCTTAGAGCGTCGTTTCTGCTGGCTCTCTGCTGCAATTATGCAAAGCAGTTTAATTAAAAAAATTGTTGGAGTGCTTTATACTTGTGGTCTTGTAAGAGATTTAAAAATAACACACACACACACAGAGTCTATAAATACCAGCTTTTGAAACAACCGTGTAGACAGAAGTACACAAGACCACAGGAGATAAAAAAACTGGGCCTTCAAAAAAGTCTGCTGGGAACAGACAGTTGTCAGTGCGAATGTGTTCCACACGCCCCAGTGCAATCTGGCCCCTTGCTCCTGACTTGACTTGAGCTGGTAGCCTCCTCTCTCCTTCTCCACGTCTGTGATCAGCTTCCTGCTACACCCATCCATAGCCCTTCAGGACCCTGACTGCAGTTTCCCTTGGCCTTTCTCCCACTCCACTCCCGACAAACCCATTGGAACACCAGTAAATGTGGTGCCAACTGAACCATTGATTCGCTCCCTCCGTGAAGCTGTGCTACAACCACTTACCTTACAATGGTAATGAGGAAGTCCTGAATGACTCACACGACGTGCCAACAGGGCGTGGCTGAGCTTCAACTTCACTTATTCAACAGCTATTGAGTACCTTTGTATGCCACACTGGGCTTGCCAATATGAGTAAGACGTGTTCTCTACCCTCAAAGGGGTTACAGCTTAGTCCTGGGTAGACATAGAAACATAAGCGTTCCTATTGCTCCACATTCTCATCAATATTTATTTTCAGGGATTTTTTTTTTTAATTTGGCCATTTTAGCGGGTTTGCAGTGTTATCTTATGGTTTTTTTAATGTGTATTACCTGATTAGCTAGTGACGTGGAACACTTTTTCTTATACTTACTGACCATTCATATACCCTCCTTCATGAATTGTGTGTTCAAGACTTTTGCCTATTTTTACTAATTTTTGGTTGTTTGTCTTTTTTATTGGTTGTAGACATTCTTTACATATTCTGGTTACCAATCCTTTGTCAAATATGTTTATTACAAATATTTTCTCTTAGTATCCAGCTTGCCTAATCATTCTCTTAATAGCGTGTTGTGATAAACAAAAGCTTTTAGTTTCGATGAAGTCTAATTTATTAATTGTTTTCTTTTATGGTTAGTGCTTTTTCCGTCCTGTCCAAGAAATAGTTGTCTAGCCTCAAGATCAGGAAAATTCTCTCTTACCCTTTAATGGAAACATCACAGTTTAGCTCCTACGTTTAGATCTGTGATCCATCTCAAATTGTTTATCTGTATGGTATTGTATTAGTTCTCTCGGGCTGCCATAAATTGCGACAAACTGAGTGGCTTGAAACAATAGAAATTTATTTCCTCACAGTTTTGAGGGCCATGGTCTGAAGTCAAGGTGTTGGCAGGACCAGACTCCCTCTGAAAGCTCTCGGGGAGAGTCCCTCCTTGCATATTCCAGTTTGGGGTGGGTCCTGGCATGCTTTGGCTTGTGGCAGCAGCACCCCAATCTCTGCATCTTCACATGACTTTCTTTTCTGTGTGTCTCTATCTGAAGCCTTCCTCTCATTTCTCTTGTAAGGACACCAGTCATTGGATTCAAGGTCCACTCTAAATCCAGGACAATCTCATCTCAAGATCCTTAATTATATCCACAAAGACACTATTTCCAAATAAGTTTACATTCTGAGGTTCCAGGTGGATGTGAATTTTTGAAGGATGCTGTTCAACCCACTGCAGGTATGAAGTGGGAGTTAAGGTTTACTTTTCTCCTTATGGATACCCAGTTCCATTATAATTAATGAAAATGACTTTCTTTCCCCCATTGAATTGTTTTGAAAACCCTATGTTGTTTGACAATGATGTTCAAATGGTCCATATTCTTACTGAATGTTTTATCTTCAGTTCTCACAATCACTAAGAAAAAAGTGTTAAAATCACTGAACTACATTTCTGGATTTGTCTATTTCTCCCTTTGTGTCATTCTGCTTCAGGAAGTTGGCCCTTTGTTATTAGGTGCATACACATCTAGAATTATTGTGTGTTCCTGATTAATTGAACCTGTTATAATTATGAAATGTCTCTATCTCTGATCTTATACCTTGACTTGAAGTCTGTTCTGTCTGATTTTAATATAGTAACTAGACCTGCCTAATAATCAGTGCTTGCATTATATATGTTTCTCCAGCATATTACTTTTAACCTATCTGTGTCTTCATATTTAGTGTATTTCTCTTATAGACAACATTTAGTTGAATCTTGCTTTTTTAATTCAGTCTAACAATCTCTGCCTTTTACTTAGAGTACTTCATCCACTTACATTTAATGCAATTATTGATATGGTTGAATCTGTGAGTGTACAGTGAGTGTATACTTTTCATCAATTTTTTAAAAATTTTAGTCATTATTTCTTTAAATATATCTTCTGTCCTTCTCTTTCTCTCTTCTCATTCTGAATCCTTCACTACGTGTATGTTTACTGTTTGATGTTGTCCCAAGGTCGCTGAGGCTCTATTTATTTTTACCTTTTCTCTTTGTTCTTCATTTGGATAATTTCTATTGCCCTGCCTTCAAGTTCATTTCCCTGCCTTCAAGAATAACACCTTCTTCTTCAGTGTCCAATCTGCTGTTAAGTCAACCCAGTGAACTTTTCATTTCATACATTATATTTCTCAGTTCTAGAACTTTTATTTTATTCTTTTTAGTAGTTTTGATTTTTCTACCAAAATCCCCAGTTGACCATTTTGTCCCTTTTTTCCTTTAAGTCTTTAAACATATATATAATAGTTGTTTTAAAGTCCTTTTCTTCTAATTCTAACGTTTCTGTCATGGCTAGATCTGTTTCCACCAACCTTTTTTCCTCCTAATTATTGGCTACATTTTCCTGCTTCCATGCATGGCTAATAAATTTTATTTTATCATATGCTTAACATTGCAGATTCTATGATGCTAAAATTCTGGATTGTGTTCCTTTCCTTTAAAGAGTCTTGAGTTTTGTTCTGGCAGGAAGTTGATTTACTGGCAGGGCCAGATGACTTTTCAAGGCTTATTTGTTAAGTTTTGTGAGAGTGAATCCAAAATAGCCCTTCCTCTAGGACTAAGGTAAGCCTGTTTCTAATGCCTGACTTTCTGTGATCTCAGTTAAATGCCTGGGGGTTCAGTGAGATCTCTCCACTCTGGCAGAAGGAATTCCTGCTTCTTGCAGCATAATGCTCCCCTGGAATCTCCATTCTACTCAGAGCTCCTTGTACCTGTTCTCCACTAGACCTAAGGAGTCTGAAGACTCAAGGAAACTCCTATGCAGATTTCTTCAGATCCTCTCAAAATATCCTGCTCCAAAAATGGCAACTGCCTCAGAAACTCCAACTCTAATCTCATCTCCTCAACTCAGTAAAGCTACAGTGCTCTGCTTGGGCCCCACATTCCTGCACCAAAATCCAGAGAGAGCTCCTGGGGAGAAAACCAGGGCTACCCTGAGACTCACTCCATATGTCCTCTCTTGGGTCACATGTCTTTGCTGCTTTCTACCCAATGTCTAAAAACAGTTACTTTTTATTTTTTGTTTAGATTTTTAGTTGTTTATGGGAAGAGGGAGTGCCCAGTACCAGCTACTCTGCCATGTCCTCATAAATTGGGTTGAATTAGTATTTTTCCCACTTTATGGAAACAGGAGCTTGGTAATCTACTGGATTTTCCCTTTTGCCCAGCCTTCCAGGAAGCTCAGAAATGCATCAGATAATTAAACATAACAAGATCTGCTTATTTCTTTCTCTCTTTTAATTACTTTAGTTTTTACTTTAAATATGAAGTGTGTAGGCAACGCATCTAAAGAAAACTGAACCCACAAAAGCCTAATCAATAGAGCCTATTTCTTCCATTCGATTCCTATCATCACCATTCTACTTCACATCCCTGTCTTGTCTTAACTCGTCTCGCTGGGCTATCAAATCTTCCTTAGGCTACACTCTGAACAAGTTCCCCTGCAAGGATGCCTCTCCAGTCTTTGCACAAAAAGCACTTTGCTCATGTTTCTACCAAAAGTAAAACTCCAGAGAGCTTCGTGGGCCTTATCCGTGTTGTATCTTCTGCACGGCCGAGCACAATGCCCTCTGCGTGGTAGGCAGACAGTAAACACTTATTCAAGGCTCTACTGTGACAGCACAGACTTTAAATTAAAACCCCGGCTTAGTGAGGAAACCACCATCTCACCAAAACAGTGTGTTTTGTAAGCCTGCTCCATTTCAGGCCAGCCACCCACCTCTGCACAAGGATAGGACAGAGAAATCAGGACCCTCTTTCTCAACATGGAACTCAACCAATAGTTTGCAGCAGGGGACTGACCACAGAGGAAATTGTCATTTATTTGGTAGTCAATCTAGTCAAATGCCTCCTGCCAATGCCCCTTCTTGCTGAAATTCTGGGCTGGAAATCTAGACCCTGGATCATTGGAATCTGGCACTTAAGGACTTGAGTTGTGAACTATCGTACTTGCCCCTTCTGTATGTTCAGGCCATTTTCCTCTTCCAAGTGACAGCCTTTAAGTTAGATTCAGGGGTGGTTAAGATACTGGTAGCTCTTTGTTCTCTGAGTTTATAAAACAGCGAGTAATTATGGCATTAGAATACTTCTTCTGAGCTAGGGAGTCTGCTAGTTGAGAGCAAAAGTACGAGCAAGAAACAGCAGATACGTTTTAGTGTCGATGCTGAAAAACATTCCAAAACTCTTACGCCTGTGTCAGACTTTAGGTGCCACGGAGCTGCTGATCCTTGTCCATAATTGCGTAAGTCAGTTTGTCCAGAAAAACAGAGCCAAAAGGAGATAATAGATAGACGATAGATAGATAGATAGATAGATAGATAAAGTTTAAGGAATTTGCTCACATGTTGTAGGGGGCCAACAAATCTAAAATTCATAGGGTAAGCCAGCAGGCTGGAAACTGAGACGGGAGTTAAAAGTATTGTAGCAGAATTTCCTCTCCTGGGAAACCTTGGTTTTTCTCTTAGAGCCTTCAACTGATTTGATGAGGCCCACCCACGTTATGGAGGGCAACTCTTTTGTGTAAAGTCAATTGATTGTAGATGTTAAACATACCTACAAAACATCTTCACAGCAACATCTAGATTCATGTTTGATTAAATAACGGGGTACTAGAACCTAGCCAGATTGACACATAAAATTAACCAACACAGTAATCTTATCACCTATAGAAGTAGCAAAGAGGTGTCGCAGCTAATAAAATAAAAGCTAGATCCATTCTAAATTAGGAAACTCCAAGAAACAAAATTCCATTTTCGTGGATTCAGCAGCATTTACTAAAATTGTGAAGCCTGCATGCTAAGAAAATTCAAAGAAAAAAATCTATTTAGGAAGATTCTTTACAAGCACAGAGACATCTCGAGCTTCATTGTGAGAAGATGCTGGGGTTCAGAGTAAGGTCCTGAGAGCCCTCCTTTGACGAGCTGGAATCTAGAATCAACATGTGACCTGGTTCGGGAACACAGGCTTGAATTTTGAGTCTGCGGGAATAGAAGAGGTTTTGTAAGGATTACTGCCCGTTTGACATAATCGCTATTCTCAACGAGAGGAAACGGATCATGTTTTCTGATGACTTTTTGTTTGCAGCATCCATACATGCTTTACAAGTTCAACAATCCTTCCAAATCTGCAATCGCTTTCGCTCCTCCACAAAACCTTGTGAGAACGTAGGACGTATGTCGTGACGGCCATTATACACATGAAGATGCTCCCAGTGTCATACAGGTGGTGGTTAGCGCAGGAGAGACCCGAACCCGTGCCTTCTGAGTCTGTGTACCACGTCTTCTCTCCTGTGCTTGCACACGGCACCATGGAACCCCAAAGTGGTCGAAGGTGGAGAATTGCCTAGGCAAGTGTCCACACAACAAGTTTGAAAGGGAAACATTTTAAGTTTCATGGAGAGAAGTACAAAAGGCCATTAGCATATAAAAAAGGCTGAACCTTGTCAGTCGTCAAAGAAATGCAAGTTAAAACAAGATCCCACTTTTCACTTTTCAAATTGACTGAGATGTTGTTCTCTGTCTGGCGTTTGTAGGCCCAGTACCCGCCTCGGAAGTCACGTTCATGGACTGTCTGTCACTTTCTCCATAACAGCATCTTGTCCAAAGCTTCTTATTCATGTCTTGATTTGGCGTCACATAAGCTTATTCCTGCATCTAAATTCGTCTGAAAAGTGGAAGGAAGGAGAGATTTCAGCCACCTGGAGCAACAGTGAGCTAAATAACTAAGGATGCGGCTGGCTGCCCTCGAATGGGCTGGGACGCATCATCAGAAACGTGCGAAGCGCAGTGTTCTCGGGACGGGGAGAGTAGGACCCCAGGAGGGCAAGAGCGAAGCTCCCTCCCTCACCCTAATTATGTTTAAAGAGGATACATGACGACCATTCACCTAGAAAGAAGGCCTGAAAACGTTCCATTATGTGTGCGCTGCAGCCATCACAGCAGCCTGACGCCCGGGACGCCCCGTGGGCCCTGAGTCGGAGCCCTCCTCCGACCCCTAAAGACTCAGCCTGACCTCACTGCTCTGTGATGGGACTGATTTGAGGACCCCAGCAAGGTACTTATGTCCCTAACCTAGGGACAGCCCACCTGCACAGCACTCCCCTGCACACAACGGGACTACTGTGCTCCTTAAAATTGTTCTTGGAACACAAGGGGTAAAAGAAAAATGAGCAACAAGCTTGGGTTTTTTGGTTGTTTGTGCATAACAGGATATGACCAATAAAGCAGGAGAAAAGAGTGGGGGAGCAGAATAAAATCAACTTTAAACGTATCCTGTATCCCAGAAGTCACGAAAGAAAGGATTAGTATATATGATCACACAAACACCCCCACAAAAAATCTTACACTAACGTATGTTTGAAAATACCATAAACAAATTAAAATGCCATTTTGGAGAAAATATTTGCATCATAAAAAACATACCAAAACCTAATTTCCTTCCTACAGAAATACTTCTCACAAACCATCAGAGAGAAAACTTAAATGACCTTATCTAAAAATAGGCAAAGTTAGGGGCCGGCCCAGTGGCTCAGTGGTTAAGTTCGCATGTTCCGCCTCAACATCCCAGGGTTCCCCGGCCAGATCCCCAGTGTGGACCTATGCACCGCTTGTCAAGCCATGCTGTGGCAGGTGTCCCACATATAAAGAAGAGGGAGATGGGCACGGATGTTAGCTCAGGGCCAGGCTTCCTCAGCAAAAGAGGAGGATTGGAAGCACATGTTAGCTCAGGGCTAATCTTCCTCAAAAAAAATAAATAAAGGTAAAGTTAAAAATATAGATGGACAATAAAATATGTAAAAATATTCAACACCATACTTCTTAAGAAAATTTAAATCACAGCAAGACATAACTTTTTATCTACCAGATTAAAAAAATAAAGAGATTGGTAAACCCAATTTTCAGTGAGGCCGGGAATAAACAAACACCCCGAGACTTGGGAAGAGTTGGCTACGGCCGGGCTGAAGGGCACTTTCACAGCAGCAATCCACAGTTTAGACGCACATCCCCTTTGTGCTAGCAACTTCACCTCCAAAAATGTATCCACTGCTTGAGCAAGTGTGGGGCCCGTGTGCCACAATGTTCACCTCAGCATTCTTTGATGCTGAGGAAACAACTGGAAACAAGCTAAGCGCTCATGAAGATGTCTGTTAGATTTACTATGGCGTATCCTCCTGAACGATATCATGCAGTCTTTAAAAAGAATGATACGCAGAGAATAGTCTAAATGATATTAAATGGGAAACAAAAGCAAATTGCAAAAGAGAGGGCACAGGATCATAGCATTTGAGTAAAAATTTTTGGAAGGGTGCAAGCACACAAAAATGTTCATAGGGGTTGCAGAAAGGAGAAATTTTACTTTTTACTTTATGCCATCAGTAACATTCGAAATTTTGCTCATAAGCTTGCATATGTTACTTTTATAGTAAGAAACTAACTTAGAAATTAGAAAAATCAAATTTAAACTGTAAGATACTCTTTGCATACTGATATGTTTTAACAGTTCTGAATTTAGAGAAATATCTTGGCTTGGAAAAGATGCAGGGTGAAAGAGCCCATTTAACATAATAATTTCAGCAGGATCAGTTGTTAAATGGGATACCCACTACTCTTAATTAGGATATAAAACAGAAGTATGCCATTCCTCTAACAGGCTGAGTTATACCACGTTAGTAAAGCTTGGCCCACAACTCACATGAGTACACCCACCACTAAAGGGAGATACCTATTACTCATTAACAATAAATAACCAAGCATTTATTTTACCACCTTACCTTAAATTTGATATTGCTGTTCCCTCTTTTAAAAAATTACATACTCTTCATGTTTCTTTCATTTTGCCAAATGCAAGTCTTTTATCGAAAGCGAGGTTAGAAGATAAAGCAGATTTTTCCTCTGTGCAAAGCATCCTCAGATGATTGGAGCAGCTGTCTTGTAGATTTCCCTGATAAGCTAGACCTAAAGGTCGTTCCTAAGCTAGCCGGTCCCCAACACTGTCCTTCTTAGCAAATACGATCTCGAGTGGCGGCTGTGGCTCTTTATGGGAATATCAGAAGAGCACTATCTCCGTCAGAGTTCTCTTCTCTTGCCTTTCCTGCTTGCCGCCAGAGTTCAGTCTGCAGTCCACACCACAACTCCCAAACTCGGACGCATTATCTTCTTTCCTCAGCAGATCACTTTTTTATTTCATCTACCCCTTTCCCAAAAAAGAGTTTCAAGTGGAGTAGACAGAAAATAGGAAAATACCTCCACCTGGCTCAACTCACCTCTTATGAGAAATCAGCTATAAAGTATTTTAGGCAATTAAAACATATCAAACATTATTTTGGAGGTATCCATCAGCCATGAATGGTTTGCAAGTCTGTACTGAAGAGTTAAGAGCCTGGAAAATATTCAGTGTGGAGCTTATTCAAATGCCCGCCATCCTAGACCGAGGGAGAAGCAAGCCCCATGGAGGGGGATTCTGAAATGGTGCACACCAGCCCCGTTCCTGCTCCCGGGTGAGAACCACTGTCATAAGCAGTAGAACAGAAGAGTGACATTTATTTTAAAGGTTGCAGGTATCTCATAAAATAGTTTTGATTATAAGTTTAAAAAGGATTTTTGGACTTATTTTTTTTCTTCAGTAATTTGGAAAAATGAAAATATGTTTTCCTGTTTGGCAGAGGTATCCTGGAAGAACTCATAGTATGAAATAAAATGTAAATGTTTTCTTATTTGAGATTGTATTTTCTTGGGAAGATATAGATGAGAAAGAGAAGACCTGATAATGTGCCCCACATCAAAGCAAGCAGGGTCCAGTAAGCCTAAACAGCTACTGAGTGCAAAGGAAGTTGCGGGGTGCCCTCACGAGGGTCTATTCGTCTGGAGTCCAAGAGAAACGAAGGGGGACACAACCTCTCACAGTTCCCCACAGCACAGAAAAAGCTATTTAGTCTTTATGATAAGGAAATACATTGCAACTCACATTAAATTGGCAAATTTTTCACGACGCTAAAAAACTACTCATAAAAGCCATGAGCACTTTTGTTCTAACTCAGTGACACTGACCGCACAGGCAAGCTTATCAACTCATGTCAGCACGTGTTCTGTCTAAACTGCCTTGCACATTGATTGCTTCCTCTCCTTCAGTCCTTCAAAGTTACGACCATGGCCCATGGTGATTCTTTCTTGGAAACTGAAATTCTTGTAAAACAACGGTGAAGGACTCTCTTTGTTCCTCTGTTGCTCTCAGGGCCCTGCCTCTCCAGCAGGCTCACTATTGCTCAGTCCCTCATTCTCCATTCTCTTCCAGCACAACCTTTTCTCTTCCCTGGTTCACAATCCCTGAAAGAGTCTGCATAGCCTCAGTGTCCTCGTTTTGTAAGAACCAGCCCTGTACTAGCCCACAGCGGTGGTTCAGGACCATGAACAGTTACTTGCGTGACTATCACAGCCCCTCCCGACGCGTACTCCTGCTCCTGTATCTGTGGCAGCGAAAGCCATGCTTCTGGGGTATGGCCACACAGAAGCCAAGACCCCGAGATGCTCCCCAAAAGGTGCTTGGAGATCAAACACATTTGGGGAACATTGCGTATTACATCCACCACATTTATACACAAAAGTTCTAAGAAATTCTGCAGGAAAGAAGCTTGTTTATCTGTCACTCAGCTTTTCCTAAAGTTCTTTGGCTTCAGGGATCTTTGTTTATATAACACCTAATAACCCAGAACTAAAGATTCAGAATATACAGGTTAGGAATCATGTTCTATAAGATTCCACCACAATGAATCACTCTGCTGTTTGCTCCAGTGGGCCCAGAACAATAAAAAGTCTAAGAGCAGGAAAAGCAGACCGTGGGCAGTTCCGTGACTCATGTGCCCTCCATAAAGACAACATGTCACCACGCTGACCCTCCCCAAAACCCAACCATCATCAGCTTTGACTCCTAAGTCTGCAATAGAATCCCCGGTGGGAAAAAAAAAAAAAAAAAAAAAAGGATGGCTATTTTAGATCCAAAGGGCAGCCGGGCAATGGAATATTACAAGTAAGCACTAGCCACCTGGGAGAGCCAAGATGTTGGCGGCCACCACGCCCTAGACTGAAGGAGCTCGGCAAGCCGTCCTCCTTAGGGCTGCTGACCAATCTCTGAGATTGGGGGATATCTGAAAGAAGTTGGGGAAAAGCAGAAAACTACATGTTCCTATGTCCGAGGGTAGCAGAGCCTCACAGCAGCAGCAGCAGCAGCAGGTGTGGCCCCTACATTCTGCTGGGGAGGAGACAATATCAACACTGTAATATGCAGAGATACCATGAGCTGGAAACAACAGGTAAGACTTCTTGAGGACATATTCCACATTTGGCCCTGTTTAGAGGGCTTGACATTTGTCAACCCATTTGTTACTCACAATAATCCCACATGGTAGGAAAGATCATCTCCATTTTACAGATAAGGAAACTGAGGCAGACGGAGGTTGAGTGCCATGCCCTTGACTACACAGTGGGGTAAGTGAGGAAGTTGGGATTCGAAGCCAGGCAGTCTGACTCCAGAATCTGCGCCCGTTACCCTGCACCCGGCTGTGTCCCGTGGATTGTCTCTTCCCAATGAGAAGTCAGAGATAAGTGCCAAAGAACCAGCGTCTTGGAAAAGATGGTCGTGTAGCTCAAATGGAACCACATTGTTCCTCCCTTCCCTTCTGCTAAGGCTATGAGCCTGTAAAGATGAATTCTCACGTCATCCAGTCAAGTAGACCAGAGAATGTTCCAGAGATGGTAGGAAAACCAGAGTTGTCCAAATCTGAAGCCATGAGTATCATGCACGAGATGCCCCAGAGTTGAGGAGCGAGCCTGGAGTGCCTGGATGGACTTCCCAGGCTGCAGAGACCTTTGTGCAGAGGGGTCTACTGCGACGGTACCCAAGGCTGTCCTAAAGCTCCCCCAAAGCAGTGGCTCCAGGGCAAGCAGCCTTGGCTGTGAGAGGCTGCAGCAGGCATGCTCCATTGTGAGCAGGTGTCAGAATACCCTGGGGCCTTGTGAAAACTCCAGTTATTGGGCCCCGCCCCAGAGTTTCTGGTTTAGAGGTCAGGGGTGGGGCCTGAGAATTTGCATTTCTTACAAGTTCCCAGGATGCTGAAGCTGCTGGTCTGGGGATCCAGCTTTGTGTGCTCTGGTGACTCGGTAGCCACTCGTGCCCTTTGCGTTTCCCAGATCCACTCTCCCCTCCAGGCCTGGAGTTCGCCTGCCCCTCCACTTCACCCTTTTCTCCCCCCTGATTTGCTCTCTCTGTCATTTCTGGGCTTGGCACAGACGCTGTCTCCTGGAAAGCCTTTCCCCAACCACAAGTCTGGGGGAAGGGCCCCTCTGCTGTGTGGCCAGAAAACACTGCTTGGGAACTGCTCCGCCCAAGCAGCTTCTCCTCCTGGAGCATTGGTCACATTGGTGGGTCCACCTGCCTACTCGGCTGTGGGACCACACCTAGCCCAATGGCTGCAGTGTCCCCTGATTCTGGCAGTATCTGTCCCGTAGGATGGATTCAGTAAACACAGACTGAATCAATGAAAATTCATCCAGCTTGAGGCTGTCCCCTAGAAGAGGAGTCTGGGGACCCCTGATGGTGTTCACTCTGTACGGTTCCGCAGCTTTTCCGGTCTTGCCACTAGTGCCCCATGCATGGTTGGGTCCCTCGACTCCCCCCTGTGCTGTCCTTCAATCCTCACAGTTCAGTGAAACGCCGGGCAGTGTAAGTAGGGTGACCATTGCTGGACTAGAACACTCCTGCCTGTGAAAAGGAGGACTCCTAACAATTCATTCAGGGCTCAAAGACATGTGTTTGTGCTGTCCTGGGAAAACCAGATACAGGGTCAGCCCAAGTGTAGAACATCCTCAGGGGGCTGGCCTCCTGCTAATAAGCCAGTCTACTAAAGACCTCTTTGGGAAGATGTGCATCCTTGGTCTAGACAGCTGTGGCCAGGTTGACAGAGGCCCACCGTGTAAAACACAGCAGCTCGTGATTTGGTGAACACACGGCCAGGACTCTGGGAGCCTCTAGCTGTCGTCAGTGTAACTGGCAGGCATCTGGCACAGGCTGTCTCCTATAAAACACATTACGCTTGCTAACAAGGAGATCACGGAGACCACACAGGCTCCATCCAATAAAACTCCTTGGGATATTGGTGTCTTAGTCTGTGTGGGCTCCTGGAACAACATACCGCAGCCTGCGTGGCTTATAAACAACAGAAATTTACTGCTCACAGTTCTGGAGGCTGGCAGTCCAAGATGAGGGTACCAGCCTGGTCAGGTTCCAGTGAGGGCCTCTTTCAGATGGCAGATGACTGCCTTCTTCTGTCCTCCCATGCAGGAAGGGGCAAGGGAGCACTCTGGAGTCTCTTTTATAAGGGCACCGATCCCTTCATGAGGGCTCTCCCTTCCTGACCTTATCACCTCCCATCTCCTAATGCCATCACCTTGCACATTAGATTTTTGACATATGAATCTGGGGGAGACACAAACATTCACTCCACAGAAGTTGGGAAACAAGGACCAAGTCAGAGAAGACAACAGTCCTGAGAGACTCCTCTCAAAGTCACTGCTGATTTGAAGATTATTGTGTCGGGGCACTCCCAGAAATTGACTGTTGGAAAGCTGGGTCTTATGTCACGATAGAGGGCTGACAAAGGCTTGAGAGTCTGGATTTCCTGGAAGAGCACAGCAGTGGCAAATGGGAGCTGGACAGAGGAGGAAAATGAACACCTCCTCTTTCAGCATGTTGCCTAGGTATTTATGCAGAAATAGGAAAGATACTCTGTTCATCTGTTTCTCTCTTCTCCTGCACCAAGTAGGCTCTATTTCTCAGTCCTCGCACTTAGATTGGGATCATTCAAATACACTTTGAAAAGCAGCGTAAGGACCACATCATCTTTTATTACCTTGTTTGTCTGGGGAAATCTGTTCCAAATTCCAAGAACAGACTTGAATATGAACTATGGGACATAACCCATTTGTAAGTTGGAGCTGTCTGGAAAGAGAGTACCAGTCTGACCCCAGTGAAGAAAACAATCTGGTCTAGTTCTTGGCTGACAGTGGTGGGAAATGTTAGTGGTCTAAATAAGACAGGAACAAGAATGACTACATTTAAGACTTTAGAGAAAAAAATGTTACTTTTCAAGAAACAACCACCATATGTGCAATAATACGTGGTACTTACTGATCATTCAACAGGAAAAAAATAAAGGCTAAGAAAGTCAGTCTAGAGTTCCCAAGAAAAACTAATTACAAAGACTTTAAGTGGGTGACTCTAGATCAAAGCCCAGAGTCCTGATAAGATCGTGTACTCATTAATAGAACACAGTGTCATCAACTTATTTTTAGCTCAGGAACTGGAATATTCTCAGCATCACATGATCATAGTGTGACACAGGTGGCCTGAAATTAGGGCAGGTTTTGTTTTCTCTCCTTGGGAGCAAAGTGCTAGGTTTGTTTGAGAAAAATAAGAACTCCTCCTATTTAACAATGATTTCTTTTTTTCCCAATTCTGTGACCATATATTTTATGGTATACAAACAGTTGCGTGTGGCTAAACATGACCCCTCTAAGCTTAAGAATAGATACAGTTCCTTCACATATGTATTCAAATAGACATTTTATGAATACAAATGTCAACACACTATGTGTTTAAAAAGCCCCTTGGCAGTTTTCTATCGCTGTTGTAACAAATTATCACCAACTTTGTAATTTGTTAAACAATACAAATTTATTATGTTACAGTTCCAGAGATCAGAAGTTCAAAGTGTGTCTCCCTGGGTCAAATTGGTATTGACAGGACTGTGTTCCTTCTGGAGGCTCTGGGGAAGCATCTGCTTCCTTGCCTTTTCCAGTTTCCAGAAGGCACTGGAACTTTCCTTGGCTTGCTGGCCCCTTCTTCCAGCTTCACAGCAGCCGCACATCAGCAGGCCAAATCCTCCACACCCTGCCATCTCTCTGGTTCTCTGCCATTGGGCAAGGGTCTCAGATCTTAAAGAATCCTGTGATTACTTTGGGCCCACCCAGATAATCCAGAATGATCTCCCCATCTCAAGGTCCTTAACCTTAACCAGACCTGCAAAGTCCCTTTGCTGTGTCAGGTAACACGCTCTCGGGTTCTAATGGTTAGGCTGTGGACATCTTGGGTGGCCATTATTCTGCCTACTGAAGTCCCTATAAAATTTCCACTAACTTCCCCCCTCCCCAATCTGAAATGAACATGTGTTTTCTTTCATATCAAGGAAATGGTCAAGTTGTTTATGATCTATACTGCGGGAGGAAAAAAAGCACACATCTAATCCCACTTTTGCTCTGTTTTCAACAGGAAGGATTAGGAGGAGTGTTTGCTCAGAGAACATTAGAGTTGACAGGAGCCGAGAAGGAATCCAATGGCCCCATTATCACAGAATCCAAAAGCCTGCCTTCGTGTGTGTTCCTCCTGCAGTATTTCACACCGCTCATCCCTGTCAGCACTCCCCAAGCGCATTCCTGCTTCTTGAAGTCTTGGCCTCCTACCCTCCATGGCACAAGTCTTCCTTCAATCTTTTTCATACTGTGCTTCTTTTCCTACTCTCTCTTCCAGCTTTTTTGCACATCCGGACCTGCTGGTTTCTGGAAGGCAGCACTTGGTCCTCCTCAGTCTCGGGCATTTATTTCCCTAGGCGATTCCATCCAGCATGATTTCACAGTGACGGCAGTTGATCTTGGCCTTTCACTCAGTTCTCCCTGGATCTCCGCATTGAACCTGCATGTGTCCATTAGCCATCTCTGCACCCTGACGTCCCACAGGGTCTAACTTTATAGGCCCAAATGGGGCTATTTCTCTACTCCTTGCTTGAAAATGTGTTCTAACTTTTGTATTCTCAATCTTGACTGGTAACATCCTCACCATACACTCAAGATACCAAATACGGAAACCTTGCTGTCAACCCAGATTCTTCTCTCTCCTAAAATAAACACTTCTAACGAGTTTCCGAAATCTGAGAAATGTCTTTCAAATCCAGCCTCTTGTTTCCTTGAAAAGACTTGAGACATAAAAAATGGACACGCAAAGAAGTAAAGAACTCATTGCTTCCTAAACAATGGTCAAGTACATCACCTGTCCAAAGGTTCGAGGGTGAAATTCCCTTACGGTTGTTACAATTACTTGTCATAATGATGAAGTTCCCCAGAATGAAAGTCTCTGAGATGTACCAATGGGAACATGCTATCTGATTGCCGTTTCTACTGCTATGGTGTTTTTATGTTGACAGCAATAATTATCAGAGCGCAGAACGTTTTTAAATGGGAACTTTGGAAAAATCAGTTGTAAATGCAGTAAAGAACAACTACAGTGCGATAAGCAGATTTGTCACATAATTTCTGCCATCATATCAGCTGATGACTTGGGGTTGCCAGGGGAGGGGGCACGTTGCAAAAATGTCTTTACGCAGAAGGGATTTGAAACTGCTCAGTGGACAAAACTCTCTGCTTTTATCAACCATCATGCATTTTCATAGCTGTCCAACAATTAGCTGTCATTTGGCACTTAGCATTTTGGTCACTAAATAATTGTTTACTTCAGGCATTCCCTGAACATTGGCCATACAAAGCTTTGGCTCTCCCTCTCATTGTGCTACACCTCCACTAGAATTTCCGTTTGTTTCCCCAGAACCATCCTTGGTCTGGCAACCCATTTTATTGACATCTACTTGGATTTGCTACAAATAGGTTTTTACAGCCTGATGTAAATTGGCCACAGTTGTCTCTTCAACATTGAAAACACCCAAGAATGTCTTGTCAATTTTGACATTTTCTGTACGTATCTCACACGAATTGACAGTTGCTTTTTCATCAAACTATTGGTTATCTCATTGCACTAATTTTAGCATATTGAGTAATCCGATAAAATGCTAATTTCATTCTGAGGTCTTGTAATATTTTATTCTTCACCTCACATTTATCTCATTTTGAAATTATATGCTTCTGTAGATATTACTTTGAAATATCTTATGCTCTAATTCCCAAGAATTCCAAAAATTGTGATTATTTGCTGATGAAATAGATTAGTCCTGCCTTCCTAGTGATATTTTTCCAATAAACAAAAAATTTACAACTACACATTTTATTCTTTTTCTATTGTTTTAACCTGTTTTGAGGTTTACCAACAACTCTTTTCCACCAAATATTGCAAAGCTAAAGTGATTTCAAGTACATTTTATTTTATTTTTTAAAAATCAGAGCTTTTTCATAATTGGAAATGCCTTATATTTTAAGCTACACTTCTCCACTATGAAACATTCAAAAATTAACTCATTTTTATTTAATCATAAAAATAATGCATTCATACGGTTGAAAAGTATGCATTTTTATCTTTTATTTCTCTGGTGCTTTCTATTATAATTTTTAAAACAACACATTTAACTCTACTGCTGTAGGCAATGTCAATTGAATCCTCCTTTTGATGTGAAATTAGGCTTATATTTGTGTATAAGGACTACATTCTACTCTGTAACCTTCAATAAATCATCAGCACTTTATCTAAAGGAGTGTCCTAAAACTAAAATACCATAAACAGCATTTCAATGTTAGGATGATAGAAATATTGCTACTGCAGAAGTGAATGGTATGGCCAGACTCTTGGAGCCGGAAATGTCATCACAATCGCGGAAACAGTGCCACTTCCCCAAGAATGACCCCTTCATCAGACTTTTGGGGGACCATCATTTAAATTAATTTATGTTCCTGTTTGGTTGGTTGGTTTTGGTTTTTGTTCTTTATTTTGTTTTTTGCTTCTTTTCAGCTTTCTTTACCTATCACTCTTTCTTATATTCCAGGTCACGTTCTTTCCTGGATTCTCCTTTCATACTGCTCAAGTATATCCTTGCATACATTTTTACCTAGACATATGTGGATGGAAAACTTCCCGAGGGTGGGCATGTGTAAAACAATGCTCTTATTTTGCCCTAACTAACACTTTGTTGGGTGTTGGCCCAGCACAGAATTCTAGGTTCCAAACCATTTTCCTCAGAACTTGGACAGATAAGATCCTACTTCAGGATCTTTATTCTTGCTGTTGCCTTGCCAAGAATTTTCTTCCAGAAGCTGCATGCCCACCTTCTCACCCTTTGAGATCTGTGCTCATAAGTTACTTCTGAGGGAGGCTTTGCCTGGACACCTTATCTACGCTGCCAGCTCTCTCCCCAGCCAACATTTCAGAGCTCCTTTACCTGCTTCCTTTTTTCTCTCTCAAGCTTTTAACACCGTGTAACATTCAATATATCCCACTGATCCATCTATGATCTGTGGGTTGTCAGTCTCCCCCCACTCCAATGTAAACTTCATGAAGGCAGGGATGTGTGTCTAAAACACTAAATGGATGTTTGTTGAGCAAATAAACTGTGAAGCCACAGTCCTGCTGTCTTCTCGCATCCTCTGAAGAGAGGCGTCTGGTGTTCATGTCATCTTCGCTTCCTTTTAGAGAATCTGGAGTTTGTGCTTTATTCACTCTGTAAGCTTTTAGGGTTATCTCTTGCTCTTCCAAAATTACATGTTATGTTTCCAAGAATGGCTTTTTACTTGTAAATTATTCTTCTTGACCGTTTCCATCTGAAAACGTAAATGTCGTTCAGCTCAAGGACATCTTTTCCTTTCCCATCTCAGATCTACCCTTCCCTTTCATGAAGCTTGCCTCCCTCCCTGAAAGTCCGGCATCTATTTCTCAGGTCTCTAAACACACTTCTTAGTCTTTCTACTTTACTTCCATAAGCTGAAATTTTCCCAGCATTCTTTTCCAGATCACAGTTGGCTTATCAATCAAATCCATTCTACTATTTAGCACATCCACACATCTTTAATTTCAACAGTTCTTTTGAAGAAGACTCTTTTTTGTCCCCTGATAGCTGCTCTTTCAAAGCAACTTCCCTACATTTTGTGGAGGAACAATTCTCTCGTTGCTCACTAAACAGTAATTAGAAGTTTTGCATTCTTTTCTGTCCCGTGAAGTATCTCTGCTTCCTCGAGGGCCGGTCACTTTGCTTGATGGTCTTGACTGCTTTCTTCATGCTCTTAAATTTCTTCAACTACCTGGTG
Source organism: Equus przewalskii (assembly GCF_037783145.1). Lineage (NCBI taxonomy): Eukaryota > Metazoa > Chordata > Mammalia > Perissodactyla > Equidae > Equus > Equus przewalskii. The sequence continues at coordinate 77,528,554 of NC_091846.1, forward strand.
ATCCTTGATGGTCCCTTCATGTCTCACACGAAGGCTGTGCTCCCTGGTACAGGTGGTTGGCGTGTGTTCCCTTCGTGGTTGTATGGGTTTCTAGTCCTCATAGGTCTCCTCGTGGCTGCCTGGCCCCTCTTGGTTAATCCTGGCAGGCGAGCTCCCCTGCAGGATGGTGGGTAGGTAACTACCGGGGAATCCACAATGGCCGTCCTAAGATACTTACTCTGGGGCTTAATGGTTTAGTCTATTTCTGTCTTGGAAGGAGCTGCTTATCTTTTTAAAAAATTTCCTCTCGGGACCAGCCCCATGGCTGAATGGTTAAGTTCATGCACTCCACTTAGGAGGCCCAGGGTATCCCCAGTTCAGATCCCGGGCTCAGACCCTGCACCGCTCATGAAGCCATGCTGAGGCAGCGTCCCACACAGCACGACCAGAAAGACCTACAACTAGAATATACAACTAGAATATACAACCAGAAAGACCCACAACTAGAATATACAACTAGAATATACAACTTTGGGGAAAAGAAAAAAAAAAGAGAGAAGATTGGCAACAGATGTTAGCTCAGGTGCCAATCTTTAAAAATCACAACCACCCTTCCTCTCTTCTCTGTTTTTTGCAGGAACCTAGGATTACTGTAAGTTCCATGGTGCCTCTCAGGGACCTTTCTAGGCATGGGGTTTGCTTTCTCTAGAGAACAGTTTTCAGGATTTAGCTAAAGATTTTGAGAAGAGAAAGCCTCAAGAACCCGCAGTACTAAGCAAAGTATTTCTAAACTAATTACTCCTATTATTTACATATTCAATTCCCACCTTGGTGCTCTGCGTTCTCCATCCTTCTGATCCCAAATGCTTTCTCTCCTGCAGGAATTCCTCAGTTTCTTACCTACTGAAGATCTTCCGTCTTATTCCTAGCACACTGCTATGGTTTTTTTAGGAGGATTTTTTTCTGTCGTTTGAATTGAATATTGACAAGGAGAAAGGTAGACCAATGCCTCCCTGATTGAACATTTATTGGCAGAAAAAACCAGCCTGGGAAACAACTGCCATGTTCTTCATATTCCAGCCATCAAAAACTTTTAACAAGAGAGTTGTTAAAACTTCACAGTCATCCTTAAAATTTTTTTAAATTTTGTTTTGATGTATTTTCAGAACTTCAGCCATATACGGGACTCCAGACTGTGAGTAGAGTGTTCTATACAAACCCCGTCCACAGAGGCTTGGTCATTAATGCCACACAACGACGAATTACTCAGGCAGGCTACATGGTTACAATCAACAACAACACTTGAGTTTTAGGTGAACGCTTAGTATTTTTGGCTTAAAAAAGAAAATAACACAGAATTTGTTTTGACTTTATCTCCAAACAACAATATTTACCAAGAAGAAACCATAACAATTACAATAGAAATATCAAAAGACAGAAGGGCGAGAAATGCGCCTCCCAAGTGATGCAAAGGGATTCAAGAACTGAGATGAGCAAATAGACTGCGGGAAGAGCATCAGCCAGGAAGCAGGGATGTCATTGCCAAATGGGTTATATCGACGTGCTTTTAAAAGAACGGAAATAGGGTTTCTATTTCTCATGCTAACGTCTGTTGTCATGTATTGTTTGACAGGCAGAGCGTGTTTACGAGTCATTTTATTGCTCTAAAAAGTTGCCTCCTCTCTCCTAACCTTTCCTCGACTGAACAAATTGCTAATTATTTGCTCCATTTCATCCTATAAAGACAGCTAACAGTCTCTTTTTCTACCCTAATGTATTCGTGTATTTTGATATTTGCCGATTGAACTAAGAAATTTTAAAATACAATAGTTGTGCTTTAGATTACCAGTGAAAACATTCATTTGATCTATTTTGGAAGCCTCTTTATTTAAAGTAATATTTAGAGACACACAGTCTCCCCTTTTACTGCACTAACAACAGTATGGGGTGCTCATGGCTTGGGAACCAGTTTTAGAAACCTCGGATGGGGTCTTCCTATTCAAATCAGAGATCTACACATTCTTTTGTGCCAGTTTAAGCATGAGACACCAAACATAGGTCACTTTTCCCTCGTCTTCCAGAAAATTAGTAAAACCTTCTGAAGTTTCCATCTTAGCCCAGTAAAACACATCAGCTTTTCCGTTCCACCTTCCTTGCTTCGAAAAGGTGATAAGACTCACAGTCCGTAACACTAGTTGGAGCAAAGGAAGAGGAGCAAGCCAAGGCACTGTCCCCAAGATGGGGACACTGTCCAGGGTGATATAAAGAAGAAGGAAACCTCTAACAGATATTTCAAATACAATTTATGGGTTTTGCTGATTGTACAAATTTATCTGTTTTTTAGAAATCCAATAATAAAAATATCTCTGTGAAAATAAACAAAAATTTCAGATATCTGAGGCTTCTAGTTTATTGGATTATAAATCTCCAATTACTTAAAAGTAAGTACAGAAGTTCTAGCATTTTAGAATAATAAAAATACTGTTTTAAAACATTATGGGCTTCACAGTCTTTAGTAGAAACTAAATTTTGCGAGACCCTTGTTCAGAGATGAAAAAGACACAAAGGAAAAAGAGAATAACGTTCCTCTGGGGCCCTGCGAATGCCTAAAACCCACAGCCTCCCAGCGCTCTCTGCTCTGTGTCTCACCCCGCACGCCACTCACTGTGGCACCTGCCCTTGTCTTCACTCATGACAGCTCAATTCCAAACAGCCAAGCCAGACCCTGAAATTACGGTGGGAAAGAGAAAACAGTGCGGGTAACCCAGGCACGTCCACCCCTCCGTGCAGAACGGCGGCGAGACCAGCGTCGAATCTGCACGTGAACCCACAGAGCGCTTGCAGCCGCCTGATGGCGAAGTTCCTTCAGTCACCCCCAGCCATTTTTCATTCTCTTGAGCCTGGCCTCTTGCCTGCTTTAAAAAAACTATTATTATTTTTCAAAGTTGACGAGGAATGAAGCCTAAAGGACTGGCTCTCTCTAAACCCTAGAGAGTCAAGGCAAACCTTTGGAAAGTTCCAGTAGTCTTCACATTTAGGGTCTGGGCTGAAAGCCCTCCATGCCGCGATGCACGATGCAGCTGGACTGTGGGAAAGGCGCTTCCGCGGGGCCTTCCCCGCCCCCTGAGCTTTCTTGTTCTACCCTGACGCTCCAGAAAACTCCATCCCCAGCCCCCCTCCCTAAGGCCTTCGCATCTCCCCAGTGAGGAGGGGGAGCCAAGCAGGCACCACCCCCTCTTCAGGGGCGGTCTTCCTGCAGGCGGCAGGCAGTGCCCACCTCACAGACTGCGAGGAGATGAGGACACCTTTTGAGTGGTAGGAGGAGCCAACTCTTTAAAAACTACAGTAATGCACTTAAAAAAACATTGCAGGGGCCGGCCCGGTGGCGCAGTGGTTAAGGTCGCACATTCTGCTTCAGCAGCCCGGGGTTCGCTGGTTCAGATCCTGGTGCGGACATGGCACCACTTGGCAAGCCATGCTGTGGTAGGCGCCCCACGTATAAAGTAGAGGAAGATGGGCACGGATGTTAGCTCAGGGCCACTCTTCCTCAGCAAAAAGAGGAGGATTGGCAGCAGTTAGCTCAGGGCTAATCTTCCTTGAAAAAAAAAAAAGTATTGCAGGCAGATATGTTTGCTGCTTACGACTGTCCCCCAGCACTGCCTTGTTCAGCAGACCGTCCCCCTCATGACCCCTGCCAAAGATGCGCTCTGGTAATAGCCACAGCTAGGACCACCAGACATGAGCACAAACAGGGCCAGTTAGAGAAGTGATGTGGGGCCTGGGATGGAGGTCAGGTTGGGAAGGAAGCTGGCCAGGCCAGGCGCTGAGTCAGGTCCTCTGTGTACGTTGTCTTACAGGTCTGCAATATAACGCTGCTCCTTAGATGGAAAAACTGTGAGTATATGCAATCAGCCCGAGGCCACCAGCTAACAAATGTCAGAGTGGGATTCAAGTGGTGCTCCTTGGTCCCCAGGAACCGGCCCCACTGGAGAAGGGACTGCTGGGCATCACTGTCTGGAGGTGAGACACGTGGCTGCAGAGTTTCAGGGTAAAATGGGGAGGGGTGCATGGGAAAAGCCATTTGCCAAAAGGAAGGTAAAGGGAAGAATTTGAGCCTACAAAGGAAGCGTTTGCAGTGTTCCCAGAGACCATCTAAAGCCAGTGCCAGAAGCTACGTGAACTATGTACCTGGTCTGGGGTCTCTGACATAAAATACTCCAAGGCTGCCTAAGGGTGAGCTGGCCAGAAAGGTCTGAAGGTTTGCCTTGACCCAATACCCTCTGAGTAGGAGGGACTCCAGTGTTTGGGACCTAAAATCTGGTGTGGCATCTGATGGAGCGGTGTTAGCGTCCAGCCCTAGAAAACACAGCTGAGCCCAATGCTGCATTAAGGTTCACGGCCGCCTGAGTAGCCCTCCTTGAACGTGATTGTCCGTGTGCCTGTATCTTTTTCTGTCTTCGTTTTTGCAGATCTATAATAATTTGAGTCTTTTATCTGTAAAATCAGCTTCTAAGTCATTTATTACCCTCACCAGGTGGCTCACCATTAACTGTCTCCTAGCTCTGTAACATTTCTGCTCGTTCTTTCCCCTAAGACTCCAAGACAGCTATGCGAAATTTGTGCAAAGGCACTGAGACAGTCTTCCTAAAGATGGAGCAGGTACCGACAGGAATGTGATCTCTCTAACTGTGAAAAGGCAACCAGATTTTAAGTCTCTGTTGCCAGTATCCCGGGAGACACAAGTTAGGGTGATGTGCCCCTATGTATCACACTGACTGGTGGACCTTGTGTGTCCGCGTCGACAGAAGCATGGCTGGTTGTTTCTCTGCTTCTGCTTGTCCCTCCGTCTGTGCTTCTGTGTTTTGCCTGCCTTCATTCCTCCCTTTTTATACCGCCTCTTTTCGTTTTATCTGATCATATTATATAACTTCAGGATATTTTTATTAATTTTAGTTTGGTCTTTGTTCTCTATCCTTAATTTAAATTTATGATGACTAGAACACTTAATTTGCTTTTTAAAAAGCAAACAAAAAGAAGTAGCTTTTTATTACAAGCACTAATTGATTTTTCCTGCAGTGCTCCCAGCAGACAAGAAGCTCCCGCATCCCTGACATGTGGCCTGTGATGAAGACAACTTGGCCCGTTGTCACTGCTGTCTGCACAACCCTCCTGAAGGGTGTCTTTTCTAAGGGGAGCCCCTGGCAGCACTCCAAGGCATCGAGTCTTCCAGTGGACGGGAGAACGGGCGCCATGGGCTAGGTGAGGTGCGAGAACACGGATGATCTGGGTTTGTAAAGATAGGAGAAGGAGACCCAGGGAGTCCTGGTCTCTGATGTTGTGATCTGGTACAAGAGATTTCCCAGTTCTGTGTGCAGAAATAATCATCAGTCCTGGTGGCATAAAAAAATAAATACAAGCCTATTTAGTAAGATACCCTGAGGCCATTGGCAATGCTGAGAGATTAAAAGTCAGTAGCTTTCCTTGTGATTACAGTAGTCCCCCCTTATCCACCAGAGATATGATCCAGGACCCCCAGTGGATGCCTGAAACCTGGGATAGTACCGAGCCCTATATATACTTTATTTTTTCCTATAGACGCATATCTATGACAAAGGTTAATTTGTAAATTAAGTACAGTACAAGATTAAGAGTAATAACTTCTCTTTGGCATATCTGAATTGCCTGTCACGTTTCTTGTGCTTTGGGGCCATTACTAAGTAAAATAAAGATGACTTGAGCACAAGCACTGTGATATCGTGACGGTCAGTCTGAGAACCTAGATGGCTACAAAGTGACTAACAGGCGGGTAGCATACACAGTGCGGATCCACTGGACAAAGGGATGGCTCATGTCCATGTCCAGGGTAGGACAGAGTAGGATGGCACAAAATTTCATACCTCTCAGAATGACACTCAATTTAAAACTTATGAATTGTTTATTTCTAGAATTTTCCACGTAATATTTTCAGACTGCAGTTGACTGCAGGTAACTGACACCATGGAAAGCAGAACTACAGATAAGGGGGATCTGCTGCATGCATCTTCCAAGAATCTCATTACAGACAAACTCACAGACGAAAATTGACGAAGCATTCACCTGCTGACAGCTGCGAAAGGATTTGGCCATGATTGACCATTTATGGTGACGTTTTCAAACGAGAGGCTAACTCTGAAAAACAGTGGTTGGTACACCCGCAAAGGAAGAGGAAGGGAAAACAATATTTCACTTTAGGTTTTAATTCTGTTTAGCAGCAAATTACATGACCTTCAAACTGTAGTCGTTGGCAGTGGAGCATAGGATACTTTGATGCTGTGACATAAGCGTGGGGCAGCTTTCCAAAACACCTTAGGGAAAACTTTATTTTGTACTTTAAAAACCTGGATACATTACGCCATAGACTGTCATTTGCATTGTAAGATAAAGCACAAGATTTCAAAAGAAGCCTCTGTTTACCGCAGGGCACCTCAGATAGTGACCCAGTTCTCATGATGCCCTCGCCTCTGCCAGGAGGACTCTGCTGTCTTCCTCCTTCCCTCCTTCTAACATGAATACCAGTCCTCCTGACCTGTCTTCAGCTTTGCCTGTTTTCTTCCAGCTACTCTTTACTTACCTCCCTCTACCTTGCAGCAGAACCACTGAACCTCTGAACTGGAAAGGATCTCGGGAGTTGCCATCTGATGGCTTTACTTACAGGCAGAGGAATATACCTGAGTACCCAGGGGATGAGTGGCCCAGTCAAGGCCACACAGCTCGTTAATGCAGAGAAGTGCCAACAGCAAAACGTGCTCATCCCCAGGCCTCTCAAATGCTGGTTCTCGGGGATTGTTTTCAGAAACGCTCCGCTAATGCATGAGAAATCTACGTACACTCCACCCACATTCAAAGTATACATCTCAAAGAAACGAGGGCACGTAAGGTAGTATTAATACTGTACTAGCAACTTAGAAAAGTTCCCGGAAACAAACGCTCCACGTGCACACACAGTTCCTTCCCCTGAAGACCTAGGCAACTCACACGACGCCTAGTGAGAAGCTGCGCAGTTGGGGGCCCAGCTGCAGTGTTTGATGTTGTGGTCCACCAGCTGCTCCAGAGCTCGGAGACAAAGCTTGCTCCTCCAGGTCTGCCGGAACGGACGCTCTTTGCTGCTCCATTCTGCTTACTCCCCTAGTCTTTCACTCAGTGACTAGACCTGACGGGAGAGGGCATCTCTGTCTTTGGAGGGCAGTGGGACCTCGGTTTTTGCCCTTTGGCTGGGGTCCCCGTAGACTGTATGCCAGCGACCTAGACTTCGACTTTCCAGCTGATGGGATTTGAGCAATTTGGCATTCCCACCAAACTCACCTTCCCAGAGCACGACGCTGGGACGTGTGGCCCTCTTTCATGGCCACCAGAAATAATAGTCAAAGGCGCTCAATGTTGGGCATCAGCACTGGGTGAAAATTATGACAGCAGCGTTGCTATGGGTTAGACCCACGTAGATATTCCCTGGAGAACTCACTTGCTTCTTCTCTCAGCACGGCTCTGGCTCTTCCTCCCTTGCTGTCTAGACCTACGCTCAGGAGACCTGCCTGACCATGACTTAAATGGTTACTTCCATTGTGGCATTATCAAGCTTTGTTGGTACTTTCCAATAACAACATAGGTTTAGTCCTAAAATGAGAGAATACAATTCAATGTATTCAATGTACAATTCTTTTAATACAACTCAAAGAATACAGTGAGGGGCCATTCTGTTTGTGTCCTCATGAAATCTTATATTTCATTTCTGATGCAAAAAGTACCCATTAGAAGAAAGACTTCTTTCCTTTTCATTTGAAATGCTGATAATTAATAGATTCTAAATATATGCAAAAATACTTTTAAAAACAATACGATAGCTATGAAAAGAATGTATGTATATAGAAAAAGTGATAAAATATAATCACCAGTTTTCTTTTTAGCTATTTCGAATTGGCAATTTTTTTAAACTTTCTGGGGCATCTTAATATTTGGTAGAATTTCTCTCCTTTGGGCAAAGACCTAGGAGTGTGATTGCTGCACTTTATGGCAAGAGGGAGCTGAGTTTTGTAAGAAACTGCCATCTTCCAAAGTGGCTGCACCGTCCTGCATCCCCACCAGCAGTGACTGATGGCTCCTGCCGCTCCGCGTCCTCACCAGCATCTGGCGCTGTCCTCACCCCTCTCCACACGTCAGTGTCCTCATCAATAAAAGAGCAGATTGAAACAAGCCATCCCTGGGCCCTTCGGTGCCAGCACCTGTGAGCCCCCATTCTGGAGGGTTTGTCGTGTTAGGCTGCCTCACAGCCTGGCGCCCGATACTGGTCAATGTTTGCTCAGTGTTACCATGGCGACGGTAATTTTGGGACTGCCAGGGGCTGACCTGTGTCCCCCCAAATTATACATTGAAGTCCTGACCGCCAGCACCTCAGAACGTGACCGTGTTTGGAGACAGGGACTTTAAAGAGGTGATTCAGGTTAAACGAGGTCATCTGGGTTGGCCTTAATCCAGTATGACCCGTGTCCTAATAATAAGAGGAGATTTAGGACACAGAAACACACAGAGGGATGACCACGTGAGGACACAGGGAGAGACGGCCAGCTGCAGGCCAAGGAGAGAGGCCTGGGAAGGAACCGAGCCTGCCCACACCTTGATCTGGGACTTGCAGCTGTAGAGAGGATGTTGGGTTTAAGGCCGCCCTTTGCCAACATCTGGCTCCGTGGTTAGCCAGCCGTTTGTCTCATAAGTGGATCCTGCCCTCTGCCAGCCCAGCCTCCTCGGTGCTGGGGGCGATTACACAATGCTTTGTCCGTGAGCCCTTAGCAAGGCCAGCCAGGTCTGTTTGAAATGGTAAACAAACCTCCACCCCACACAATAGTGACATTTACCTCCCTCGTGTTCATTCTCAGAATCTTCCACCACACTCGGAACTTATTAGTCAGAGCCCTTTGAAAGCTGATGCACCGTGGGCCTGGAACTCTCCAGAACAAGGCGTGATTGTGCTGGGTCTGGATCGCAGCTCCAGAGAGCCGGGGAGCCAATCACCTGTGCGGTGTCTGCCCGACGGGCAGGGAGCAGGGCTGCCATCCACTCCCATGCCTGCCCTTGCTGCCGAGGATCAGGATCTCGAAGTGCACAAGCCTGCTCTGCCCGGCACTCCCTTCTATTTCGAATCGTCTCTGGTTTGAACCTTCTGATGATCTTCTTCTGCTCTGTCCCAGCGTCTGGAGACTGGGGCTTGTGTTCAAAGCCGGATCCCTTCAGGCCATGAATAAAAGATGATCTCATAGCTTTACGGATTGCCAGGGGTTGTTTGGAGTTCTGCTGGGTCCTCCCGCTGCACCAGACAGTCAATGGACGAAGACAAAGAGAGAAGACATCTAACGCACACAGCGAGGGATGCCGTCCTGGGCTCGTTGGCTAGAAAGCTTGTTTTTCCAGACCCAGGTGTTTGATAAATGATAGCTCAGAAGCTCTGTTGCCTCCGTGGAAAACACCAGCCTCAGAAGGGCGGGGGAGGGAGGGTGCTCCTGCGGAGAGACGAGGCTCTCCAGGCAGAGCCGGGAGGCCCAGGGCTCAAGCTACGATGATATTCTACCCCTCAGCTTTGTGGCATCTATCCTGACCCCTACACCCTCCTTCCCCCTGAACCACATGGTCATTGTATTTTCCCAACATCTTATAGAAATTTTCAGACATCAGAAAAATGGAAAGAATCACGCAATGAACACTCGTATACTCACCATCTAAAATCTACAGTTCATAATTTCTCACATATCTATTCATCTATCCATCTCTTTATCACCTTGTCGATCTACTTTATTTTATAAGTGTTTGGAAGTAAGTTGTAAACATCAGCACACTTCACCCCAAAACACTTTAACATGCCTATTGTCAACCAGAATTCAATGTCAGTTTATGGTTCTCTTCCTCCAGCCCCACCTTTTAGATTTCCTAATGTGGGGATGATTTTTTTCCTTAGAGTTTCACAGTGCTCATAGGGAGCCTGGAAGTGTACCTGAGGAGCAAAGGGTGCTGGAAACTTCAGTCTTCATAGGCAGGAATCCGCTTCTCCTCCATTTACAGAAACTAGAGTGGAACTGACTTAGGTACCTTGGATTCGACGACTCCTTATTGTACACGAGAAAAAGAAAACAGAGGTTTAGTCCAGAAAGTCCAAAGGATTCGCTCAGGGCACAGAAGCTCAGCGAAGAGTTGGGGGCTCTGACCCAGGAATCCCGACTCCAGCTCCTTCTTTAAAGCTTACTTCCCACTGCCCAGTGCGCGATGCTTCCTCCCTACACTAGCGCCCTCATAGTGTGAGCTCTCTCTCTGTCGCTCTCCCTCTCTGTCTCCCTGCTCTCTCTCTTCCTCCCTCTCTCTCTCTCCCTCTTCCTCCTCTCTCTCTCCTCTTTCTCTCTCTCTGACTCTCTCTCTGTCTCTCTTCCTCTCTGTCTCTCTCTCTGACTCTCTCCTCTCTCTCTCTCTCCTCTCTCTCTCTCCCACTCTTCCTTTCCCTCGAACCCTCTCACCTCCCTCTCCCACAGCCGGGATACTCCGGCTCTGTGCTGTGCCGCCTGGTCTTGGGCAAGTTGCTTCAGGAAGAAAAGAGAAGAGCAGCTGAGTCTCAGCCCAGCCACAACCAGAGGCAGCGTTAGAAGAGCGATTAGTGCACAAGTTGTGGATGACCCCGGTTTGGGTTCTCGTCCCAGCTCCGCCTCTCCCAACCTCCCCAACCTGCTTGTCTCTAGATGGGGATCACGACGCTCACTTCACAAGGTGGTTTTAAGAATTAAATGAGGTTGTATTGAAAGTGACTAGCACATAGAAAGCATTCTGTAAATAATGTTTCTTATAAATTTGCAAGCCTGTGTTATCTCACAAAGAAAGAAAATTAACTTTTCCAAAACCAAAGAAAATAAAACAATTCAGTTCTAAGGCAAAATAAAACAAAAGAAGATACACCCAAACCCAAAATAATTAGTACCTTCAAAGAGTTTAGGGAATTCCTTAGAAGTGGTCACAATTGTCATTCCATTTCCCAAAATCCCCTCTATAAAAATAAGAGGAATGACCCTCCAGCTGCCCTGGGGGCTGAGGGCTCTTCTATAGGCCCCATCAGGGGAGAGTTGGTTTCTCACACTCCCTCCCCCACATGAGTAACCCCTGTGACTCACTCCAGGTGCTGCCTCAACCCTGGGGGTGGGGGTCCCTGCAGTGTCCTGAGACCCACGCGCTCTGTGGACTGACTCTCACATCTCAACAGTGACATGAAAGTAGGAGGAGCAAGACAAGAGCATGGAGAAGGGAGACTCCCCCCAAACAACAGTCTGGTTCTTGGAGCCTTCTTGTCACTTTAACTCCAAGTAATTAGGGGATTTCTGTGCACACACAAAATCGGCACTAGAAACAATAAAATCAGAGGAAGAGACTTCACTGGATAGTAATTTTGCCTTAGGAAAACCAGCACAGCAAAAGAAGTAGGCCTCGTACAAACTGCTTTCTGTGATCACGTCCTAACGACATTAATACAAAGAGTCGCGTGGTTATGACCTCACGTCGAGATGCTAATACGACTAAAGGGAGAGGAGAAGGAAGGCTAAGCATGCCCCCTTTATTTTATGGGTTCACCATAACTGAGGGAAGAAGCTCAGTACCAACATGGCATGCTATTCTCAGAGAGTTTCTATTGTGCTGCATGAAGCCTCAGATTCTTCCCACGTAGGAGATCAGCTCTTCAAGAGAAACATAGGAGTGCCTCGGCTTCTCGGTTGCAACTGGAGTGTCTTCTGGTCCCGAGGGCCAGGCTTCTGAATGAGCAGAGTGGGGATCCGCAGACCCCAGCTCTCCAGCACACACCATGTATGGTCTGCCCTTAGCCAGCCCCTACGTAACCCGCCTCTTCCTGACCACTGAGAGGCCCCCACTGGTGCTTCCCTCTTATAGGTCACTTTTTCTCAAAGTGCAGTCTTCCCAAGCTCATGGTGGAAGGAAGGGGGAAATATTGACAAAGCAGATTCCCAGGGCTCCTGAGTCCTCTTGAGTCAGACTATCTAGGAGTAACCACAAAATCTTTAAAGGAACCAGAGACATAAATAGGAAAATCTGGATCTATATATAAATGACAAAGAGAACACATTCATTTATTATCAATATCTTTCCTCCTTTGCCAATCATTAATGACTGAGTCAGAAAAACATATTCTTATAACGTATTGAAGGAGAAATAGATCAATGCTTCTTAAAGTACCTGCCATAAAGGAATAATTTATATATTTATAAATGTTCAAGTCTTCATGGACCAATAGGTGGTACTACTGGGCTACTCAACAGCTCATGACGTGCTCAACCTACCGCACAAATTCAACGCACCTAATCTGGTGCATGCTGCGTGGAGCAACGGATCATGTGCTGGGACATTGTGGCTATGTCAGATTATGGAAAATATTTCTAAATGCTTACTCGTTTTTTTTTTTAAAGATGGGCACCTGAGCTAACATCTGTTGCCCATCTTCTCTTCTTTTTTTTCCCTTCTTCTCCCCAAAGTCCCCCAGTACATAGCTGTATACTCTAGCTGTAGGTCCTTCTGGCTCTGTTATGTGGGACGCCGCCTCAGCATGGCTTGATGAGTGGTGCTAGGTCCACGCCTAGGATCCAAACCGGTGAAACTTGGGCTGCCAAAGCAGAGTGTGCGAACTTAACCACTCGGCCACGGGGCTGGCCCTAAATGCTTACTCTTGATTTCTGTACTTAATATCTTGTTGGGGACAGACCACAAAGAGTTCAAGAATCCACACAGGACCACAGATCTTACACTGAGAAGCACTTCTTATATATGATTTATATGCAAATGAAGAAACTCCCGCAGCACTGAGCCAAGAGACCTGACTGAGAAGTAGGGATGGTGGCCATCGAGGGGATGCCTGGTATTTGCATCAATGCCAGGCAGAAGTGAGCTCCCACCGGCCACCACAGCAGCCACAGAGATCAGCAAGACTGAAGAGAAATGACCAGTTAGGTTCTAGATCCTGTGACCATGTGGCAGGGTTAGGCCCTGTATCCTTAGGACATTGGCCAAGGAGAAGATGCAGACTGAGAGGCAGATAGAAAAGCAGCACAAACAGTGGGCATGTTTTAGCAGAGGTCAGTAACTGAGCCCAACACAGAATGGAGAGAGTGGAGTACCTTCACTGGCACAGAAGGCACGATGCATAAACGTGCAAAATGCATAGAAGGAAAGGTGGAAGGCAAACAGCTAGCAGCAGCATTTGCAGTGGAAAACTCTGTGCATCAGAATAAGGTTCCAACGGAATGTACCTGTTGCTAGGGCAGAGAGCCAAGAGCAGAGGTCTGTGTTCCCGTCCTGCTGACGCTCCTCACCTCCTGGACTCCCTGCCTGATTGAAGAGCCTCTCTAGGTTTCAGGGGTTTTTTATTACTCACCAAAGACCAGGTGTGAGCCTTAAATTTATGTGGCAATTTGACTGGGCTGCAAGTGCCCAGATATTTGGTCTAACATTATTCTGGGTTTCTTGGGGGGTTTTTGGGGTGGGATTAACATTTGAACTGGTGGACTTAGTAAGGCAGATTACCCTGCCCAGTGTGGGTGGGCCTCATCCAATCAGTTGAATACAACTTGAATACAGCAGAAAGGCTGACCCTTCTCCAAATGAGAGGGAATTTCCCCTACATGACTGCATTCCAGTGGGGACATCAGTCTTTTCCTGAACCCAGATTCAAACTGAAACATCAGCTTTTCCTGGGTCTCGAGCCTGCCAGCCTTCAGACGCAGACTGGAACCATGCCACCAGCTCTCCTGGGTCTGTAGCTTGCCCGCTGCAGATCTTGAGACCTGTCAGCCTCCACAGACATATGAGCCAATTTCTTCCAACAAAACTCTCTCTCTCCCTCCCTCCCTCCCTGTCTCTCTCTATATATATACACACACATGCATCCACATACACATCTTCTTGGTTATGTTTTGCTGGAAAATCCTGGTTAATACAGTAGGAATATAGAAGAAAAACAGGAAAAAAATCTCTTTGACCTTGAGTTAGACAAAGATTTCTTAGGATAAAAAAACAAAAACCATTAAAAAAATAAACATTTAACTTCATCAAAATTGAAAACTTCTACTCTTCAAAAGATGATTAAGAGAAAGAAAAGACAAATTATACACTGGAAGAAAATATTTACAAAATTAAAAACCTGATAAAGAACTTGTACTAGCCCTTATAATTCAAGAAGAAGAAAGAAATCAAACCAATTTTTTATATGGACAAAAGTTTTGAAAACTGCACCAAATAAGATGGCAAGTAAGCATATGAAAGTATGCTTAATATAGTTAGTCACTCCAGAAATGCATATTAAACCACAGGAAGCCACATGAAATAACACTTCTATTAAATTAAGAAGATTGACCATATCAAGTGCTGATAAGGATGTGAAGGAATTGGAACTCCCATCCATTGACGGTGCGAATGCAAAACAACACAAGCACTCTGGAAAATGGTTTGGCACTTTCTTCAAAGTTAAAACAGCATTCGCTATTTGACCCAGCAGTCTCACTCCTAGGTATTTATCCAAGAGAAACGAAAGCCGATTGCTATTGAAAGGCCCACATGTAAATGTTCATAGCTTCATTCATAACAGCTCAGAACTGAAAACAATCCAATGCCCATGGACTAATGAGTTCATGAACCAGCTGTGGTCCGTCCATACGATGGAGTCCTACTCAGCAATAGAAAGGGGAGCTGCTGTCTCAAACAAATGGATGCATCGCAAGCATTCAGCTAAGTAAAAGAAGGCATCACAAAACGCAATTACTGTGTGGTTACGTTTATATGAAACTCTAGAAAACACAAAACCATAGTGATAGGAAGCTACTCACTGGTGGCCAAGGACAGGAGACCAGGGGAGGGGACTGGCTATCAGGGGCAGAGGGAACCTTTGGGGATAACAGAAAGTTCCGTATCTTGATGGTGGTGATAGTTCCCCAGTGATTACATTTGTCAAAACCCATCAAACTCTCCACTTTAAAAGAGGGAATTTTAGTGTATGTCAACCATATCTAATAAATTGAAAAGTAGGAATTGATGGAATCAAATGACCACCAAGCTCCCCTTCAGTGCTAAAGATCTATGATTCTACTGCTGGGCCCCCTCCCCCCTTCAGAGCAAGAGACGCCCCCACCCCACATCATCACCACCTGTGCTGGGTGGCTCACCCCTCAGATACCACACCAAGTGACAGTCACAGCACTCTTGCCTTCTGTACCAGACTCAAGACTGTTCTAGAAAAGTGCTCCCTCTGAAACCCCAACCCTTCCCTAGCACCCTTGGGAAACTTTCTATGTAACACAGTCTCCCCTATAATCAGAGTGGAAGTCCCCTGTGCCTCCTTTTCTCTCGGAAGAGCCAGCTATCATGGAGCCTGACAAGAGACTGCTCCCCTCTGCCTCCTCCCCAGGCTGGAGGCAGACAGCGTGTCTTCACACTTCTTCCGCCTTGTCGCTATCTGAATACAGCCCCTCTCATCTCTGAGAAAGTCCCTGTGCCCTTGAAGCCCGCCCTTTTTGGTCCCACCACTGTTGTTTCTCTACCACCCACTCCTGTCATTCACTGAAGCCCTGGACAGTCGACCTTCATTGGGCTGGGCTGGACTCGGTCTCCATCTGAGGTCCTGCTGGGCTGGTGGGTGACCAGCTGCCTCCCCGAGTGCCATCGCTTAAGCCGGACGTTAGAGTCCTTGTTATTAAATGCCCTTTGGCACTTCACCTTGGTGCTCTTCCTCACAGAGTCTAACTGCCCATCCCTGGTCACTTCTGTGCAGAGCAGTCAACCACCTGCTGGTCTGCAGGCCTCCTGTAGAGCAAGCGCTTGGTAAGTCCCCTTGAAAGGGACTATTCACTTAGCTCCTAAATTAAATGAAGACCCCACCATCACCACAATCCTGCAGACATTAAGATACATTTTTTCAATCCTACTACTCTTGCTCGTATCTGTCTAACCATGAGACGTAGGCTTTGGGGGTAAACGGAGGGACGGCTTCTGTGTCTGCCCCCCCATCCCTCACCTGGCACCGGCATAGTGCTCATACCTGGCAGGCACTCTTGAAAAAGGCGCTAGATAAACGAAGGACATAAGGATGCACAGACAAGTAAGTGATGGAGTGAATGTGGCATCCCATGGAGGCTGCACTGGTTTCAAACTACACACGATGATTCTCAGTGCCCCTTCCTTCAAAGGGAGTCCTCGTTCCCTCCCCTTGAGTGTGGACTGCATGGAAAGACTCATTTCTAACAAATAGGATGTGATGGGAGCAACAGTGTGTGACTTCTGAGATTCAGAGATAAAAGGCAATGGCTTCCTCCTTCCTCTCTTGTTTGGATCGCTCACCTGGGGGAACGCCATGTTGTAAGGACACTCGAGTAGCCCTATAGGGCCCATGTGGCCAGGAGCTGAGGCCTCCTGCGAACAGCCATGCGAGTGAGCCCCCACCGAGCCTTCAGACAACTGTGGCCTTGACTGCAACCTTGTGAGAAACCCTGAGCCAGAACCACCTGGCTAAGCCACTCCCGAATTCTGACGCACAGAAGATGTGAGAGCATAACTATTTGTGTTTAAGCAGCTAACCTGGGGGTCATTCCTTTTGCAGCAACAGATAGCTAATAAGAACTAATACAGATGCGAAGTGCAGACACTGAGGAAGGGTGATGCAGTGTGCAGAGAAGCAAAAGGCCAGCACCAAGGATGGGACATGGCTCAGCCACTGGTGGCTAGAAAGCGTTTCCAGCCCCCCAGGCAGTGGGGCTTCACCTGCATCACACACTCCCCATGTGCCCAAAGCAGGGTACAAGCCATCCTCCCACCACATTAAGGTTCACCCACAGTACCAAAGTACTCCGCAATTCTTCTGTTCTCACATTTGCCAAGTTTCAAGTTAAAGAGCCCCGCTCGGATGCTATGAAGTTGCAACATCTGCCAAGCTCCCTGCTGCACAGTCAGAGCCAGGTGAAAACTGCCCTTCGTTTGGATATTTGCGGGAAGGCTAACTCCTATCTCCACATTTCTTTTCCTGAGTGAAATGAGTAAATATGTCTTTTGTGACGGAAGAAGTTAAGAAGGAATGGTAACGTCATCGTCGCCATCATCATCATCACTAACAGGCTTGGAATACCACCAGAACCCCTCAGTCACGTGTACTCCCCACGGAGATTCCTCCCTTTTCTCTGGCTTACACTCACTCCCAGGATGTGGACGTGCTTGCAGGCAAGTGTGCTTGCCCCCTTTGCTTATCGTTTCCTGGCCAGAACAGAGAGAAGTGGTTTTAGTTGTGGTTGCAAGGGCTCCTGCTCCCTCCTTCTCTTCTCTGGGTCTTCTGGAAGGATCCAGAAGGCCAGGTCACTGGGATCCAGAAGGCCGGGTCACCGGAGGTCCTTTGTTGGGTTGCTTTGCAGTCCCAACAGCCAGAAAGTAACAGATGGCCTTAGCATCTTATCAGCACGGGTACCCCCATGGCAGAGGGCTGAGTCCTCCAGGCCCCCAGGGAAGAGGAGGCCTCTGGGGTCAAGGGCTGGTAGTGGAAAACCTGTGCATTCCCCTCTCTCTCTCTGTCTTAATTCCTCACATTCCTTCATTCACACAGCATTTTAAGATTTCCTTCTCTTTTACCCATCAGTCGAGTATCACCCTTAGGCAATGATCACCAAGAGCATTGCAATCATGATTACCGTTGATTCATAACAGTCCTAATGAGATTATCCTATCTGGGGAAATTGATTATGCTTGAGCCTGACATCTCCAGATTTATAAAACCATAGACAGCTCCTCAGAAGAACCTCAGAAAATGACTAAGTTTTCCTGAAGAGAAATTAGACAGTGAGATTAAACTATTTAGTCTGGACATAAAGGTTATGAGGCTGCTTAATATCCTCAAGTGCCCTGAAGCCTTGGGTCTCGGCTTCCATGGAAGACAGACATGAGGAAATGAGCTGTTAGTCTGATAAGAATGACAGCAATGAGTCCAGAGAGGGGAGGGGGTGAGAGAAAGGGCGTGCCCGGAGAAACACGGGGGGCTCTCTCTGTGTAATTTTTTGGTTTTTATCTCTTTTCACTGGGTAGTTTTAAAATCATTAAGTTAATACAGGCGCGTGTTGTGTATTTTCCAGACACAAACTAAGTAGTGTGTTTGTGTGAACACATTGCTTCCTTTTACAAACACAATAGGATTGCGTTCTACAGACTGTTGTGCAACTTGCTGTTTCCCTTCAGCAACATCTCTTAGGCATCTTTATAGACCAGAGTATACACATCCACCTCATTCTTAGAAAGCTTAGAGCTTCGTCGTCCGTATGACTCCCATCGCCCTATTGGACAGAACTTTACGATGTTTCTATTTTTTATAGCACCCCTGCCCATAACTTTGGACACTTAGATGAGTGTGTCCATAGAATAAATTCCTAGAAAGAAAATAAATTCCTAGAAGCAGAATAGCAGGATAAAAGACAAGTTTTTTTTTTTAAATTTTTTTTAAAGATTTTATTTTTTCCTTTTTCTCCCCAAAGCCCCCCGGTACATAGTTGTATATTCTTTGTTGTGGGTCCTTCTAGTTGTGGCATGTGGGACGCTGCCTCAGCGTGGTTTGATGAGCAGTGCCATGTCCGCGCCCAGGATTCGAACCAACGAAACACTGGGCCGCCTGCAGCGGAGTGCACAAACTTAACCACTAGGCCACGGGGCCAGCCCCTAAAAGACAAATTTATTTTAGCCCCTTATAGTTTTGAATAAATATTTACATCTTCAGGCCGATGTTTAAATAAGCCAGGGGTTCTAACACTTGAGCCCAACCCACCAGGGGCAGCCCAACCACCTGGTGGGCTCAGTAGACACGGATTGCCAGCCCCCAGCTCCTCAGGGTTGCAGGTCTGGAAGGTCTGGGCTGGGGCCCTAGAACCTGCATCCGTAACAGGGTCCCAGGTGATGCTATTGCTGCTGGGCGGGGACCACAGTGTGTGGACCACTGAATTACAGCAGCTACTGCTTGCTTTCGGGAGGAGGGAGATGCCATCCGACCTCTGGGAGCCAGCCTTGGTATTGCCTCTCTCGTGAAAGCACTGGGACCATAACTTTTGGAGCCTGCATCTCAAGCTCCCCTGCCCTGTCCCAACCAGGATGAATGGGAAGACATGTCCCTCGGGAGGAGCTGTCCAGCCCGCCGCCCACTGCACCACACCCCAGAACTCTCGAATTTCAAGCTACCCTACCAGCACCTGCTCCTTCTCGGAGGGTAGCTCCAATGCCATACGGCTTCCGGCGGTATTTAGTAGGTCCTCTGTGATTTTTTCTCCCCATCTTTTAATGATGCCCAAGATGGAGAGCCACCACTGCCACCACCAAAAGTCTCACATCCCTGACACACAGTACCCGTGTTGTTTTAGAAAAGATCTTTCCCCACCACGTGGCAGGAGAACTTCACATCGCGTCCTCTTCAACTGTATATTTAAAGATATCTCCAGGCCTGCCAAGCACACCCTCGTTATGAGATTAGAGGCCACTGTGGACCAGCCTGCTTGCATCTCCCAGACGACCGCCATGGGGCGGGAGGGAAGTGAGTCCAGTCTCCCCGGGACACAGGGCCACTGTGCTGTCTGGCCTCTTGAACACTCACCAAGCGAGGTCAGAGGAAGCTGACTCAAGGTAACTCCATGCGAAAGGGGCACAACTGCTCACCGTGACACTTAGTTGAGAAGAACAAGTCACTAGAATTCAAGCCCTAACTCCTGGGTTCTCAGGCAGGTCTGCTCTTTTCCAAGACCTAACCCTGAAGTCACTCCCATGACCTTTACTCAGTTTCTTCATTTAGTAATCATGTGGTGCCTTCCATGTGTAAAGCTTCATGTATTTGGAAGGACGTCAGCATACATGGTCTTATTTATCCTGTTTCTCAGGATATAACAGACCTTGAATGTCTTTAATTACAGCCAGCATTGGAGAAACATTTCCACATCTCTGCACTCAGTGGGCCCTCATGGCACCATGTGAGGCATGTCACCATTATCCCATTTAGAGATGTGGCGACCAAACTCAGTGGAGACTAGACTTTCTGAGGAAACTGAGCTAAAAAGTGAAGGAGCCCATTCTAAACCCAAGACCTGGGCTTCTCCATCACTCGCTCCCTCTGGTTTCCTTCATTTCTGTTAATGAGCGTGGAGATTAATAAGTAGCCGAGATTTATTAAGTGCTTCTATGTGCCAGGTAACTGGTAAGAAACTTTACAAGGATTACCTCTGGGTACCAACTTAAAAGACAGGATCTACCAATATTTCCACTTCACAGATGATGGAACAGAGGCCTGGATGGGTTAACTCACTTGCCTGTTGCCACAAAGCAGGCAGGTGGTGGAACCAAGATTCCAGACTCAGCAGTCTGTCCTCGGAGCCCCCGTTTCACTGCCACTTTCAGGTCCTGGAACCATTAGCCTCATGGGAAGTACTTCTCGATTCATTATCAGCTCCTCTCATTCCTTCTATATGCAAGGCCGACTTTTCAAAGAAAACAGCATTAATTATTGACACATCATATTCGTGTTGGTCGATGAACTTAATGCTCTTGTTACGTAGTTTGGGGTCGGTCTCCTCCCTCCACTACAGTAGCTGTAACGAGTATTTTACAAGCACATCACAGAAATGACAATCTACATTGAAGATGCCAGGGTCAAGATGAAAGGGCGGAAAGGCCAGGTTTTCTGTGGACTGGTCCCCGAGGGAGAGGATTGAAGGGTGAAGGCTGAAAAGAACACTTGTGGGAGGTGTCCGAGAGGTTACAGTGCTGCCGGGTGGGCACGTAGGGCAGAAGGAGCATTACCCCATGCCTGACGTCGGAAAGGAGCTGGGATCATGTGGGCTCGACTTTGCGTGCAGGCAAAGGCTCCATCAATGGGAACACAGGGTGTCTCCAAGAGGCCGCAGTGACCCCGAGGAGTGTCTTTGCATTATGGGGCATCCAGAGCTGAGCTGACTGCTCACCACGCTCCAGGAGCGAAAGTGCTGGGGGCTCTGGGAGAAGGAATTGCAGCTGGATGTGAGCCCTGGGCCAGTTCCCAGAGACTGTGTGACTGTGTGTGCGTGTGGGTGTGCATGTTGGTGTGCTAGTGTGTGTGTGTGAATGTGTATGCGTTTGTGCATGTGTTTGTGAAAGTGTGCATGGGTGTGCATGGATGTGCATGTTTGTGCTAGTGTGCTAGTGTGTGCATGTGTGTATGGGTGAACATGTGTTTGTGTGTGAATGTTTGTGCATGTGTTTGCGAGGGTGTGCATGTGTGTGTGCATATGTGTTTGTGTGTGTGCGTGTGGGTGCAAGTGTGCGGCAGGGCAGGCATTGGCAGAGGCAGGAGGAGGAGTGGTGACAGGCCCTGAGCGGTCCAGGCCGGGCAGTGACCTGGTCTTACCTCTGTAGAGCCGTCCTCCCGGGAAAGGGCGTTTGTTTGGTGCCGACTCTGCCAGCTTTACGCGGAGTGTGCTGCCACCCAGAGGAAGGTGGTGGCCCCGGCCATCATGGGGAGGGACGTGCTCCTGGGCGTGTGCCGGCCCTGGCTAACAGGGAGTTGGCGCTGGTCCGAGTGTTTTGTCTAGACTGGACAAAGAAAGACGCACGGAGCAGGCGGAGGCTGGCAGGAGCTGAGAGCCGGTGCCACACTCAGAAGGCCCCTGCTGTGTCGTTTATCCCCAAACCCACGGACCTCAGCCCACCCCAATGACTGAGGGGCTGGCGGGTATTGCATGCAGAGGACAAGGACCATGGTGTGGCCCATCTCTCTTGCTCTGTTGCTTTCTGCATCCACTCAGATCCTTACTGGAGGTTCACTCTCCTCCAGCAATCTTACTCTGCATCAAGAATTGGGTAAATTCTCTGAATGTAAATGAAGCTTCATTTTGTTGTTTTGCCTGAAGCTGCCATGTTCCATCACCAGCCCCACAAATATGCCTTGGAAGGTGCTGGAGCTAAGTGCCTCCCTGGATCTCCTGGATTCCTCGGGGTCGTGGGCTCCACCTGAGAGGCAGTTCACCAGCTCTGGAACCACCGATTCATACATGCCTGTCTTCCTCCCGTTCCGAGAAAATGGCCTTGGACCACTTTTAAATTTACTTAGTTCTAAAAGCATCCATCTCGTTGCCTCCTCAAAGGGTGCTTACAACGTGGATTGATGGCTTGTTATTATGATTCTTTGTTTAAAGATGGTCTGTTCCGATTTTGTTTCCTATGTACTAGAATATGGGCTTTAAGAAATCATTAAAAGCACGCAGGGTTAGACCTTCAGATAAGCATGATACGAGTCTGCAGAAAGACGAGGCTGAGTGAGTCTGCTCTCCGTTGGTGGCTCCTTGACTGTGGTAAAACCATCCCTGTTCCCAAGTTGAGCCCTGCACGAGGGGATAAGCCGCTTTCGCCCCGTTCTGCCTTCTGTGCCGGTAAGCAGCTGACCCCAGCCCCGGCCTCCACAGAGAGAGGGGTGCCATCGGACACGTGCAGAAGGCTGCCAGGTCAGCCCCACGCCCTCTCTGTCCAAGCCCAATAAACCCCAGTTCATCACTTCTGCCGGTTCTTATTTCCCTCATCTCTATTCACTTAGACACACTGAATGTCCCCAGCCCCAAGATTTTAGTTCTGACCCTTGGGTCAGGTCTCCTGATGTCACTAAAGTAAACAAACTAGGCAAAAACCACAGCGAAGGAAAGTCGTGAGGTGTTTTGGACTCTTCAAACAGATGGAGAAAACAAGGTCAGAAAGGGGACACCTGTCAGTTTTAGGTCTTTCTCAAGACAGCCCTCAAAGGGAAAATAAACATTGCCATGAAAGGCACTGATGAAACAGAATCCTTTGGAAAATAGCAAATAAAATAAGTCAAACCCTTGGTGCTGGCCCCGTGGCATAGTGGTTGAGTTTGTGCACTCCACTTTGGTAGCTCGGTTTGTGGGTTTGGACCCCAGGTGAGGACCTACACCACTCATCAGCCATGCTATGGCAACAACCCACCTATGAAGTAGAGGAAGATGGGCACAGATGTTAGCTCAGGGCAAATCTCCCCCTGCAAAAAAAAAAAGTCAAACACTCTGTATGTTCTTTTCAGAGTTATAATCTAAGAATACAGGGTCTAGAATGTTGTACTAACAAGATAAAAGGGCCGGTCTGGAGTGTCCAATGCACTGGTCCCTCTGTCTTGTGGCTGCTCTCTCTCCTACCATCCCTGACTCTACCAGAGGTGCCTTTCCAGTAAAAACTTGGCCTGTTGCTCTCATTCTTGAAAACTGTGGTATCTCCCTCATTTCCTGATCTGTGGGCCTTCACAGGCTGTTAGTTACCTATCACTGGCAACAAATTCCCACAAAACTTACTGCTTCAAACAACAAATATTTATGACCTCACAGTTTCTGAGTCAGGCATTCAAGATGCGTTTAGCTGGGTGTGTTTTAGAAGGTAGGTTTTCTTTTTATTCAGGTACCACGAGGCCAATGGATCAGACAAAAGCCAATGAAAAGATCGTTTGTTCTTCACAGTTTCCAAGAGGAGGGGGCACGCCACGCCACCCAGGGCCACACGTGGAAGTGCCAGGAAGTGCCCTCGCCAGACACCGTATGTGCTGGCACCTCGATCTTGGATTTCCAGCCTCCGGAACTGTGAGGGATAAGCTTCTGCTGTTGGTGAGCCCTCTGGTCTCTGGTGTCTGTTATGGCAGCCTGAACTCAGATGTCTGCTGTCTCTAGGAATTAGCTGGCCCCCAGAGCAGCAGCCTCTCCAGTGTCAGTAAGGCCCCAGATGTCAAAACATCAGAAAATAAAAGGCATGATGGGCGCCAGCCCGGTGGCACAGTGGTTAAGTGCGCACATTCCACTTCGGCGACCCGGAATTCACCAGTTCGGATCCCGGGTGCAGACATGGCACCGCTTGGCAAAAGCCATGCTGTGGTAGGCGTCCCACATATAAAGTAGAGGAAGATGGGCATGGATGTTAGCTCAGGGCCAGTCTTCCTCAGCAAAAAGAGGAGGATTGGCAACAGTTAGCTCAGAACTCATCTTCCTCAAGAAAATAAAAAATAAAAAATAAAAGGCATGATGAAGACAGGGTGTTTCTGGCTCGTGGCTCAAGGGAGCTGGAGGACCTGTTTTTAACACCATTCCCACGGCTCTTGGCTGGAGGCCTCAGTTCCTCATCACGACGGCATCTCCATAGGTTTGCTTGAGCATCTTTGCAATATTTGTCTGGCTTCCTCCAGAGAGAATGACCCCAGAGAGGAGCATGGAGGAACCACAGGGCCTTGTTACCACCTCGTCTCCAAAATCACACACTCTCACGGATTCCTGTTCCTCTGTGCTAGAAAGGAGTCACTGAGCCCAGCCCACCCTCGAGGGGAGGGGAATTAACATCCACCTCTTTAAGGGAGGAATATCAAAGAATTGTGGACCTATTTTAAAACCACCACGCAGGCTGAGCCAGGCTCTAGTCCATCCAGAGACCCCCACCCCACACCCCCTCAGCCCTACCTATTGCTTTCTAACCAAGGGAGGTTTTCTCAAATCCACGTGCCCAGGAGCCACCTATTAGAACATCCAGGGCAGGGCCCTGCAGGTGCACTGGGGAAGCCCAGGGGATGCCGCCTGTCCCCCTTGTCTGGGAACACTGTGCTCATCCTCATCTGGCTCCAAGGCCACCTGCTACATGAACCCTTCCCAGAGCCCTTGTCTGGCATGAGGAATTGCTCCCTTATCAGTGCCCCCAAATCACTCCAGACATCCCTCCAATGCTGCCCCGAGCAAGTGATGATGAAATCAGAGTCTGTGCACTTTCCTTCTAACTAGATCAGGACTCCTCAGAGGGAGACACGGGACCATACTTATTCTGGCATCTCCATCACCTGTGCCCTGGGGATGGTCAGACCCTGCTGGGTAAATGAAAGATGAAAAGACTGAGGAAAGGTCGGCCTCTGAGAGCATCTCTGGAGATGTTTGGGGAGAGGGCAGGATTCCCTCCTCTGCGTTGGTGTATCCTCCCAATGCCCAGCTTCCTATAGTTAAAGGTCTTGCATGAACTCTCCTAGCGCTGGTTTGTTCTGATTCAGCACATTTGTTCCCTCTCCTTCATACGTGCCAGCCTCGTTTCTCTTGGCACCTTGGCCCTTTGTGGTCTTCCAGCTCCATTCACCCTGCAGGCCCGCGTGGGCTCACCTTCTCTCTGCACCTTCCTGAGGGTCTCCTGTCTGTGTTCCGGTCCTGGGTCTCTGAAGCCCTATGGCACGGCACAGCTTTCCTTGGATGATTTGTCCTTCCATAGATGTTGTCTTCTATTGCTGTCTTCTTGCTTTATGTTCTTTGTCTGGCCTCTCGACAGTCCCGTAAATTCCTGAGAGCAGGACTGTATCTTCTCCCCATTCTGTCTTTCAACCTGGGGTTGGTTCTATACTTGACCTTCAGCAATGGTGTGAGAATTGATGGAGGTGTTTAGCGGGTTCACCTCAGAGGAGCACATTCTACCTGCTGTGTAAAGAGGTGATTCCGACTTCATAAAGTTCTTGCCATTTTTCAAGAAAAATGTAGAGAGACAATGTCCTAAGGGTGGCATCCAGGTTGCGGGAGAAAATAGCCTCACTACATTCTGAACTGGCTGGACTGCGTCCGGAGGACTGAGGTGAGTGCCGGGTGCCGTGAGGGAAGGCGAAAGAACCTGGGGTGCTTCAGGCAAAGGCTCTCATTTCTCTCTAAAAAAGGACTACGTATTTTATGTCCGTTATCCCACTCAATGGCATCACACAGGAGGTGAGCAGGCAGGACTCTTTCCTTGTTAACAAACAAATCAAGGCCCTGACAGAGTGAGTGACTCACTGGGGCCATAGCTGGACTGCCTGCTTTCCTTCACCCCACGGTCGCTTCTGTTTGGCCTGAAGAAAAGCAGTCAAAAAGAAGAGCTTCAAGCTCTCTACAAACACATGAAGGACGTCACAGTAAATAATGAGGAGTAGATGCGTCTGTGTTCCGTAGGACATACCAGTACCAAAAAGGTTTAGGAAGGGCTGAGGCTGACTCAGAGAAGAAAAACATTCTAAAAACTTGATTTGACTAATGATGAGCTAGGCTGCCTTCTCCCTAAGGGAGACGCATGAAATTATTAGCATTTAAATCGATGCTACCTACAGGTCATCCGTCAGAAGACCTGCAGACGCAACTGAACAAAAGAAACGGGATCTGATCAAAATTTTCAAATGTGTGCAAATGACAGAGTTCCTGGAATTCTAGTAGGTTTCACCCTTTACAGAATACCATGAAGGGGGCTGGCCCCGTGGCCGAGTGGTTAAGTTCACACGCTCCGCTTTCACAGCTCAAGGTTTCACCCGTTCCGATCCTGGGCACAGACCTAGCACCACTCATCAAGCCATGCTGAGGCAGCGTCCCACATAGCACAACCAGAGGGACCTACAAGTAAAATGTACAACTATGCGCGAGGGGGCTTTGGGGAGGAGGAGGGGAAGAAGAAGAAGATTGGCAGCAGGTGTTAGCTCAGGTGCCAATCTGAAAAAAAAAAAAAGAATGCAGTGAAGAGTTGAAATATTTCCTTCTTGTATATGACATTTAAATTGTACTGGCATAAAATATGCCTACACATATTTGCTAGCATATACCTATACATCGCATGAACACACGTATGTTTATGAGAAGTGACTGATTTCTATAAATGTTTGTTTTCCATTCAGCTTTTTATTTTGTGGTACGTCAGTAGAAAAGAAGGAGCAGGCACCAAAGATTTAAGAAAAAATGGGGAAACTTTCTAATGCAGAACCTTTACCCATTTCATTTTTTTCTTTATGTATTTTTTTTTTTTTTTTGGCTGCCGTCTGATGATTTACTGGCTGCAAATGCGGGTTCCACGTGGGCACAGCTCAGGAGCTCTGGGGCAGCTGTATCCTTAGGTCTCACCCATCACTTATATTCTTTAATTTTATGGTTTGATCAACAATTATTCCTTTCTAACTTAGAAAATAGTGATCCACAAATACGTCCAAATTTTGTCCTACCCATGGGCAAAATAGCTTCCTGCAAAGCTGAGAACTACTCCTTTCTTCAGTCGTTACGGGCAAATGATGGACATAGGTAGACATCCACTGACAGGACTGAGGACGAATCCCCAGTAATGTAACGGGAGGAAAGGAAGAGTTACTTCAGTAGAAACATAAATTAAAGCTCTCACATTCCCAGAGTGTCCAGAAGATGCTACTTCAGCATTTATCTAAATCCTAGCTGTAATGTCAGTTTGGCACGTTTTAGAGTTCAGACAAATGGTCAGGATTCTGTCATTTTTCAAAAGGAGGCCCTGTTATGAGTGGTTCCGTCGCTGCTGTTCCTGATTTTAAATGATCACATGTTACTTAATTATAAATTTACTTGTGGGGAACTTCTTAAACTCTACAGTGACTAGTGATTCAAAGTTGCATTAACAACATTTTTAGCATATAATTTTCCAATCTGGACATGAACAATTCACTTCTTTACAGTTTTTATAGGGCTGCCTCCACTCTCCCCTTTGCTAGAATGATTGAATATTTCATCACTCTCCCACAAAAACAAACAAGTAATTATCGCTGAAATAGTTTTCCTCTAGACTACACAGATGTGTGATAGGTGGGCTCTGTTAAACTTTTTGAGAACTGCTACTCTAGGGTTACACACGACTCCTCCTACCCCCAGTTTGTGTAGATCCTGGTATGTTTTTATTCTCCATTATTCTGAAATCTTAGGCCAAATTTTATATTGTTGATTCTCATTATTTCAGCCCCAGCAGAGTAAAATACAATTTGAATGTCACAATGTCACAGCATGGCCCAAAAATAGTAGCGACAGGCACGGACTGCAGGGACCATATCATTTTGTCTGGTCCAT
This sequence comes from Equus przewalskii, assembly GCF_037783145.1. Classification (NCBI taxonomy): domain Eukaryota; kingdom Metazoa; phylum Chordata; class Mammalia; order Perissodactyla; family Equidae; genus Equus; species Equus przewalskii. The sequence continues at coordinate 77,556,450 of NC_091846.1, forward strand.
TGGGAAGAGCCCACTGCAGAAATGTTAATGGAATAACTCAGAGGCTTACCCACTCACGGCTGACTTCTCCTTGACCCCTTGCTCATCGCAGCCTTCCTTCCTCTTTGGCTCATTCCCACGAATCCTTGCAAATGTCTGTAACAGAAAATTCCCACTGACATTTGTGCCCCTAAATATCTGGGCTTGAAGCAGTTCTAAATATTAATAAATGAACAAACAAATGAATATATGAGTGAAATACTTTATATTATGATAGGGTCTTGAAGAATGAAAGGATTCTAGGAAAATGAGGGTAAAGTTATAGAATAATGAATGATGGTTTTACCATTTTGGAAGTGACTGACTGCCTTCCAAATTCATATCACACACCTGTATGTAAGGCTTGCCCAAGCCCAGGCCACTCACCTCTGAGTCCTAGCAACTCTAATTGATGCTATATGGCCAATACTACATGCTAATACTAATTTGGAACACTAGTATGTATTGCTGTGTTCTCTTGCTTTGCCAAAAGTAATGAGCTAGGTCCATGGGCTCTAAGATGGGCAGAATAATGGTCCCCTAAAGATGCCCATGTCCTAATCCCAGGAACCAATGAATATGCTCCGTTACCTGCCAAAAGGCAATTAAGATTGAGAAATAGAATTAAGGTTGCTAATCAGCACACCTTAAAATAGAGAGATTATCCTGGGCTATCTGGATGGGTCCAATGTAATCATCAGAGTCTTTAAAAGTGGAAGGGGGAGACAGAAGAGAGAGTCAGAGGGAGATGTGACTACAGAGTTAGAGACAGCATGATGATATGTAAAAAGAACGCCAACCGCCATTGCTGACTTGGAAGATGGAGGAAGGGAACGTGGCGGCCTCTAGAGGCTGGAAAAGGCAAGGACACAAATTCTCCACTGGAGCCTCCAGAAAGGAGTGCAGCCCTGTCCATACCTTGATTTCAGCCCAGCAAGACCCGTGTGGGCCTTCTGACCTGCAGGGCAGTCACATGATAAACTTGTGGCGATTGAAGCCACTACGTTTGCAGTGATCTGTTGCAGCAGCGTTAGAAACCTAACAAAGCATTATCCATGGGAAATACATTTCTGAGATCCTTGGTAGACAAAGGGCTTGCAAGACAGGGAGGAAAACACAGGGAAGATGGAACACAATTTTACCAGGATTACCTCAAGTTTTTTAAATAAAGAAAAGTTTGCATGCACTGAATAATTCATTTTCGCTCGACTTCCCTATTCCCCCCCGGCTAGCAAAGGTCATCTCTCTGTGTGTGTTCATGCATTCACTCAATTAGTAAACACTTATTTAGAGTATTCTATGCCCATTAATGTAGTGTCAAAGGAAATTTTAAAGAAACAAAAGATGAGACATCCTTCCTAAAGAAGTTCATGGTACAGTGGAGGAGGAAAGTGTGATGTGTATGGTGAGTATTACAGCATGACACGGTTGGTGAGTATTGCAGTGTGGCATGGTTGGTTAGTATTGCAATGTGGCATTTTGGTGAGTATTGCAGCATGACATGGTTGGTGAGTGTTGCAGCATGATGCAGTTGGTGAGTATTGCAGTGTGACGTGGTTGGTGAGTATTGTGTGGCATGGTTGGTTCTTTCACAGAGATGAGCAAAGTTGCTGTGAGAATTGCGCTGAAAGAGAACCTGATGACTTAAAAGAAAGCTGGGTGGGGAAGGGAGGCACTACAGAGGCAGACGATGCTTGAGTTCCAACTCGCGGATGAGTGACAGTCCCCAGCTGGGTAGACAGGGCGTAAGTAGAAAGGCAGAGGCGCCACGGGTCCACCTCGGTGTTCTCAGGGCGCAGCAGCACTGGTGTGTTTGGGGCTCAGGTGTGAGCGGCCATTCTGACACTTTCCTGCCCTTAGAGGCAGGTTCCTATAAAAGATCCAACACAGTTTCCAGGTGAGCTTTAAATATCCCCAGAGATGCAATTTCTAAGCATCTCTGAGAGTCAATTTCATGTTCTAACAGGCTTTTCCTCTATTCATCTATCACCCCAGGATATTCTCCATTATTTCCTAAAAAGAACTTCAGGGGAAGAATGGCACAGAATTTCCCTTTTGGGGGCTTGAGAAGAGAGAACAGAGAAGATGGGTGGAAAGAGGGAAAAATTAAGGAGAAGGAAACACTTAAAGAGAGAACATGCTTTTGGTGTGTGAACATAAATAAAAGGCCATTTTTGTGAGAATTACTCTCATTTTTGGAAATATTGTGCTGAAGTGAACTCCACCGTGGGCCATGGCGAGAAAATTTCAGAATGCAGGGAAAATCACGCTGGTGCAGCCTGCTGCCACCTCAACCTATGTTTGTGAAAGAATCGGGCTTACACAAAAGGAAAGCAGCCACCAAAGGACCGTGGGCTGTCCTGGTGAGTGGGAGAGAGACAGAGAAGGGGGTCCTTCCAGATCATCCCCCAGGACGAGCAGGAGGGGTGAGCGAGCACCACAGTCCTTCTGAACACTTGTGGTTGCTTCTCCCCGGGCAGCCTCCTTGGTCCCCCTTGCCCGAACATCAAGGAAAAACCAGGCCTCCCCAAGAGTAAGACTTGAAAAAATAGAACAATTCATCACACCCCAGGGTCACCCCTTCCTCCACCATTGAAATTCTGTTTTTCCCCAAGGTTATGACACAGTCAGCGTTGCTCTCATCACAACATCGTATTAAGGGGGAAATGTAGCCCCAGCGAACCCAGGCATCGCAAGGCTCTGTGTAAGGAGCCACCTCCACCACCAACTGCGCAACCTGGAGAAGCTGGAGCTGCTGTCCAACGTCTTGAAAAGGGGCGGACAAAGAAGGACATCTCGTAGGTTGATGGCGGGCTCCAACGAGAGCAGTGGCTGCCTCTGCCAAGCCCCTCCTAGGTGCCGGCTGCTGGCCACTGATCGCCTCTATTCCTGGATAAGGCAGCTAATTGGAAAGTGGTCAAGTACATAATTTGTTTAAAAATCTAAGTAGATTAAAGGTAGTAGTGTGTTCACAAATGCTTAACAACTGGCTCTTGGAGGAAAAAAAAAAAGTCCTGATTATGCAGCATTTGCCGGTTTCTGTGGTATAACTACCCTGACACTGCCGATTTGAAGCTCTGGTGAGCTGGTGTGAGCCGACTCCAGCACACCACTGCTTAAGAACTTAAAGGTAACTAATGAAACCATAAAAAGTCCAGAAGAGCACACGGAGGAGCGCCTCTATGGTCTCGGCACGGAGGAGAACTTTCAAACCAACGATGCAACACACAGAACCCAGAAAAAAAAGACCAAAAATTTGAATTGACATTAAAAATTCTACATACCAAAGTTAAATAAAAACTTTAAAACCTGTAAGAAAAATTGAAGACAAAGTTAAACTAATAAAAATATTTACAATTTTGGGGCTGGCCCCGTGGCCGAGTGGTTAAGTTCGTGCGCTCTGCTGCAGGCGGTCCAGTGTTTCGTTGGTTCAAATCCTGGGTGCAGACATGGCACTGCTCATCAAACCACGCTGAGGCAGCGTCCCACATGCCACAACTAGAAGGACCCACAACGAAGAATATACAACTATGTACCGGGGGGCTTTGGGGAGAAAAAGGAAAAAAATAAAATCTTTAAAAAAAAAGAAAAAAAAATTTACAATTTTTATCACAGAACTTCTCAAATCACTTTAATAAAATAAAAACTAACCACCTAATAGAAAAGTATGCAAATGACATGAACAATAATTTTAAGAAAAGGAAAAACCAAAGGATCTTTTAATATATTAAAAGATGCTCAACCTCACTCATAATAAGAGAAACGAAAATAGATCTTTTCAATCTTCAGACATCTCTACACAGCTCCATAGAATGTTCTGTTGTGACGGCTAAGCCATCCATGTGTGCTGCCAGTGGGCATGTGAACCGGTACCCTCAGAGAGGGAGAATTTACAGCATCTGCCAAGTTTCAAAATGCTCATCCTCTAGCTCAGCAATCAATTTCTGGAAGTTACCTTACAGATATACTTGCGGGGTTATTTATGGCAGGCTTTTTGGTAACAGTAAAATGTTAGAAAACCCAAAAGTCCACAACGAGAGGACTATTTAAGTAGAGTATTCTGTATAACGGAATATGTGCAGCTGTAAGAAAAGAAAGGAAGGAGTTCTCTGTGTAGTGACATGTAAAGATCTCCAAAGTAGATCAAATTAATAATAAAACCAGCAATGTGCAGAAGTGTGCATATTATGCAAACTTTTGTCTCAAAAAAACAAGAGGGAAAAATTAAAATATATTTTTCTTATTTTCTTTTGTGTGCGTTAATAAACCTGGGGAGCACATAAGCAATTAACGATAATGTCGTCCTGGAGTGGTGGCAAGGAGGCCTGAGGAGAGGTGGGTAAATTGAGTAAGAGAGAGATTTCTCAATGTTTCTCTTTTTATACATTTTTAAACCATCTGAATATGTTACCGATACAAAAATTTATATTAAAAAGGTTTTTTTTTTAATAACAGGTTAAATAAGTTAGTCTAGAGCTCAACCAGTAAGTTCCAGACCTGGTGTGGACCCCCCTGTACCATGCAGCCTCCCTAAAGACAAGAGGTTTGGTGGCTAAGGGCTAGCTTGTCCTGTTCCTTCCCTCACGATGATAAAATAGTAAAGGGAGTGCTCATGGCGAGAGTGGGGTCTGCAGAGCACGGGTTATATCTGGGCACTGGCCAAAGCAGTGCGGGTCATGTCATTCACTCATCGTTATATTGTATTATAATGCCCATTCCCTAGACAAACCCAGTGAGGTGAAGGAAGGTTGAGAGACGGCCCCAAACTCACACAGTTAGTTAACTCAGAACTGGTGATCAGATCCAACTCTGTGCCACTCAACGCCAAGATCATCCACAGGCCGCCATGATGTCACTGCGCCCACCTTCCCCCAGGGTGTGTGGTTGACCCAAGGGACCCCAATCCATGTGGCCATGGAACCTTCACCATAAGAGTTACTGTGCTTCCCTGACGGGTGATCCCCAGGGAAGTGGGCATCAGGGAGAGGCTGGGGTTTGCAGATCCAGCCCTCACCCAGCTTCTCGGACACATTCTAGTTGGTGTTTAAGGCTGTATTTGTGAATATTTGCAGAAACCCATCCCAGAAAGAGCCGTTCTGTCTGGGATGCTGCTGCCAGACTGTGCTCCTTGGAAACTGCTGCTGCCTTCTCAAGCATTCGTGCACAAAGCACATTCTCCCCAAGTCCCCTAGGTGAGCGTTTCCCAGCGCTTTCCATGCTATCCTTTCTCACAGCCAGCTCGCTGTTCTGGACTCTCCTCTCTTCATCTGACTCTCTTGGAGTCGGTCTGGCTCTCCCCCACTCCCTTCAGCTGCCTCGCCCGCCCGCCTGCCCCTCGCCTCTTCTCCCTTTTGCCCTCTTCTCTCTCTCTCCCCTGCACTCCTCGAGCAGCTGCGGAGGCGCCTCCAAGGAGACGCCAAGAAGCTGGTCCTTCTCTCCTTCTTCCCACAGCCTCTCGTGGACTCGAAGGTGGAGTCAACTGCCCGTTCTGCAAATGTTCCGGATGAAGTGAAACTCCAAGAGGTTCTCTAAAGCCACGTCACCATCTGACTGCAGCTCCCGTGACGCCTGAATTGTATAGAAAGGGGGCCACTATTCTTGAAATCAAGGAAATAAACTCCATATCTGAACAAAACAAAGTGTGTTTGTACATAAAGTTTTCCCAGTTAGCTTTGTCCCCCCAGTGACTGAGATGAGAGCCTAGGGAAAGCCATAAACGGTGACATGAGCCTTGGGGCACGGTCGACCTGTGGGTCACTGTGGTCACAGGTGGGCAAGGCCCCAAGACAAACGCGTCTCATTAACCGTCCGGCCGAGATTACACCACGTCTGTGCAGAGGAGGGAGAGGGGACGGCCACGGAGCAGCAACAAGAGGTGCTTGGTCTGCATAAGGTTTCACAAATCGTTTTATAAATGGTTTCTCAGTTGCTTATAAAGTGAATCATACCTCTACTTATAACTCAGCAATTCCACACCTAGTTCTTTCCCCAAGAGAAAGGAAACAATATCCACAAGGCCACATGAATATTTACAGCAGCTTTAACCATAATGAATCCAAACTGGGAACCCCCAAAATGTCCACCACCAGGAGAACAGAGAAGCAAATTGTGGGGTGTCCACATCGTGAAATACCACCCAGCAAGAGGAGGGAAAACTCCTGACACTCCTTGCAACACGGACAGATGTACAGTGCAGAACAAAAGAAGACAGATGCAGGGGACTCCTCATGAAGATCGGGAACAGGAAAACCGATCTGTAGTGACAGGAATCAGACCCCTGGGTGTCTGGAGCCGGGGACTGGAGTTGACTGAGAAGGGGAACGGGGCCCCTCTGGGTCATGGAGAAGTTCTGTGTTTTTGACATGAGTTGGGTTATATTGGTGCCTGTACTTGTCAAGACTCATTGTAACACTTGATATCCGTAAATTATGCCTCCCAAAATTTGTTTAATCATTTTGTGATCATCTCCATCCCATCCCTGACAAACTAAAGACACAGTATCTTCTGGCAATCAGGAAACAAAACAAAACAAAGTAGCCAGAACTGTAGCAAAGAGGCCAAGTACCAGTTCTGCTCAGAGCCACAAGCTGTGTGACATTGGATAAGGGCTCAACCTCTCCGAGGCCAGTGTTCTCATCTGTCAAATGGGGATAGCAGGCTACCAGGCTGAGTGAGTGTGTTTGGTGAGCTGTGTACGAGTTTTCTGGGCTGCTATAACAAAATAACACAAAGCAGCTGGCTTAGAACAGCAGAAATTTATTCCCTCATGGTTTTGGAGGCCAAAAGTCTGAAATCCAGCTGTCAGCAGGTGGCACTCCTCTGAGGCTCTGGGTGGAATCCGTCCTCACCTCCTCCAGCTTCTGGCGGTGGCCGTCATCCGTCCTTCATCCTTGGCATCCCCTGGCTTGCAGCTGCATCACTCCAATCTCTGCTTGTGTGGTCACCTGGATCCTTCCTGTGTGTCTCTGGTTTCACGTGGTCTTTTCCTTTCTACGAGGACACCAGTCCTGTGGGTGCCCATCCTACTCCAGCATGACTCATCTTGTCTGATTACATCCCAACAACCTTATTTCCAAATAAGGTCCCTTTGATGTGGGCTCAGTGAGTCAAGGAGTCAAAAGAAAGATTTCTGGGATTCTCAACATCTGGCAGTAGTGCTTTTTTATTCAGAGAATAGTATGGAATAGCATGGGGATAGGACCCACGGGCAATAAAAAGCTGCAAACATGGGTTGAGGGTAGGGCTAAATTTAAGGCATGGGTATGTGAGTTATCTCTTTACAAGACAAAGGAAAGAATATGTAAAAAAAAGTCATTAAAATGGTATCAGTGCACGTGGGGTCTGGTTATTGAGTGGTCCTATAACTCTAGATAAGAATCAGATTGGATTGAGTCAGGATGTCCTATGCTTCCTGGAGGATGATACAGATCAGTATGTAGAGCAGGTCACCTTGGGCTTCTCTCCCTGGGGCAGCCTTGCGCCTCATCACAGCCAGTGAAACTTTATCCTGTCCAAGTCACCAAACTGTAGGGGAGGGAGACATTCCCTCTACCCGCTCTGGGTTCTTCTGGTCAGAGAATGAACTAAATTCACATGAGACAGAACAGTAGGAGAAAATTAAACAAAGCTTTATAACATGTATAGTGGGAGAGGCTCAGGCAAGCTGAGCAACTTGTGAAAATGGCTGAAGCCACCACCTTAAATATCATCTTCACCTAAAGACAAAGGAGGATGTTGGTGGTGGCAGGAGTCAGGTTCCCAGGCAAGTACAGTAAACAGGAGTAAGGTTATTATGCAGATTTGGGTCCTTGCCTTCCCCATTAAGAGTTTCTAGAGATAAGGTCATCCCCCTTCTTCCCACAGCAGAGAGGGAGACACACTCACAGTTGGAGATTTCCTTTACAATGCAAATGTCTCTGAACAAAGGGTAAGTAAATTCTACGTTTCAGAGTTTCTTTCCTGTCTGCAGTTTTTAAAAGTAGCCAGCCCAAAATAATCCTCGTCACCTTCACAGGTAACCAGACATAGGATGTGAACGCATCTTTTTGGGAGACACTATTCAACCCATCAGAGAACATAATTGGGGGGCTGGAAGGTCTGTGTCTGGTTTAGATAAGAGCCCATGAGTTTGAGTCAATAAGCTATTACTTTACTAATCTGCCGTGCTAATTTTAAAGAGCATTTAATTGAGGGGGTCATCTGACAAGAAGTCTTCCCTCATGCGATCTGCAGACCAAGGAGTTAAATTTTCCCCACAAAAGTTGAAAAGAGTGACTGAACTGTAAACCCAATCAATGACCGCTATAAAGCAGCGACCCGGGAAACCTAAGCGAGTCAGGTGGGCTCAGACATGCCCGGGCTCGCCCAGCCAGCAGTGGGAAGGAGCAGCAGGGCACAATTCCACGGGGCTGCCCCGACTCCCGGGAGGCGATATTGTCCACAAGCATTGAAAGCCAAGGGTGACCTGCACTGGTTCCAAAGACTGTAGGGAGGCTGGCCTTGGACACCCACCCTGGCCCAGCCCCAAGGGCACGAGGTTGGGTCTTACAAAAAAAAGCTTCAGTAAAAATCGCAAGAGCCCTTCCAGGAAGGAGGCTGTAAATGCGGAGCACAAACAGCCCTGCTTTGGAAGCTTCAAAGGGGGTGCTTGGCTCCAGCAGCCTCCAGGACCTCAGGCCGGTGCCTGCTGGGAGACGGGAACAGGCTTTTGAGGATCACAGTTGACATCAGTCGCCATTTAGAATCTCTGACAAAGGGCTGAGGATTCAAGGTCTACAGCTGTCCTACAGCGTCACCAGACCCCTTCCAGCAAGAAGTTGCTGGCAAAACCCCTCAATATCCAATCCCACCACCAGGAAAGCCTCTGCCAAGGCGGGCGGTGGGAAGCAGGCATCCTGCTGCCCCTGAGAAGCAGTGACTTCGGACCTCTGTTCCCACCTGTCATTGCTCCCGCCGGAGCCCGCCGGGACGCTGAGCCCTCCTAGCGGGGCTGGTGCGGGAGGAAGGAAGCCTAGAGGGAAGTGGAAACCAAGAGAGAAGGGGAGACTGCTCTCCTGATGTCACCAGCGGACCCCTGTCCTGCACACAGCACGTGTCAGTGACATTGTCAGTTTCTGGGGTGTCATGGGAGTCCTAATTCAGGAGTGTGCTTCCCCTGCCGCCTGTGAGCCGGTGGGGGAGTGTAGACACCCTTCCTGACTTTGTCTCTGTAAGACGGTGCTTTGCTCCATGACTTCCAAAAACTGGACTTCCCAACACAGCTTGGAAACACCACTCCTCTGTGAGTTTCCTTCGTGTGTTGTGTACATACTAAACACACATGCACGCGTGACCTCCATGTTGGAGTAAGGCTCAAAAGGATGGAGATCTACATCCTCTGGGCAGTGTCTGCTTTGCTCAGAAAGGGACCACTGCAGCGTGATGGTGCTACACGGTGGTGACACACCATAAGAGCGCATAATAGAGACCCATTTGGAATGGCAAGAAGCTGCCACTGACAGACACCAGCAAGACAGAATCCCCCAGGCAATTCGGGATCTGCCGCCTGGTTCTCGCGTAAGTCCCTGAAATTGGTAGTCCCAGTGGCTGCCTCCTAGGAAACTGTGAAAGCCATTCTCACACCGTGGTTTTGCACTTAATGGACTTTGCCTGCCATAATTCAGGAAAATGTCGTTTGTTGCACGGGCAGAGGCTGATTGCTGTGGAGAATGCCCATCGGACAAAAGTCCTCACCGTCGGAGCCAGGCGGCCGCCACCAGCTCCCAGTCCGCCCCCTGATCCTGGAAGCAGCTCTGGGATAGATTAATGACGGGGTGCCAAGGAGCAGCGTGGTCCACCCATCTTGTCGAGGAGCTGAGCTAATCTTCTTAAACCTTTTTACAATAGCTGGGCCAATCACCCAAATGATGCTGTCAATTTGCTTTTAAAACCCCACTTCAAAGATGGAGAGCCAATGGGAGAGTTGAAAGGGACAGCGATGTGGGGGGGTTACTGAGTTGCCGCCTGGATGGTTAATATTAATCGGGCACATACCACCCAAAGGACATGCTGGTGATGCGTTGGCTCCTTCTGAAGGGAGCACCTCAAGGCTGATGAGTGTGTGTGATGTGGTGGTGGTTGTTTTCAGCGGCCTTGGGAAGAAAACCATCAGCTGGCAGCTGACCCTGGGCTGGTCACCTTCTCTAGAGAGCATTCCAGCTGGGGGCCACAGTCTCTGCAGCCAGGCCCTGCTGTCCTATCAGCCGGCCCCTGAGTGCCGAGCTCCCCTCTTGCCATCCCAGCCGACCCACCACGTAGAACAGGCTCACCCAGGATTCCTCGATACGCACCACACATAATACAGAAGATCCTGTATTAGTCCATTTGTGCTGCATAATAAAAGGAACTCCAAAAGTCTGAGCCTTCAACGACCTTTATTTTTCATGCTCACAGGCCTGCAGGGGCCCCGAGCATTCTGCTCCAGCGTGGGTCAGCTGGGCTGGGTTCGGGCTGCTCCACGAGGCATCAGCCTCCTGACCAGGGGCTTCCTGAGGCTCGCTCTTGTCCTGGCCAAGGTCAGGAGAGCAGGAGGAACAAGCAGAAGCCTGTGGTGCCCCTGGAGATCTCCATGTGGAACAGGGCCATTCTGACACCAATGGGGCCCCCTCCCCCCAAAGTGGGGGATGCTAGCCCTCTGAGTGGTACACGGTCCCAAGACAATGAGTTTAGTCCAGGGAGGGAGGGAGGACTTGGGAGCACCAATGGAATCCACCCCAGGCCCATTACCCCTTACAAGAGGACTACTAAACATAGGGGGAAATAAACCGGCAGGCGGGTTTTATCAGAAGGAAGGCAGTCAATGTCCTAGTCAACCCAGTGACTCTTAAGCTTCCAAAGACTCTGTCCTCACTGGGGCAACCACCAGCCGGTGAGAGCCAGCCTCCCCTACTCTTGATTCTGCCTCATCCCACCACTTAAAGAACCTGTCTTGGTTCTCAGATCATCTGTCTTGGCCCCATTACCTGACTTCCTAACACCCTGAAATATGGGGCTGAGGAACTCACTCAAGAGGCCAGGTTGATTGGGTGCCCATGAGGTATATGTGGGGCTCTCTGCTAGGGCTCACTTGCCTCCTGACCCTGTCCGTAGGAGTTTGGAGTCCGATGCCCAAGTCCTTTCATCGGCACACTGTGGCCTGAACCATCACCCCTGACATGGGTCCCCGACCCCCTTGACTCCCGGACACAAAAAGAAATCTCTTCTCTACCGGAAACGCAAACAGGAACACCCGGACTCAGCCGGAAGCCACGGTCACACCAAAAATCTAGTGTTGGCTATTCTTCCCCATAATTTTGATAATTAAGTGCAGAAACCACCAAAAAAGTAGAAAATTAGAGTGTATTTTCTTTTTTTCGTTTCCTTTCCTTTCCTTACAAAAGCATCTACTTATTCAGACCAGTAGGCTATGAGGACAGGGAGAAATGAGCCACATCTGACTTCACAAGAGTGGTCAAGCCTTTAGAAATCTCCATATAAGACCAGCCTAGCCTCTTAGAACTGCCATCTGGCAGCTGGAATGAGTGGCAATGAATTATGTGCCCAAGCCCCCAGAGGCCACCAGCCCCTGGGTTCCCGACCCCCTCATATTTTCTTGTGCCTTCAACAAGTGTCCCTGGAGAAGGGGTGGCAGGCCTAGAGTGGGGGGAGCGGCAACTTCTCCATTTAATGAGAACAACTCACTGACATCTCTCTCGGAGGGAGCCTGACTTTTCCTGCGGGGCCCATCTCCCCACCAGCCTGCTCTTTCTCTGAGCAGTCAACGCCCATCAACAGAGCCAGATGAGAATAGAAACCACACAGAGACTCTCTTTTGTTTTGCTGGGACACTTCAGCATATTCTCAAGGATCTTTCAAAGGAATGCAATTATCTGATCATTCTTGGAAGCAATTAAAATGTGGAAGGACACATCCTGCCTCTGCCCCCGAGTCTGTCTTTCTGAGTCATGTGAGCAATCGCTTAAGACAAATAAACCCTGGAGAGGGTGTGCCCTGTGCGGTACAGAAGGAATGATCCAGGACACTGAGGGTCCTCTGGGGGGTCTGCTTTCCTGCAGGGGCCCCCTCCGGAGGGGATTTTTACAGCGTATTCCTAGCTGTAAGTACGGGAATGGGGCAAGCAGCCCACTCAGGTGATTTTGAAGTGAAGACGAGCAGAGATGCTAAAACAACTGTGGTGGATTAGCGGGTCCCCGAAGTGATCACCAATTCCGGTGATGGTTGATGCTCCCGGAGATAAGAGGTGAACTAACTTTGGACTACTCCAGGAGTCACAGGGGTCTCTCTAGTGTAGACAGCCCCCTTCCTAAGAAGGGAAAGAAAGTTTGCTCAGAGGGAAGTTGTGGTCCTAACACTGTGAGTTGTCTGTCCCTCCAGGAACCCAAGGAGCAGGGCCGAGTCTTCACCTGAGCCTGAAAAAGTCATGGCCTGATGCAAACAGACAGGTGCTCAAACCCTCAGCACAGTGGTCATTGGGTGCTCTCAGGACAATCTCTTTGCCTCTCCCTAAAGGTGACACAGAGGCCACCATCTACCGGGTCCAGTTGTCGTAAAGCTTAAACCAGATGATGCATACAAAACCCAGCACGTACCTGGCACATAGCAGGCACTCAGTAAGTGGAGCCATCAAGTCTGCTGGGAATCCGAGAACTTCCCTTACCCAAACGGAAGGTTGAGTCATCTGTAATTCTCACTCAAGACAGAGCAGAGAGAAATCTAGGCTACTTGTTGAGGCTAATTCATTTTGGTCATAGGGAAAACAACCACCTGTCCTCAGCCAACAATTCCTTGATTACTCCTTCAACAGAGCACTGACGTTTTGGTTTGGGGAGTGAGAGTGGTATCTTTGTTCATCCGGGCAGATTTTAAAGAAGAGGATGGAGAAACAGACGTCATTTAGTGAAGCGTACCCGCATGAGCCTAGGAGCCTCCCCCGGAGGCCGTCCTTCAGAGAGCGGACCGTCACCAGCGGCCCAACCAGACAGCCCCACTGGCAGCTGTTTCCCAGGCAGAGGGTGCCGTGGTTTCCTGGACCTCACTCCCACCCTCACCAAGGAGTTAGGGTGGAATTATTCTGCTTTCTTCTGGAACACTGGCCACCCCCAGCGCCGCTAGTCTGTCCCAGGGAAGAGTCCTCTGCTTAAGAGCACAAGTGCCCAAATCATAGACCCTTTTTCTAAAACAATAAAAAATATAGGCAAGTCTTGATGGAACTATTTCCCTCCCACTGAAATAACTGGACACTTAGCTTCGACAGACAAGAGGAGCTCTGGGGTCACGTGGTCACAGAGAAGCACTTTCATAGCTTTTACTTCTCACTTTATATCTCACAGCTGTGGACTGGCTTCCTTCCATACAACCCTACCTTCAAAACCCCCTGACCTTTCATTTAAAGGCAAATAAAAGATGATTGCTGTGCTGTCAAATTGTGAATAGTACGTGGAAGCATTATCTGAAAGGTTTCAAATTCTGAAGGGCAGGAAGATTGTTTTGGAAAATCCATAGCAGAGAGCAATGTCGTTTTAACTTAGACTTGTGCGGCACTCAATCCAAACTCGCCTCCAAACCTAACGTGGTTTCCCAGTGACACTCCTCCAATATAGGACAGCCCACAAAAGAAGGCACGCCTAGATGCACTCCCTGTGCAGTTAAAAATAAACTTGCCAACACTTGAAAGCAGCATAGAGTCCTTCCCAACAATACAAACAAACTCGCCCACACCATTGAGCCAAGACTTTGACATTTTTTAAATCATTAAGGTGAAAAATAAACTCAACCTATAACATGAGCTATTGTTAGAAATCCTTTAAGAAAGACGCCTCAAATTGAGAACTCTGAAGTCCACTTGCTAAAATGAAATCATTTTACTTGGGCATCATTACAGTTTAAATTGAGGTCCCCCCACCTTGGGGGCTGGCCCCGTGGCCAAGTGGTTAAGTTCGCGTGCTCCGCTGCAGGCGGCCCAGTGTTTCGTTGGTTCGAATCCTGGGCACGGACATGGCACTGCTCATCAAACCACGCTGAGGCAGCATCCCACATGCCACAACTAGAAGGACCCACAACGAAGAATATACAACTATGTACCAGGGGGCTTTGGGGAGAAAAAGGAAAAAAATAAAATCTTTAAAAAAATAAAATAAATAAAATAAAATAAAATAAATTGAGTCCCCCCCAAAATGATATGTTGACGTCCTAACCCCTAGTACCTCAGAATGTGACCTTGTCTGGAAAGAGGGTCTTTGCAGATGTAATTAGCTAAGATGAGTTCATACTGGAGGAGGGTGGGCCGAATCCAATGACTGGCGTCCTTCTGAGAAGAGGAGAAGGTCATGTGACAGTGGAGGAGGCAGAGACTGGAGTGATGCATCTACAAGGCGAGGAATGCCAAGAATGGACGGCCACCACGAGAAGCTGGGGGAGGTAAGGAAGGAGTCCACCCAGAGTCTCACGGGAGCAAGGCCCTGGGGACACCTTGATTTCAGACTTCCGGCATCCAGAATCGTGAGACGACAAATTCCTATTGTTCTCAGCCGTCCAGTTGTGGTACTTTGTTCCAGCAGCCCTAGAAAACTGATGCAGGCATATTCAGGAAGGACATCAATGTCATGGACGGTCTTGGTCTCTGGGCAGGAGATGTGCACCGGATCTTAAACAGCTTTCTGTAGACGTGCATTCAGTTCCCCTGAGCTGAGAGTGGGTGTTCGGGGTTGGGGGGGAGGGAGGTGCTTTTGTTTCTGCTGTCCCTCAGTGTCTCTTTCTACTACAGCCCCTGCACCTCTGGGGATCCCTGCTGCCGTCCTTCCAGGCCTTGAGCACAGGGGCTTGCAGTTGACATTTCCAGCACTGCACATCTGCCACCCTTCTGGGCATTCTGAATGCCAGCAGGATCTGGATTTCTATTTGGTTGACCCTGAGCTACCGAGGGAGCTGTGGTCTCCGCCCTTCTCATTCCAGTTTCCCCAAAAGTAATGAAGGCTGGCTCTACCTCTGCATCCTCCCCTCCCCACCAACACGCACTTGGGGCCACATCAGCTCAATCCCTCAAGTGTCTTTGCTGCGTCCCACAGGCGCCTCCAGGGGCAAGCACCTCAGCAAGAATGAATGGCTGTGTCCTCGACTCAACGGGACCCACTGCCCGTCACCCCGCTCTGGTGCTGCTTCAAAAGGAATATGGCGTTTACTTGCTTCTCCTTGTACTTAATGTTGTTCAGGCTGGATGTGTTTATGATGTCCCTTCATATATTAGATATATTTCCACTCTGTCACTTTCTAATTAAACAGGATCTGGCTGAAGTCAGCTTTGGCCCATCTATGCCTAATCTTGACCAAATCCTAGCCATGAAACAGGTGATATGTATACAAACGAAAACAATGGGTCAAAAGGATGTTCCAAGAAATATTAGGCAGACAGACCCACACACAAATATTCTCCACTAAAGATCATTTAAAACTGGCAGTACAGAGAGGCACTTAAAAACTAAACTTCAAGGTGACTTTGGTAGAAAATCTGTAACCAATCTTATATTTCATTTCCTGTAGAAGCTCAGTGTCCGGTTTGTGGCCCCTTTTGCACCAGTGTGGAATGGGAAGTGTCTTAGCTCAGGCTGCCAGTACACAGGGCCACAGACTGGGCGGCTGAGACAGCAGGCATTTATTGCTCGCAGTTCTGGAGGCTGGAGTCCTCGCTCAGGGTGCTGGCACTGTTGGGTTCTGGTGAGAAGCTCTTCCTGGCCCGTAGACATCCACCTTCACGCTGTGCTCACACACACGGCCTCTCCTTGGCGTTCAGTGTGCACACGGAAAGAAGGATCCTCTCGCTTCCTCTCCTTACAAGGCCCCAACCCCATGACCCTGTTTAATTCCAGGCGCCTCCCTCCAGGCCCCAGCTCAAGGCCATCACACTGAGCTTAGGGCCTCAACACCGGGAACTCAGGAGACGACGCGATTCAGCCGCAGCGGGGAGCGCCTGGTGTTCCGTGCTGCCTTTTAAAATTACCCATTGCTGCTTGCTTCTGATTCCCTCCAGTCTTCGTTTCCACCTTTGGTGTGGAGTGTGTACCAGTCAAGGCCCTGCAGGACCCAGGAGGCACAGGCAAACTGATGACAGGGAGGACGGCGTGGCACAGGGACCTTTGGCCAGGATGGGGGCAGGCTTTAGGGGAAGCAGTAAGCTTTGGTGCAACACGGGTCACCAGCCTTAGACTAGAAAGACAGGGAAGGGAGCGGGGCCCACAGTCCCGTGAGGCAGCCCTATGGTCTGAGAAGGCTGTGGCGGGAGCTGCGGCCTTGGAAGAGAGATGCAGCCCCACACAGCACCCTGGCACAGCCCAGAGCACACATACCCCCACCCGACCCGGACCCCCTGCACTCCCATCCTGCCTTCCTCCTGTGGGCATATGGCACAGAAGCCAGGTGGAAGGGAGTGTGCTGACCTGGCAGAGACCACTCCTGACTCCTGGCACAGAGCAGGGCGGGGAGGCTGGAGGTGGCCCGCAGGGGCAAATGGGAGGAATCCTGCAGAGATGCATTTCTAAAGAGATCCTCCAGTCAGGCGATGGCTAAGGAAGCCCAGCGTACTAGAGAATCTCTGGAGGGATTTTTCACTTACTTTTGGAATTTTGAGCATCTCAGGAAAAGCCTATGTATCATCACCCTGAATATTACTCAGTAACCCACAGGACTCCAGGAAACCACGGAAGAATGCATCTGTTTAAGGGGAGACATCAAAGCAAGCAGCCTACAAATGCTTCTCCAGATGCTCCTCACAGGGTAGTGGGGACCAGCTGGGAAGCAACAGGCGGAGGAGTGACCCCTTTAAGGCCTCACTGGACTGACGCACGGTCCCTCTCAACAGCGGGCAGGCAGTCAGTCATACAAACAGGAGGCAGAGAAGAGTGGGGAGCAAAGGGACCCCCACTTACAGCTACAATCTTGCCAATCACTCAGGGCCCCCCAAGTGTGTCTCCTCTGTCCCCCTGCTGTCGCGACCTCGTGGAGATCGCCATCTCCTGGCAAACACGGCTGTTCTCCACGGCTCCTTCACAGTGGATTCCACCCCTCTCTTCAATCGGTTTGCTTTTCAAAGGATTATCTGTCCATCCAGAAAAAAAGGAAACAGGTGTGCAGGCTCATCTTGAAGGAGAGTTAGAGACCCAATCTGAAAGCGCGCAGTGGCTTTACGGAAGGTACAGACCTCACAGCACACCTGGGAGCCCACCCTGGATGGGACCAGGGCTCTGCCAAACGCAAGGGTGCTCTTGGCTGGACCATCGGGGAGAGACAGCCTATTTCACACTGGGGAGAACAGGAGAGCTGGTTGCTAATGACGACTCCTTCCATCGCCCACTTGGAAACAGCTGAGCACAATGAGTCTGCATCACTGAGCCCCGGAAAGAGAACCACGCTGACAAGGAAGCCGGAGGGCCTCGGGGTGGAGACCCCACGGACGTGACCTTCTCTGCCTTGTTTTGAAGCTCATACATAGAATGGCTTCTTAAGCAAATACGGGTGATGTGGGACACACACACCCTCGCCTATGATGAAAAATCCAGATATGTCACATTCACCGATCGCACCCTGATAGACGAGAAGGCTGCTTTTTTAGCATTCCATGGGGCAGCTTTGTTTCTTCTTTGTATTTACAAAAGGTGCAGTGAGTAACAGAGAGGGGAGATTGGAGGAAAACACTAGCCAAGAAAAGAACTTTAAATATTGGGAAAAAACCCTTGGAAATTGGAATTTCATTTCCATGTTAGAAACTTAAACAAGGATTTAAAATGTCAATAATATTATAAAAGGACTAGGATTACATGATTCTATTTCTTGATGAGGATCATACGATCCATCTTTAGCATTATATTCTGTAAGGATATTATGGCAGATAACAAAAAGGACCACAAGTTCTTTTGTGCTCGTGTTCACACCCTTTTGCAAAGTGACTTTGTAGCCCCACGCCCATCCAGAGGTAGATCCTGAATCTGGGTTTGGCCGTGTGATTTTCTTTGGCCAATTTAACATCTGTGTCTTAGTCTGTCGAGGCTGCTATTACAAATACCCTAGACGGGCTCATCAACAACAGAAATTTACTTCTCACAGTTCTAGAGGCTGGAAGACCAAGATCAAGGCCCTGGCAGATTCGGTGTCTGAGGAGCCTGCTTCCTGTTTCAGAGACAGCTGTCTTCTCACTGTGTCCTCATGGGGACAAAGGGGACAGGGAGCTCTGGGGTCTTCTTTAGGAGGGCACTAATTCTATCATGAGGGTTCCACTCTTGTGACCTAACCACCTC